>NC_067459.1:3698846-4007307 GCF_025434085.1 Hippocampus zosterae | reverse complement strand
CTCTCTCTCTCTCTCTCTCTCTCTCTATATATATATATATATATATATATATACTGTATATATATATAGAGAGAGAGAGAGAGAGAGTTGTTTTGTTTATTGCAATATGTTTTGTTGTGGTGCCGCTCCATCACTCCGATTTAGAACACAATCCAGCAGATTACAAGTGAATAAAAAAAAAATTTCCTTCAGTCTTTTCATGGAAATCAACACATCACAGCATGATATAGATTTAACAAAGGCACTAGTATTCATTGGTGAAGAGGCTTACACAAACGCACACACACACACACAACAATTTTTTTTTAATTCTGTGGAAAACGCCATGAAGTAAATAATACCAATTAGACCATTGTGTGTCCTCTTCTTCAAGAACAGAAACAAAGAAAAAATAACCTGGTGTAGAACACAAGGATATGTAGTTCTCATTTGGCGAAGAGTATTCAAACAACAGTCCATTCATTATTGATATATCCTGGCCATGAGTGCAGCATATAGTGTAATAGCTTCAGGAGCCAACAAAAGAGGCTGCCATTCAAGTAACGCAATGTTCGATTTCAATTTCAAACAAACGCAGATGTGGACAGAAGGAAAGAGAAAACATAACTTGCTGACATGAGATCATGTGGTTGCACAAGTGTTCGCAAGTTCTTATTGGGATGTTGCCGTTTCCAGAATAAATAGGAGTTGGCATACACCTGACACCATTTGAATTGCATCTGCAGAACCCAAAAAGTTCAGATGCACTGATTTGCTTTTCCTGACTTTTTTTCTTTGCTTTCTCGCAGAAATCTGAACCTGTTGTGCAAGCACTGATGTATTTGACTGTTCAAGCATGATGATGCCACCACTGTGCTTCAATTCAAGGATTAGTCATGTGTGACACTGACGCCATTTTATATCCAAATAAGTAACTTTATATCCTGATAACAATACTGTATACCCAACTCATCTGTATTTATAGGGAACTTTGAAACAGCCACCGCTGTACATAAAAAGTGTTGTACATGGAGCAAAAAATAAATTAAAACGAAGACAGTACAAAGCGGAAACACAGTAAAACTAAAAATCAAGTCTCATGCTGAGTGAAAAGACCAAGAATAAAAAAGAGTTTAAGACGATGTGGAACGTTTTTTTAAAACCGTCCAAATGGTTCGGTTCAGCTTTTTGGTATTGGTCCGCGTGTGTCCCATTCAGTTCTTCGGCACCCACATCTCATTTACTAATGTGGTCAAACAAGTGAACAGGAGTGCTAATGCAAGCCGAGATGGTGGTACACACGGTTGCGTCAGCATGCTATGAGTCCCACTCGTTTTACGTGGGACATGACATGTGCATCATACCCTTCCAAATGATGCGGTCCACATCCGGCCAAGTACTCGAGTTGGATTCATAATGACGTTAGTGACACCATCGTAAGCCAACACAACTTGGAATTACAATTTGCACCGAGTCGCTATGTTTGTGAATGAGGCGTTTTGATTATTATGGAAACTCGGCTTAAGGATACAAAATGCTAGCATGATGCTAGCCGGCCTCCGTAAAAATAGGTATTCATATCCACGAACTGTTGGAATTTCTACACCCATTACCTGACTGAGTACGGCTCACATTTGCACACAACTTGGGCTCCAGTCCCAGCCTGAGAGAGGTTGGACTCTCTTCCACTCTGGAGTTGCCAACAGTGTGGGGCGCAGAGCAGGCTTGGGCATATTTATTGCCCCCAAGCTCGTTGGCGGCACATTGGGGTTCACCCCACTGGTCAAGAGAGGCTACTCTCTCAGCTGGTTGGGGAGACGGATCCTGACTGCGCCAAACAGTAGTTCACATACATGCCCTTCTTGGAGGGGGTCCTGGAGTGCGCTCCCGCTGGATATCTGCTCTAGGACTTCAGTGCTCATGTGGGCAATGACAGTCACGTTGGTCATGACAGTGAGACTTGGAAGATGACCCTGATCATTGGCGGAATGGTGTTTTGTTATTGGACTTATGTGCTTGTCACGTTTTGTCTATAACAAACTCCATCTTCGGACATAAAGGTGCACTTGGCACCAGGACATCCGAGGCCACAATTTGATGACTGACTGTTGTTGTTTCATCGGACTTCAGACCGCATGTTTTGGACACTCGGGTGAGGAAGCGATGGGTGATCATTACCTGGTGGCGTGTTGGCTCCTATGGTGGTGGAAGATGCCGGTCTTGGCAGAACCATAAGTGTTATGAGTGTCTGCATCACCCACATCCCAGGAGAGGCGGGGGTTTGAGTCTATGGACTATGTTTTGTGCCTCCATTGGTTGTCGTGGCGGACGCTCCATTTCTTGTCTGTGAGTGGCTCATGTCTGAGGACACCTGATCGCTTTCTTGCCTGAAGTACTGGCAGGATTGCACATTAATCATGACAATTATTGCCCTGAGGCCACAGCTATTTTTCAGTTTAAAATACGCCACTATTAATGCAAGTAAACTGATTCAGTGTCAACAATATCAAGCAATGTAATAGCTCATGGCAAAGCCCAAGTGGTGGGTTGTTTTAAATTGTTCAGACGTGCCCAATGGAGTGACCAGCGATTGAAGATTGTAATGAAATAAATCAGGTGCAGTATTAAGGGCAAAGGCCTCAACCATTTTATAATCATACAATCGGCAAACAAAGGCTGTGTGGTCCAATTTTTAATTTCATTGGCATTTCACTCCATTAAATCTGACCTCCATCACTCAAGCATTCTTAACGTGCCAACACTGACTCAGTATGTGTTAAAGATCACACACGCTGAAGAGACGGCAAGTTTTAACGTCCTTGACCGAGCTTTATATGCCATCTTGGCATTTGATTTTGACTGCTTTCTCACATGGAATTAATTTGGAAATCACCCTGCTTGTTTGTGCCATTATGCATTTTAGTTTTCTGTGCTCACAACATAAATATATCTCTGTAATCCGAATTACCTCATTCCTGACAGATTATAGAGAACCTTCGATACATGCATGAATAGACTACAGTATAGAAAGACGCTGTTTTATAATGTAATTAAAACACCGCCAGTGAAGTGAAACATTTTATAGTCATCGCTGTCCTTTGGAGGAGACCACAATATTTATCTTTGTTAGAACCGTCGAGTTGAACTTCAGCAGGCATATCAATTCAGTTTTAATACGTAAAAATGTGTGTGTGTGTGTGTGTGTGTGTGTGTGTGTGTGTGTGTGTGTGTGTGTGTGTGTGTGTGTGCCATATTCCTCCACCGACCTTTGAGGTGATCTACCCTGCCAAGATGGGACGCTATAGAATCAAATTAGTGCATGGCTTAGGCTGGCGTCATTAAATGCAAAGAGAATACACGATCAAAGAGAAGCTCCGTGACAGAAGACCGCAGGAATTCAACTTTGCTTATTCATTCATTCATACATTCATTCATCTTCCGTACCGCTTGATCCTCACTAGGGTCGCGGGGGGTGCTGGAGCCCATCCCAGCCGTCTCCGGGCAGTAGGCGGGGGACACCCTGAATCGGTTGCCAGCCAATCGCAGGGCACACATAGACGAACAACCATCCACGCTCACACTCACACCTAGGGACAATTTAGAGTGTTCAATCAGCCTGCCACGCATGTTTTTGGAATGTGGGAGGAAACCGGAGCACCCGGAGAATACCCACGCAGGCCCGGGGAGAACATGCAAACTCCACACAGGGAGGCGGGAGCTGGAATCGAACCCGGTACCTCTGCACTGTGAAGCCCACGTGCTAACCACTGGACTACCGGGCCGCCCTTTGCTTATTCATTTTCTATTTATTTTAAGTCCCTCTCTTCACTGTGGCAATTCTCGACTTGGCAGAGTCACTGTGCAATAATACAATACACTCTTTTCCAAACGTATTGGAACGGTGAGACCACTTAATTTATCTTTGCTTTAGGGGTTCGTTATGTTTGCCAGATGTGTCCTTTTTCACTGATTATTGAAGCAATAAATTGCACTCAGAATTTTGCCTGCAAAGACTGCATTGTTCTAATTATAGAGAGATGTCGAAAGGTGAAAAACAAGCAATTTTGAAGCTGATAGAAGATGCAAATTCAATCAGAGCCATCTTGAATGCACTAAAATTAATCACTGAGTGTAATAAGTAAAATATCTCAGACATGGACCCCCCCAAAAAAACCACAGCTGTTGACGACAGAGACACTTGAGAGTTGTTTAGGAAGACCCTTAACAGCTGTTGGTGACATCGGCATCATCCTCGAGAGGGCATGAGTGAAGGTCATGAACATGAGCAAAAGTACTACAGATGCGACACTATAAGATGTCAAAACACTTATTAACGAGAACAATATGAATACCAAGGTGTAAATTTCCATAACTTACAGAGATGAGCTTCAAAAATTATTCTTCAAAGTTTTATAGACTGATGAGATGAAGTCTAACCTCCACCAACGAGAGCGAACAACTTCAACTGTCAAATGCGGTGGCAGTGATGTCATGGTTTGGTCTTTTGATAGCTTCTTCTGGGAGAGGCCCACAAACCATATTGGACAAAAAACATTATGGCAATAGCAAAATAATTCATTCAAATAAATCATCAGTAACGCTGTACCACCCTAAAAAAGCTGCAAACAAATCTGTTCTGGTGTGACCAACTTTTTCAGTTGCTGTCTAACAGGCAATGAATAAAGTCAAATTACTTTAATTTATGATTATTTGGCAAGAAATCCTGAGCTGAGTGCCATGACACGTCACTGCTTAAGGCCACACTAAATGTATTGTCACTCATAGCCATGATACACTCCCAGTGCAGATAAGATTACATTAACACAACTTAGAGTAGTCACACAAACAATGGCATCACCATCGCGTCCTCATGAAATTAGTCACCCAGACTGTCCAATGACTGAGAGAATCCGAATCAGTCTAAAATAGCCCAGTGACCTCTTTCATAAAGCACATGCTTAAATTGGGACTAAGATTTTCATTTAGTGTACTATGACAAACCCAATTGCAATGAAGTTGAGACGTTGCGTGAAACATAAATCAAATCAGAATTAAATGATTAGCATGTCCAACCTGTATTTGAACATATTACAAAGACAAGGTATTTAATGTTTAAACTGATAAACCTTTTTTTATATTAGCCTTGCTTCCTCTGCCTTGCTTCTCCTGCTTCCTTGGGCTTGGATCCACCTGCCTTATTAGTCCTCACTCCACCATTAAGAAAACCCTTGAATCGTGACAGAATAAATCAAACATACAAGGACCCAGCAGGAAGCACACGTTGTCACCCACACAAACTATCAGTCTTTCTCTCATTCCCCACAGGCAGGCGACCAGGCAACTCCTCAATCAGCCCCCACCCCCTCTTGCCAGTGTTCACTAGTCACTCTAGTGTTTATGATCATTTTTCTAGACAGTACTAGTACTCAATCTTACCTTCCCCCCATATGTTTTAATAGGTTTGAACTTTATAAGCTCCATTCTGAGTCTGACTCTGATTTGTCTGCTTCCTCTTCTTAAGATTTTTCTACCCCTAGTCAGTTAGCGTCACAAGGTTTTCCGATTGTGACCCTTGTATGGCTGAATATTCTTTTTCCACTGACCTTTTATTTAGGTACCCGTTTGGCCATTTACCCAGCACAACTGCACGTGGCCAATGGAGGCTCCCAAATAAAGGTGCTGTCTCATCGCACTTGTTTTCAGGCAATACAATTCCACAGTTGTTTCCACAGTTTTTTACACACCCATCCCATCACCTCCTTTTCTCTCGCCTATTTTGTCACATTGTTCTGCACTGGCGTCCTTGATATCATTCCACGTTCAAGTGATGTCATTCCAAACTTGGTCCCAAGAGACTCCTCCTTCTGTGTGACCCGTATTCACTTGTTCACCTTCCTTCTTGCCTGAACACTCTGCCCTCTTTCTTTGGTGTCCTTCAGAAGGCCGATCAGAACTATTCAACCCCAGTTCCTGCACCTCGGCAAGTCAACGCTGCGTTTCTTGCCGAAACTGCTCAAGGACAACATAGCTCAAGGATACCGTTCTAGCTCAGCATCTGATCATTACTTAGTCATCCAACCACTTCAAGACTAGGCAGTCCGGACCACCATGCCAGTGATCCGTCTACGTCAAACCTGGCTGACCCAGACTGCTGCATCAGTCGCTAGTCCAGGTAAAGACTGGGTGACCCGGACCCCTGCCAAAGTCACCTGTCCAAGTCAATACTGGCCAGTCCAGACCGCCTCACTAGTCAACTATCATTTTGATGGTGCACATGCTGCAGCCACCATTTATGTTAAATGGACTGTGAAAATCTTATTTGTGGCCCTGGCAACACTACAGGGCCCACCATCACGACCGTCCACCTAAATAGCCACAACAAACTCTAGCTACATTTTGTCCGACCAGACTAGGCAAGCACCTAAAGCAGGGGTGCCCAAACTTTTTGGATCGAAGATCTACTTTTTGATCAACTAACCTCCCGGGATCTACCCTTACCGGCACGCGCACACGCACACACACACACACACATGCACGCCATGCTGAGAAACAGCCTGAAACGGAGGCATGCGACGCACTTTTGCAGCCTGTTAACTATCGTAGCTCACACGTGCCGTTTTAAAGTTCTTCCCTGGACCCTCCTAGATTCCTATTCTTTGCTCGTGCCCTCGGTGAATTGTACACGAAGCAAACTGAATGAGAATCACGACGATAAAAGGTAGAGCGCAACAGCTCTGATCACAAGCTGCAATTGCAAACTGCTGAGCGCTAACAACTTCCGGTGACGTAATCGCGTACCACCGTAAATTTAAGATTTACCTGCTTTATCTTATTTTTTTGAATATATTTTTTCGGGTGAAAATGAGACTGATAGGATGATTAGAGTGTGGCCTACATTAACACAAAAATATATTACTAACATGTACAAAGACGCACAAATGTTTGTTTCTTTGTTTTTCTCTTCGACAATCCTCAGATCTACTTGGGACCTGTATTAGATCTACCGGTAGATCAGGATCTACCTAATGGGCACCCCTGACCTAAAGACTGGTGTCCCAGAGCCACACCAGACTAGCCCTGATGGGGCACCTTCCTACTGTCTTTCCTGCTGTCAGAACAACCTCAGCAGTCTATGTAGTCTGCCCCATGTATCTACAGGCCTCCTTTCACCCATCGTCTTTTAGACAGTTTTTTTTTTTTTGCGGATCGGAAAATGGATGGATGTCTGGAATCTGTCATTCAGGGAGAGAATTGTGCCATGATCTGGACTATTGTTGACCTTTTGCATACTTGCATAGTTCGATCTGATTAGGTTTACACTCCGAGTGTATTTTATGTGCTTCAATGGTCTTTATGTTCTCGTCTCGCCTGTTTTTGTCAGCCCTGTTCCTTATGCCTTTATATCAATACCACTCGCACCTTGTCCAGGTTTGCCTCATTCTCTAAGTCAGTTATGTTGGTATTTCGTTCCCAGTTTTTGTTCACTCATTTATCGGTTCATTGTCAAATCCTTTTGTCAGGTCATGTTTCCCTGTGCTTCATTAGATCCTGCTACTCCATACCTTTAAGATAAGATAAGAAATCCTTTACTAGTCTTGCAACTGAGAAATTCCCAATTCACAGCAGCAAAGTTATGAAAGGAAGCAGTAGAAGAACAAACTATAGGAGCTGCTGGAAAGGCAGCCACTATCGCGGCGCCATCTTGAAGTCAAAATAACAACTTTCGTTTTGGTCATGGTTGAGATCGAAATGTTTTTACTGGTAATACTGAACTCTTCGCTTTCTATTACATGTTACTTGGTGCTGCTTTGGATTAGACAATCGACAAAGGTGAAGCAGAGGACATATTAGTGTACAGTGCAACCTGCAGTTGGCCCCAATCCGTGCAACATAGTGTGTATTCTTGTGATGCATAGAAGACAAATATATTCAAGTCAAATTAAAGCCCCCCCCAAAAGTGGGTCTACAGTAAACAGCTACAGTATTATAAACTGTGGTCTTGTCATCACTTACACATGATGTTTTACATAATTTAGACAGTACTCTTTCTGATTTCCTGCTGGGAAGGGAAATGAGTCATCCTGAATTAAAAAATAAAGTGTGAATAATCTAGTTTCAACCCTGAAGCTGTATGACGAATGTGAATAAACTCAGAAGGAATCATCATAAAACCTGAACTCCTTCGTAAAAATAGAATACAGTTTGGATCTAGTGAGGATACACAGTATGGAAAATGGATGGCCACACTTCAAGTCTGACACCGACCAGATCCCGTGCTGCTACGAGACTACGGACATGAGACAAAAAGAAAAGAGCACAGGCAGCAGGGAAACAGTTTGTGGGCATGCAGAACTGCGGGACACAAGCGTGTTCCAAGACAGGCCTTGGCTCGGGCTCGGCACTCAAAGGGAGCGTGCACCATGTACAGAGATGGCGCTACACGGGGCTAGGAGGGCTGTTTCAGAAGTCTGTGTCGTCCCAGTTAAGCCCCTCCAGCATTTTATTTGATCTTCCAAAATGCATTTATAAATATTTTTTTTCAGGCGGTTATATATCGGTCAAGCCCCCCTTTAACCCCAGGGTTTAAAAAATTCCTTGAGCTGTCCCTGGACACATGCTCACTGTTTCTGCTGCACCAAAAATGCACCCACACTTGTGTCCCATGATATATCATTGGCAGAACACGGAACTATAGCACGTCGTGGGTGTTTCGCGTTATCTCAGTCTTGGTCAATGTCTCAAGGCCACGAAGGACATGTCACAATATGCGACAAGACAAACAAAAATTCTGACATGCCAGACTTTCGAAGTCCTGGTCGTGGAGCACCTCAAACTCGAGATAACTAATCCTTGAATAAGTCACACTATACAGGCTACACGGTGTCAAGACAACTAAAAAATGGCCATTACCGTGAACGTTTGTTTGTGACATGCCTGTCAGGTCAAAATCGTGCGACATTCATATCGTACAGTCTGACAACAGCACAGATCATGAGTCACTAAAGTGGTGCCCAAAGTACCAGCTAGCCCCCAAGGACCACAAGTGTGTGTGTGTGTGTGTGTGTGTGTGTAAATAAAAGTAATTCATCAAAAGTGACATTTGCCAATTATCCATCCATCCATCCATTTTCCGATCCGCTTTATTCTCACAAGAGTCACGGGGGTGCTGGAGCCTATCCCAGCCGTCTTCGGGCAATAGGCAAGGGGACACCCTGAACCGAGTGCCAGCCAATCGCAGGGCAGACAGAGACGAACAACCATCCGCCCTCACACTCACACCTAGGGACAATTTAGAGTGTTCAATCAATCGAACACACAACCTCTGCACTGTGATGTCGATCTGCTAACCACTGGACCACCGGGCCGCCATTTACCAATTAACTAAATCTGACTTTTTTTCTTGTTATTTTTTAAATCACACTTTCACTGTTGCACATTTGGTAATAACATTTTTAACTAGTACCGTATATTTCAAAGATAAGATGTCCAAACAATATCATTTGTAGACAAAAACTACCGATCACACTGAGATTGACTCTGTGCCAGTCAATTGCATGGGGATTATGAACAGCCCATGAAGAACTGAACCCTACACCTTCCGCAATCAGCAATGTGAACCACTATATTAAATAAATGATGTAACTTTTGATTATTTTTCTGTGTCACAGATGTCTGTGACCACTCCTCATCCGATTTTTTTATCAACTGCTGCCACGTGTTTTATACATCTCATCTCTTACTAATCTGTTTCTATTTAACAATTCTCCCCCCCCCCCCCCCGGTCACTTCATCATTTGAGTCTTGAACTCCTATGCCCCACCCTTCTGGGTTGATCTGGTCATTTTTGCAATCACTGCCCAAAGCTTTCTCAGTCCTTCATCCCTTCTGTCCACTGCTGCTGTCTGTCTTAACCCACTTTCAAGAGCAAACAATAGAGACAATGGGGAGCGAGCCCCCCGAGGCAGCAGGAGGGGATGTACATCGCAGGGCTAGTGAAACTATCAAAAGACAGCTCCCCACAGAGAGAGGGAGTGGGAGAGAAAGAGGGGAGAGACAGAGTGAAAGATGCCTACTGCCCATCTGCTGAGGTGCTGAAAGGAAAGAAGGGGGTTGCAAGAGATGGTGACAGATGACAAAGAGAGAATGAAATTGTGATCCGCGCAATGCATACTGTTCTCCCACTCACGTCCTCACCTTATTATATGTCATCCCTCAGAGGACCTTTTAATAATATCCCCAATCTTGGTGCAAATGGAAACAAAAGTTCTTTTAATTGTGAGGAAAAAAACATTCTGATATGTTCCTTTCATTTTGAAGCAGCTTTTTACATCCATTTGCTATTTGCTAGACTACCAACCCATATACAGTATATCCATTGCTGTGGCCCGTTAGCATGCATCTGAAGATTGAAATAATGATGATCTGGCATCAATTTACTCAGAAATGTACTTACGCTCTGTCATACGAATGTAATAGAAAACGAAGCTGATATATTCCCAAGAAGCGAAAACATATTCTGTTTTACTAGCAATTCGAATGGCAATCGCCGGACCGGCGACTGACACCACGCAACGAGTGCTGGGGCGTTTTGCTCTGGGAAGACGCTGCGACAATGGCGAACGGCTCGTTAACTTCGCCGCCTCAAATCGCCTAGTCGTGATGAATACACGCTTCCAACACCCCCAACATCAGCTAGTCACCTGGTACTCGAACGATGGGCGGACGACTAACCAGATTGACTACATACTGGTTCGGTCACGTTGGGCGAGTTCAGTCCTCGACGCACGGGCGTACCGTGGAGCAGACACGGGAGGCAAGAGCGGCTCCGACCACGTGCTTGTGCGTGCTACCCTTCGCATCAGACTTAAAGTTAATCGCCCTTCAAAACGCACCATGCGGATTGATGTCGCGAAATTGAAGCTGGATGGAGGGAAGAATTTTCAAGTGGAGGTCCAAAACCGCTTCGCTCAACTACAACCGGCTTCCAATGAGCCAGAGCAGGAGTGGCGAGAACTCAAATCTACCATCATTGCAGCTGCACGCTCACACCTCATCTCCACCAAATGCCAGAACCGTGACTGGATCACTGCAAACACTCTGGCCCTTGCAGAACGATCCAGGCTTGCGCGAGTAACGGGAGCAGCCAACTTCCGCGAACTACGGCGACTTACCACTCGGGCGATTCGGGCAGATCGAAATGCCTATTGGTGCGACTTTGCCGAAGAAACTGAGAGGGCCGCCGCTGCGGGAGATACCCGCAAGCTTTATCAGCTGGTAAAGAAGGCCAGCAGGAAATCCGCTGGAGTCAGCGAAACAATCTGCACAGTGAACGGTTCTGTGATAACCTCCCTAGAGGAACGGCTGCAACGTTGGCGCGAACACTTCGAAGTCCTACTCAATCACCCACCACCAGTGTTGGCGCCTGTGCTTCCTGCAATTGATGAGGAGTACGACTGCAGCTCGGACCCACCTACGGTAGACGAAATTCGAGGCGTCCTGCTTCAGCTCAGGAATAATAAAGCCCCAGGTGAAGACGGCATCCCGGCGGAAGTTTACAAAAGCAACATTGACGTCTTCGCAGCGTGGCTTCATCGCGTATACAACGCCGTATGGACGTCCGAGACCATCCCGGATGACTGGAGCGAAGCAGTGTTAATACCCCTTTTCAAGAAGGGAGACAAGAAGCTGTGCACCAACTACAGAGGCATTAGCCTTCTCGATGTGGCTGCAAAAGCATTCGTCGTCCTTCTGCTGAAACGCTTCCAGATGGCCCGTGACCACCGGACTCGCCCAACTCAGGGTGGCTTTCGCCCCGGAAGGGGATGTGTAGACCAGATTTTTAGCCTGCGTCGCACCTTGGAGCAACGATGGGCCTACCAACAACCAACAGTCGTGTGCTTCATCGACTTTGCCGCAGCATTTGATTCAGTTGACCGGGGTGTGTTGTGGATGATCATGAAGGCTGACGGGATCCCTGTGAAACTGCTTCGGCTCATCCAGGGGTACTACCGGTCAACCCGAGTCCGAGTGCGGGCCTACGGCAGCGAATCAGAAACCTTTGAGGTGCGGTCGGGTGTCCGACAAGGCTGCGCGCTCTCACCAACCTTATTCAACTATGCCATCGACCACATTCTCAACACTGCTCTCCATGGCTTTGAGGGAGTGAGGGTCGGCCGAGATGTCGCAGTGTCGGACCTGGCATACGCAGATGACATCGCTCTACTTGGAAACACGTTCGAGGAAGTTGAAAACGCGCTGATGAAAATCCATCGAACGGCCCTGACCGTTGGAATGCGCATCAACGCCTCGAAGACCAAGATCATGTCCTCCCTCACCAACCCAGCTGACCAACGGTCGCTGTCACTGGAGGGCGTGACCCTGGAAAACGTTGATTCCTTCACATATCTCGGCTGCTCTGTGGTTCCGTCGGGGCAAGGAGAAGCAGAAGTCGTGCATCGCATCGGGGCTGCCAGATCCGCCTTCGTGCGCCTACAACGCCATCTGTGGGGTCGGCGCGAGATCTCGGCAGTGACAAAGGGGCGTGTCTACCAGGCGATCGTGCGGACCATCCTGCTTTATGGCTGTGAGACCTGGCCTATGAGAGTGGCTGACCAGCGCAAGCTGGAAGTCTTTGATAACGATTGCGTCCGCCGTATTCTCCGCCGCCGCCGATCGGACCGGGTCGACACTGCTGACCTTCGTCGCTGCCTGCACCTTAGCCCCTTACCAGCGTGTCTCCTGCAACGCCGACTCCGTTGGTTCGGGCATGCGGCACGCCACCAGGAGGGCGAGTTGATCAGGGATGTTCTCCTTCCTGCTCCTTTGCCAGCCTGGCGCAAGCGGCGTGGTGGACAAGTCAAGACCTGGGCCACCACGATGAAAGAAGACCTCGCGTATCTTTCCGGCCCCTTGGTGGTGGGTCTGAGACGGTGGAACCAGGACTGGCTGAAGCTGTCGGTTGACCTGGCACAGGATCGCCGCGCTTGGGCCGCCATGATCAGGGATGTCGTGCGCGCCAAGGAAGAAGCCGGTTCAACCCGCCCAGGGTGAAGGCCGTTGCAAAAAAAAAAAAAAAAAAAAAAAATTCGAATGGCAACAGGTGGATAAATGGGTTAATTCTACCTTCTGCCATCTAATGGAAGAACATTTAATTGTTTTGCCTGTCAGTATATGTAGCTGGCATAGATAGATGAACAAAGTTGTATCGTGATAAATCATAACGTTCACATCATCTCCCAGGCCTTCCTCATGTTTTTATGTGAAACAATGACGTGCCACTGGACCCCGGTTGGGAATCACGGTGCTAATTGATGTTTCAATTTCTCATTTCATTTTGTTGGGCCTTGTTTCACAGAAGATGATGAGTGGGAATGAACAAAACAATGTTCGCAAGATTTTCATTCTGAGAAAAAAGTGAGAATCTTGCCAATCTTTGGGGGACTTGAGTACATTGGGGCAGTGGGGGTGGGGGGTACTGTATGTGAAACATTTTAACAATTTATATCCAAGATAAATCACAACAGCTCAGATGACTGATGAAAACAAAGTCAAACTGCTTTCATGACTCAGAATATTATTTTTGTTCAGTGTTCTGTTCCTGATATTTAAAGTTGAAAAATACTGTTTCAAGGGAACTTATTGAATGGAACTCCACTTTTGTAGTCAGAATTACAAAAGACATATATAGTTTTTTTAGACTTACTATTGATTCCTGTTTTTTTTCATTTATACAGTGTTCCCTCGCTACTTCACAGTTCAGTTATTGTGGATTCACTGTTTTGCGGATTGTCATTTGTGATCATAACTTCATATGTTGCTTTTTTTTCTTCAGATTTTTTTTCCTTCAGAGTCAGATCTGTCAAAAAAATGTGTGAACACACATGAGTGAGTGGATACTTGCTTATGGGATGACAAAAAGATTCAGCGGTACACAAGCCAAAACATTTTGGGAGCCGTCACTGCAAAATCATCAGGTGTCCCTCTTCGAACCTGAAAATCTGGGCGTGGTCAGTGTTTGTGCTTTTCTATGGCCAACCCTTCCCTTCCACTGCATCTTGAAAGTATCCAAGTCACATTAGATGACAATCTACAAAACTAATGAGTGATTGGTTGATTGCTTTAATTGAACATATCAACAGAAAAACATTTAAAAAACAGTTCAAATAAAATATATACAATCAATGAAGAAATAAATGCGGCAATAAATTAAATCAATTAATTCAAGAGGAATTTTAGGTCATCGTCATTCTATTTAGCATCTAAATAGTTACTTGAACTAAAAAAAAAATAATATTTGAGGTCATCGTACTATCTATGTAGTTACTTGAACTATTAAATAATAATAATATTAATTCATTCATACATGAATACACCCTCTCTAAGCCACACTATGTACATTTAGATAAATACATACGTGATATATTCCTCTTCATCTTCATGAGACAATGACTACTCGTACCCCTATTGTTGAATTACCACAGGAGGAATAAGGCCCTAAAATTATGCTTAGTGGTGCGACGATTAAGATTCATGTAAAATTGTCCAACTCCTCTGAATTAAAGCCACTCAACAGTAAATAATGTCTAAATTATGTCGTGTTCTGAGAAAAATGACTGATTATCTTTATGTTGAATCAAAATCAAACATTTGCAAACATCTGCGTTCACTTTGAAAAAAAAATTATCAACATTTTTGTCTATTTTCTAACATGTCAAGGACCAAACCAGTGACAATTACAATTAATCTGATTGTGCATTTTATGCTCAGGAAGAATGAATAAGCCTTAAAATGACGAACATCAAAAAAAAATTAAAAGACAGAAATACATCTCATATTTGTTTAATGTGTGACTTCCAACTAAACGTGTCATCTATTAACCCTTTCAGGGATAGTGGTCACTTTCACTGGACCTTATGTTATCAGGTCACAGAGTGCATGAAGGGGTTAATACACCTACCACTCCATAGATGGAGTAAAGTTTGGTTTGGTTTGTTTGTTTATTGAACATAAAACATATACAGTAATAATTTGACAGAAAATAAGGTAGATAAAAAAGTAAAAGAAAGAAATCAGTCTTCATTCAACACAGTTATTATGTTCAAGGGAGTAGGATGAAGTAAAAAAACGTATCTAGTCCTACCCCGTTATGTGTTTATATCTACTAAATCATTTTTATATCAATCAGAAAAGAAAAAGTAAGAAGAAGTCTCCATTAAGGCTCATACTTTACCCTTAACCGTGATATTTTCACAACGTTTGGTTTGTATCGGGATTATATACATCCTCACCCTGGCACTCTTGTGTCAATTTTCTCTTGTATTCATAATGGATATTGCAATACCTTTCTCTATTTATCAACTTAGTTCTGATTTATCATTATATTTAATGTTTAGAATTTATCATTTTAACTCTGATTGGTGTAGGTTGTTTGTACTATTTTTTTGAATTTGTTTTTGAACTCAGCAAGCGATTTACTCATTTTTAGGTCCGTTTCGAGATTATTCCACAGATTAACACCTTTGCTAGATACACTTCTTTGCTTGATGTTTGTTCTTGTTTTGAGTTTTTTGAATAAGTTGGTACCTCTTAATTCATAGTTGCTTTCTCGAATTTCAAAAAACTTCTGAATGTTTTGGCAGAGCAGGTTATTGTGTGCTTTGTAAATTAATTGGGCGATTTTAAAGTCAACCAGGTCATAAAATTTAATCGTATTTAATTTGATAAATAGTGGATTTGTGGGTTCCGTATATTTTGATCTATTAATAATTCGAATTGCTTTTTTTTGTAGTTTGAGAATAGGGAGTGTGTTTGTTTTGCAGGCATTTCCCCATATTTCCACACAGTAGGTCATGTATGGTAATAATAATGAAGTGTATAATGTGTATAAGGATCTCTTATTTAGCACTTCCTTGGTTTTGTAGAGGATCCCTACGGTCTTGGCTATTTTTCTTTTTACGTTATCGATATGTGGTTTCCAACATCGTTTTGAGTCTATTACTAATCCGAGAAACTTGGTTTCATACGCTCTTTCTATTTCAATTGAGTTTACCATAATTTTAGCTTGGTGTTTGATTGGTCTTGTGCCAAAAACAATTGACTTCGATTTTTTCAGGTTAAGTGACAATTTATTTCTGTCGAACCAGTTTTTTAATTTGTTTAATTCGTTTTCTACGGTTGTCAGGAGCTGTTTCAGATTTATTCCAGAACAGTAGAAAGTTGTATCATCAGCAAATAGGACACATTTAAATAGTTTTGAGACCTTGCAGATATCATTTATATATAAGATGAATAGTTTTGGACCAAGCACTGACCCCTGAGGTACTCCGTGAGTGATTTTCAGTTGATTCGTTTTTTTATTGTTGAGTTGCACGTACTGATATCTGTTTTCTAAATAACTTTTTATCCATTTATAAGCTACACCTCTAATGCCATATCTTTCTAGTTTTTTCAATAATATACTGTGATCTATTGTGTCAAAAGCTTTTTTTAGATCTAGGAAAACCCCAACAGTAAATTCTTTGTTGTCTATATTAGTGGCTATTGCTTCCACAAACTCCATAACTGTCATTGAGGTGGTCCGTTTTTCCCTGAAGCCATATTGATTCTCACTTAACAGCGCATGCTTTTGTATAAAACTATCAAGTCTGCGAGAAAATAGTTTTTCTAATATTTTTGAAAATTGTGGTAGTAGTGATATTGGTATATAATTTGTAAACAGATGTTTTTCTCCACTTTTAGAGATTGGAATAACTTTAGCAATTTTCATTTTTGATGGAAAGATACCAGCTCTGAATGACAAGTTGCATATGTGTGTGAAAGGTCGCACTACATATTCTATAATCTGCTTGATTATTGTCATATCAATATTAAAGCAATCAGTTGACTTTTTATTTTTAAAAATTTTTATAATATTTGATACTTCTTGTTTTACTGCAGTAAGGAACATCGTGGAGGAGTTTTTTTCTACGTATCTATCCACTTCAAACAGGTCTGTTGGATCAGGAATTTGTTTTGCTAGGTTACTGCCGATGTTGACAAAATACTCATTAAATTCAGTTGCTATTTCTGCAGTTTTTTCCAAAATAGTATTTTTGCCTTTGATAAAATACTCTGGATAATCCATTTTTTTAGGACTATTTCTGATTACTTGGTTAAGTATTTTCCATATTTCTTGTGTGTTACCTTTATTCTGCTCTAATAGTGCATGATAATGATCTCTTTTACTGGTTTTTATAATATTTACTAGTTTATTTTTATAGGTCTTATATTTTTTTTCTGCTTCTTCAGTTCTGAATTTTAAAAACAATTTATATAAATTGTTTTTCTTTTTACATGCGTATTCTATGCCTTTCGTTATCCATGGCTTACTTGGGTCTTTATACTTTTTGGAAACTTTAGCTAATGGAAAATGTTTATCATATAAGGAGATTATGGTAGACTGAAATACTTCAAACGCTGTATTTGGGTCTTCGTTTGAGTAGACCTCGGTCCAGTTTTGTTTTTCTAGGTCTTGCTTAAAGGCATCGATGGAACGTTGGGTTCTTAGTCTTATTTCTGTTATACAAGTTGTTGATTTAGCTTTTCTATTGAAATAATTATGAAAAACTGCAAAAACAGGCAGGTGGTCACTTATGTCATTAATGAGAAGTCCACTTTGCATTTTATGATCAATCTTATTTATAAATATGTTATCTATTAATGTGGCCGTGTCAACTGTTATTCTGCTAGGTTTCAGGATTACTGGGAAAAAGCTGTTGCTGTACATAGTATTTATGAAGTCAGTTGTTTTGTTGTGTCTATTTGGGTTTAATAAGTCAATGTTAAAGGCACCACATTATTCGTGTTTTCTTATCATTGTAGTAACTGAGCATATCTGTTAGTTTTTTATTGAATGTGTCAATACATGTTCCTGGTGTCCTATAGATGCAACTTATGATGATATTTGATGCCTTTTTATTGTGTATTTCAATGGTTAGACATTCCATTAGGTTTTCTATTGTGTTTGTCAATCTCTCGATTTTACTGCATTTAAGTGCTTTGTCTACATATATTGCAACCCCCCCCCCCTCCTTTTTTGTTTTCTCTATTAGTTGCAAACATTTCATAACCTTCTATTTCCATTTCAGTTGTTTTATCTTCATCAAGCCAAGTTTCTGATATGGCAATTATTTTAAATTTATTGAATTTAGTCAGGTATTCTTTAATTTTTGTGAAGTTTTTATAGAGACTTCTACTGTTTAAGTGTATTACCGAAAGTGCATTTTCCAATTTTATATTAGTGTTGAATTGTTCATCCAGGTAATAGTCAGAGTTTGTTACCCTTTTTTTGTTGTTGAAGAAGTTATTGCCTGGGTCCAAATTGTTCTTGGGATCAAATGGCTTATAGTCAATATCTTCAAAGGGTTGGAAGTTCATGTTTTTGGGATGTGAATTTCCCGCTCCCACACGGTCGTCGATGGCTCCCTCACGGCCGTCGTTGGTTCCCTCGCTGTCGTCGCTCGCTCTCTCGCCGTCATTACTGGGTCCCTCATGGTCACTGGCTCCCTTGCGGTCGTCGCCGACTCCCTCACGCTCGCTGGCTGGTTGTCTCCCGGCTGCCTCAGGCTCGCCGTCTCCCGGCTCCCTCGCGGTCACTGGCTCCCCTGCAGTCGTCGCTGGTTTCCTCTCGGTCGTCTCTGGCTCCCTTGCGGTCGTCGTTGGCTCCCTCACGGTGGTCGCAGGCTGGTTGTCTCCAGGCTTTCTCACGGTCGCTGGCTTCCCTGCAGTCGTCGCTGGCTTCCTCGCGGTCATCACTGGCTCCCTCACGGTCGGTCGTCGCTGGCTGCCTCGCGGTCGGTCGGTCTTGAAAAAGTTATTGTCCGGGTCCAAGTTGTTCTCAGGGTCAAACGTCTTGTGGTCAGTAGGGTTGGAGGTCATCAAAGGGTTGGAAGGGTCATCAAAGGATTCAAAGTCCATGTTTTTTGGTATGTGAATTTCCTGCTTCAGTAGGGTCAGAGTTTTTATTGTCGGGTGGTGAAAAATTCTCAGTATGCTGCTTGATGGTGTTGAACTCGAGCCTGTTGTGTTGGAGTACTGGTGCGGGGGTGGACAATAAGTTTGTTATGTCTTAAGTAGGCAGTTTCCCCTCTGTCACGTGCAGCTTTTAATTTTGGGATGAGCTATTTTCTTTTTTGTCGTACGGCATCTGTAAAGTCTTCGTTAATGTAGATGTTGGAGCCTTTTAAATATTTTGTTTTTTGTAGGATCCTTGATCTGTCCTTGTATCTTAGAAATTTCACCACAACTGGCCTTGGTCGAGGTCTTCCAGGGTCTTGTCTTCCTGTGCAGTGAGCTCTCTCCACCTCAATTTGCCCCTGTATCAGCAGTTTCTCCTTAAGGATTTTTTGAACTTTTTCCTCTGTTTCAGTCCACGTTTCTCCCGGTTTTTCCTCAATTCCATCAATTACTAAGTTCTTTCTTCTTGACTGTCCTTCCAAGTAGTCCACCTTGTCCGTTAATACAAGCATGCCGTCACATACTTTGCAGAATTCCGTTTGCATGTTGCAAGTTGATCAATAAAGCAATACAATCTAGTCAGAAATGAGCGTGACCGGCTGCAGGCAAATGCAGCCAACATGCAACCCTTTGTGAACTGGTTATGGCGGTTCTTCATGTTGAAGAATGACTTTTGTTACTCAGAGGCTCCAAAAAAAAACTGTTAGGGTGACAGATGGGATATATGGCGGGAGCAACCCTTTCGGCGTCAATCTTTGGCACAGGCTTCAAGCTTCATAATGGCCCATTCAGAAAAAAAAAAACATCAGGTTACCTTTGATGTACAGTAAATATTCCTCGAATATTGCACTATTGTGGTTTGGAGAAAAAACAAACTGAATAAAAACCATGCGTTGCCTGTTCCAAAATATAATAGCAGGAGTTATTCGGTAAGGGATCTAAAAAGCGATCCAACTGAGGTAACCATGTTGATGGCCACATATCCTTTGAATGCTGCAAGCATTCAGTTCACTCTGGTTTGTTTTATTAGGGAACACCGGCCCCAAAATAGCAGAAAGTATAATCATAACAAAAGAAGCCAACAAATTAAAGAGACAGCTATGGTGTTTAACACTCAGTCATCTCAAGTAAAGCTGCACTTTTCCTTGGGCTTATTAGATCGGAGAAGGTCAATGTGTCATATCTAACCCTTGATTTATACTGTAATGCAGCATTTGGAATGAGTTACAGATGTGGTGCCAAACACAAATCTATCTATTAGTCTTCTCGTAGCAGTCTTTCTCATGGTAGAATGAAAAAGGGGAAATGTTATTGGTGAACTTTATGATAGCGCTAAGCTCATTTGTTATTTTTGATACATCTGCACAACAAAGAGCCATGTGACATAAATCTTGTCGAACGGGGCAATGCACAAACCTGAAGTGCCGCATGTCAATAGCAAGACAAAACAGAAAATAGATGAGACAATCAGTACCAAAAAAAAAAAAAAAAAAACTTTTATAATTATTCTGACAACATCTGTCCGTCGAGCAGCTGTTGACCAAATAAGATGCTTTGTCTCAGTGGATCTGATCTCTTGCATATATTTTAATCTCAACTACAACTGCAGCTCGATTTAGAAAGTAGCCCGTGGCCAAATTGTTGTTAGAGTTTTGTCAGGGCGCATCATTTGAACAGAGTTGCGACCTTTGTATACCGCCAGGATTTCCTCATCGCTGCTTTGTCTCCGGATATTAATATCTGGATCCCGCCCAGTGAGCATGTTGCATGACGCCACATTTATAGAAGGAACAGGAACTTCAAATAATTGGATGTTATTCATCTCTAAAGATCCAATATGATACATGAAGCTAAAAAAACAAATAATATTGAGAGTTACTGATCAAAAACCAAGACAATTAACACATTTGTAAATTGTATGACAATTATTTCAATATAAAAATGTGTTTTCTTGCAGCTGAGGTAAACTGGGCTTAGCTGAGGTTCAGTTACTCACGACTCGAATGACGACAAGCGGGATGCTATCAGAATTGGATAGAAAAGAGAGAGTAGAGAAGATTTTTAAATTTCATGCGAAGTCACCCTGGGATCAGCAAATTGTTTTATTGTATCATCATCATCATATCTTGTCGCACCAGTACTGGATCCATTGCTTGGCAGCATCACTAGTGTCTAAGAGGTCTTGATCTGTGCAGGTGGGCCCCAGTTCACAGTCCCGAAGAATGTGCTCCATTGTTTGTATTGGGTGGCCACACGTACATTCACTGCTGAGTGAGAGTCCCCATTTATAGGTGTTGTTCCGAGTCTTGCCTACTCTGGTTCTAGCTCTATTTAATGTCACCCAGTTCCTTCTTGAGAGGGCTGTTCCACTTGGAAGATGTTCGTTTGGGCTTTGGATTGCACCATTTAGTGCAAAGCTGTCCCATTCTCTCCATTTTTCGAGCCTGTGGTTTGTTGACTGCTCAGGATCTAAACTATGGACAGTCATAAAGCTCTTTCTGGACTTCAGTCTTCTTATTGATTCACTATGACCATAGAGGGGGTGTCTTGTGTCATTTTCTTGATTATGCTTTTGTGCCCTTGCATGAATGTCTCTACGTATGTGTGGTGGTGCGATGCCCGCCAATCTGTAGAGTGCTGGCAGTGGTGTTGGTTTTAGTGTGCCAGTAATTATTCGGCATGTGTTGTTCAGCTCAGGATCTATTTTGTGAGCATGGCATGATCTTGCCCATGCTGCTGAGCAATATTCAGCAGTAGAGTAGCATAGTGCTAGAGCTGTTGTTCTCAGAGTTTTAGGATCTGTTCCCCAGTTAGAGTTAGCAAGTTTAGCTAATAGGTTGTTTCTTGTGGCAACTTTTGACTTGAGTTTCCTTACATGTTCTGCGAAGGAGAGCGTTCGATCCAATGTGACTCCAAGATAGACGGGATAGTCAACATGCTCAAGTCTCTCATTATTCCAGTGGATGCTTAATTTTCTATTTGCCTGGTGGTTATTTAGGTGGAATGCACACACCTGCGTCTTTCCTGGATTGGCATTAAGTGAGTTTTGTTTATAATACTCTGTTAGGTGTTGAAGAGCAGCTGATAGTCTCCTTTCGGTGGTTTCAAATGAGCGTGATTGGGTGGCAATACACAGATCATCGGCATATATAAATCTTCGGATGTTTACAAACTCTGGCTGGTCATTTGTGTAGATGTTAAAAAGTACTGGAGCCAGAACAGAGCCTTGTGGGAGACCATTTTTTTGTGTTCGGTATCTACTTTTCTTGCCATCCATTTCTACAAAGAAGCGTCTGTTTGTAAGCAGTGATTGTATGATTTTCACAATCGTTGTATTATGAACAGCTTTGGCAAGTTTCAGGAGAAGGATTCTGTGATTTACTGTGTCGTATGCAGCAGTCAGGTCTACAAAAACTGCACCAGTAATTTGCTTGTCCTCAAAACCATCCTCGATGTACTGAGTGAGGTTTAATATTTGGCTGCAGCATGATCGCCCCGGACGAAATCCAGCCTGGTCTGGCGATAGTTGTTGTTCCACTGTAGGGTGCGTTCGGGCCATTATCATTTGTTCATATAATTTGTAGAGGGTGCATAGGAGCGAAATAGGACGATAGCTTTTTTTATTCTCTGGGTCTTTACCAGGTTTTAGCAGGGCCACGACTCTTGCTCTTCGCCATATCTTCGGGATCTTTAGACTTGCTGCACAGTTGTTGAAGAGAGCAAGTATCCATGATCTGGTCTTTGTACCGAAGTGCCGAGTTATCTCTGTTGTAATACCATCAAGTCCTGCTGCTTTGCCAGGTTTGAGGTATTTCATGGCTTCCAAGAGTTCTTCCATGGTGAACGGATTGAAGAGTTCATCACTTTCTTGCATGATGCAGTCCATTTCTGATTTCATTTTTTTGAGGTATCCTCGCTCTTTATTGGGTGGTTTTCCATTGAGTAGTAGTTGGTTTGCCACTTCGTCTGGTGTAACGGCAGCTGTTCTTGTTCGGATGTTCTTTTCTGTATTCAATTTCTTTATTGTGCTCCATGCCTTCTTGCTATTATGAGTCATATCTGTGTTGCATATAAGTTCTTGCCAGCGTTCACATTTACCATTTGCAACAGAGGCTGTTAACAATTCACCTAGTTGGATGGTATTTTCATCAAATGGATCTGCATTATATGCTTGAACATAATCCTCATAAAGTTCCTTGCTTTGATCTGTTAGGCAAGGAATGAAGGTCGTTCTGCATCCTCTTGGGATGTGTCTCCTGGAAACCTCCCAGACAAGCTTTTGGAAGTGTTCATAGTTCTCTGCTCGTGCTGCAATGGTGGAGATCCTGGAATCTAGTTCAAGGGTGAGATCTTCCCATTTTGCCTTTCTAAAGTTAAATCTGGGTGTTGATTTGGAGTCGAGAGGCCTGATGACTGGCCTCACATTCAAAGTGATTGGTCTATGTTGTGATCTGGGGATTGGGTCGTTGACAAATTTTTCAAAATTTGTGTAGATGTTAGAGGACACAAATGCCAGATCAGGATTATAGCCTCTTTTCCATCTTGCACTCATGAAGGATGGTTTTATTGTATAAAATGTTTTATTGTCCTCAATGCTAGTTATTTATCCGAGATCTCTTTTGGAAAAGAAAGCATTCAAAGATTAGTGTGATCCATCCTGTGATCTATTTAAGACTGAATTTATAAGGTATATCCATCCATCCACTTTTTGATCAGTTTATCCTCACAAGGGTCGCGGGGCCTATCCCAGTGGTCTTCGAGCAGTAGGCGGAGGACACCCTGAACTGGTTACCAGCCAATCGCAGGGCAATCATCCACACTCACACTCACACTTGAGGACAATTTAGAGTGTTCCAACACCCTGCCACGCATGTTTTTGGAATGTGGGAAGAAACCGTAGAAAAGCCACGCAAGCACGGGGAGAACATGCAAACTTCACAGAGGAAGGCCGGAGCCGGAATCAAACACTGCACCTCTGCTCTGTGAGCCCGACGCGCTTACGAGTCAACCACTGGGCCGCCCTTATAAGGTATATTACTCTGAGGGATCACACTCCTCAGCCTCCCTGGTAAGGTCTATTCAGGGGTGCTGGAGAGGAGGGTCCGTCAGGAAGTCGAGCCTCAGATTGAGGAGGAGCAGTGTGGTTTTCGTCCCGGCCGTGGAACAGTGGACCAGCTCTACACCCTTAGCAGGGTCCTTGAGGGTATGTGGGAATTCGCCCAACCAGTCTACATGTGTTTTGTGGACTTGGAGAAGGCGTTTGACCGTGTCCCTCGGGGAGTTCTGTGGGGGGTGCTTCGTGGGTATGGGGTACCGAACCCCCTGATACGGGCTGTTCGGTCACTATACCACCGATGTCAGAGTTTGGTTCGCATTGCCGGCAGTAAGTCGGAATCGTTTCCAGTGGAGGTAGGACTCCGCCAAGGCTGCCCTTTGTCGCCGATTCTGTTCATAACCTTTATGGACAGAATCTCTAGGCGCAGCCGAAGCGTTGAGGGGGTCCGTTTTGGGGGCCTCAGTATTGCATCCCTGCTTTTTGCAGATGATGTGGTGCTGTTGGCTCCTTCAAACGGGGCTCTCCAACTCTCACTGGAGCGTTTCGCAGCCGAGTGTGAAGCGGTTGGGATGAAAATCAGCACCTCCAAATCTGAAACCATGGTCCTCAGTCGGAAAAGGGTGGAGTGCCCCCTCCGGGTCGGGGAGGAGATCTTACCCCAAGTGGAGGAGTTCAAGTATCTTGGGGTCTTGTTCACGAGTGGGGGCAGGAGGGAGCGGGAGATCGACAGGCGGATCGGTGCAGCGTCTGCTGTGATGCGGACGTTGTATCGGTCTGTCGTGGTGAAGAAGGAGCTGAGCCAAAAGGCGAAGCTCTCAATTTACCGGTCGATCTACGTCCCAACCCTCATCTATGGTCACGAGCTATGGGTCGTGACCGAAAGAACGAGATCCCGGATACAAGCGGCTGAAATGAGTTTTCTCCGCAGGGTGTCCGGGCTCTCCCTTAGAGATAAGGTGAGAAGCTCAGTCATCCGGGAGGGGCTCAGAGTCGAGCCGCTTCTCCTCCACATCGAGAGGAGCCAGATGAGGTGGCTTGGGCATCTGATTCGGATGCCTCCTGAGCGCCTCCCCGGTAAGGTGTTCCGGTCATGTCCCACCGGGAGGAGACCCCGAGGAAGACCCAGGACACGCTGGAGAGACTATGTCACCCAGCTTGCCTGGGAACGACTCGGGATCCCCCGGGGAGAGCTGGAAGAAGTAGCTAGGGAGAGGGAAGTCTGGGCTTCCCTGCTAAAGCTGTTGCCCCCGCGACCCGGCCCCGGATAAGCGGTAGATGATGGATGGATGGATGGATACTCGCTTATTTAGTACAGCATAACATTATGTTTCTGATACCTGCCCGTCCTAAGTTCAGCTAAAAAAAATGTGTGAGCTGTGTCAGGAAAGCCAATCAGTGTAAAAACTGTGGCAAAAAAAAAATATGTGAGTGACTCCCTGTGGGATAAGGCGAAAGTCACAACGGTCAACATTTCTGCAGACAAGTTTAATATTCAACAGCTCTCTGCTGCCCTCAGCTAGACAACTGAAAGTAGCCAGACAACACAGTTGACTGATTTCATTCATCTGTAAATTTCAATGAAAGTATACAATATCTAAAAATATATTTGTAAAACTGAAACTGTAATTACCACACATTTGTTTTCTCATTTGTGTATTTTAAATTCTAAAGATTAAAAATGTGTTGTAGAGCAAATGTGGAACCGCCTTTTTTGTTTGGGAGGCGGTGGGGGGGTTCAATGCCATAAAATGCATGTATTCATCTCAGTGGTCGTCTCAGTGGAGGATGTTGCCTGGGGCAGCAGCAAACTCCGGAATGGTTCCCTGCCTCCATCCAGCCCTCTCTTCGTATTCTACTTACTGTAGTCTCAACACCTGGCAAACAGCCAGCACCTTACGAATGGCCTTCCCCAGTGTTTCCCTCCCCAAAATAATACGGCACATTATAGGCCCTATGAACTGTGGCTGATGAAGAACAAAATGTGATGCACTTGTAGGTGCAGCTCATGTAACAACAGAAGCGTAGAGTTAACAGTTGCAACTGTTAGGACGCATGATGCTGGCGGATCTGTTCTGGCATGAATGACTCAGGTGGCCACATTAATTATTAATTATCATGACAACTGAATTTGCCCCCCCCCCCCCCCCACTTGGGACCAGTCAGATGGCTCCCGGTCGATGGCGATCGACATATTGGGCGCCCCTGCCTTAAAATCTGAGGTAATTCGCTGACTAGCTGAGCGCTTAGCACCATTGTTCGAGCATGAGCGATGACCTAAGGTCAAAATTCAGTTGTGGGTAAGCTTATAATTTGGATTTTCACAACATAAATATCATTCATTCATTCATCTTCTGAACCGCTTGATCCTCACAAGGGTCGCGGGGGGTGCTGGAGCCTATCCCAGCTGTCTTCGGGCAGTAGGCGGGGCACACCCTGAATCAGTTGCCAGCCAATCACAGGGCACATAGAGACGAACAACCATCCACGCTCACACTCACACCTATGGACAATTTAGAGTGTTCAATCAGCCTGCCACGCATGTTTTTGGAATATGGGAGGAAACCGGAGCACCCGGGGAAAACCCACGCAGGCCCGGGCAGAACATGCAAACTCCACACAGGGAGGCCGGAGCTGGAATCGAACCCGGTACCTCTGCACTGTGAAGCCGACGTGCCAACCACTGGACTACCGGGCCGCCCATAAATATCAAATGTAAAATGAAATGCTCTTTCATTGTCAGAGACTTCAAAATAATTCTCAAGAAGGATCAGCGCAAAAAAACAACAACAATCAACTTGGCCATCTACTGAAGAATATTTTCTTGCTATCGCATTGTGAACAGTGTGGAATTATTGAATCAAAATTAGAAGCTTCGAAAACATTTTTTTTTTAAAATACATCCTCTATTTTAGATTCATATTTGTATATCCGTAACTCATGACTCCAGCTCATTTCACTGGCCTAAATTCACAAAATCCCTTCTTTTTGTTTTTTCAAACATTGAAATACATCCTCTATTTTAGATTCATATTTGTATATCCGTAACTCATGACTCCAGCTCATGTCACCGGCCTAAATTCACAAAATCCCTGACGGGGTTGAGTGTGACTATGTTTCTGCACACAACCCCAATATGAAAACAAAAACAAGAAACAAAAAAAGGGCATTGGTTTTATACCCTTTACATAGTACAAGTACAGCATTTGGAATGACAATTATAAAATAATCTACATCAACTAACTACAGAAAATATTGTGGCCATATTCACCCTTTCAGGGTCAGCGGTTACGACAGTGGACAGTTTAACATGTCAGGTTCCAGGTTATCATTATTGATGCATGAAAGGGTTAAGCTAAAATGGGCCTGGGAAGCCATGAATAAACGTAGAGACTTGTGTCAAGATTTACAACTAAACAAATTTTTGCCAATACACTGAGGGATACTACGGTGTTTTAACAAAGCATTCATTTTAGGAAAAGGTTTCATCTCAGTGTTGTGGCAGGTTTTCAACATACCAAGGCACAATGGCAGCTAGTTTCAATAAGGTCTGGATCCTTGAATTTCAACACTAGTTTTCACAGTGAATTTTCTTTTTGGGGCTTTCAACTTAATGGCAGGCTTTTGGCATCCAAGCGGAGGTCCGGAAACGCAGGAAAAACAACAACACTGTGGAAAAAAATAAATAAAAGCACTGTAACTGAAAAAAACAAGACAAGAAAAAATGTACGAGAAACCTAAAGACTGACATGCATAAAAGCCATCATTACAGATCACAGGAAGCTTTTCCAGTGCCAGTATGTTTCAGTGTCAAAACTCACTGATGTTTTGGCTTCCATACGCTTTCCTGTGCTGCGTATGAAAAAAAAATGTATTGCTTGCACTTTGTTTTACAATACTGACCTCCTCTGGCAAAAATCTGCACTGAACAATAAAACAACATGAAAGCAAACGGGATTTGAACATGCCTGAAGTAATTATAACACAGTTAAGCCTTGTATTTACCCGAATATATGCCCTTTTGGCTTTGAATTAAATCCTATTCAACTTTGACATGTACAAGACAAGAGTGTAAATCTTCAAGGGCTCGATAAACAGAAAACTAATTCTCATGCATAAAAACAAAAGCACAAGAATGATAGAAGCATTGTGTATTCTGTATTCTATTCATCAATACATTGATTCAAAAAGACAAAAAATTACAAAGTGGACAAAGTGTCACATTATTTGCTTTTGTAATGTCTGTTTTAAACATGTTTTTTTTTTTTTCAACAACTTATACATTATACGTTCTCACTCCTCTTACCTTCCTGCCCAGTCTTTCATGAGAGTCAAACGACTGAAACTTGACACCTAAGGCTCACATTTCTCTGTCAAGGGCATTTGGAGCTGTCACTTTAGCTGAATGTCTGCAATGCTTTCTTCTTCTTTTTTGTTTAGAAATATAACAAAGTGAAGCCTGACGTGTCAGATGACCAAGTCATAAAATTAACTTTGGTACAGATGTCCACCAGTGAAGCCTTACTGATGTTATTAAGCCAAACAGAGCCTGACCCCCCAACAAATCACTTCATAGTAATATGAAAACTTCACTGACAGCATCACCAATTCATGCGGTAAAAATCCCCACAGAAAAAAAAAACCGCTTGAACAGTTACTGATATAAACTACTCTTGCCTATATTGTGAATGTAAGCCATACGAGTGAGTATAATGTGTATTTCATTTCGTCACAGGAAAGAGTGTGTCTTCTTTTCTCATCTCTCAACCATTAAATGCTAAACAGCTATTTTTATAAGTGATTTGAAATCTCGTGGGGTAATAATTCTCCTTGTTTTTAAAAGTTCATGTTTAACTTAGGACGGCCCGGTAGACCAGTGGTTAGCACGTCGGCTTCACAGTGCAGAGGTACCGGGTTCGATTCCCGCTCCGGCCCCCCTGTGTGGAGTTTGCATGTTCACCCGGGCCTGCGTGGGGTTTTCTCCGGGTGCTCCGGTTTCCTCCCACATTCCAAAAACATGCGTGGCAGGCTGATTGAACACTCTAAAATTGTCCCTAGGTGTGAGTGTGAGTGCGAATGGTTGTTCGTTTCTGTGTGGCCTGCGATTGGCTGGCAACCGATTCAGGGTGTCCCCCGCCTACTGCCCGAAGTTAGCTGGAATAGGCTCCTGCACCCCCCGCGACCCTAGTGAGGATCAAGCGGCTTGGAAGATGAATGAATGAATGAATGTTTAACTTAGGTACAAATGTATCAACATTTCTAATTTGATATGATGGTGTTATTTATCAAGAGATAGTAAGAGAGGTAAATTCAAACCAAGTTGAAGTATGAAACCAAGTTTCTCGGATTAGTAATAGACTCAAAACTATGTTGGAAGCCACATATCGATAACGTAAAAAGAAAAATAGCCAAAACCGTAGGGATCCTCTACAAAACCAAGGAAGTGCTAAATAAGAGATCTTTGTCCACATTATACACTTCATTATTATTACCATATATAACCTACTGTGTGGAAATATGGGGAAATGCCTGCAAAACAAACACACTCCCTATTCTAAAACTACAAAAAAAAGCAATTTGAATTATTAATAGATCAAAATATACGGAACCCACAAATCGACTATTTATCAGATTAAATACGATGAAATGTTATGACCTGGTTGACTTTAAAATCGCCCAATTAATGTACAAAGCACACGATAATTAATAATAATAATAATAATCCATTAAGCGCCTTCAGTGACCGCCATCCAGATCCCGCGCTACATCTACCCGACTTCCCCCTTCTCCGAGCCGACCGCGACACGGAGCTATCAGGGAAATCGAAAGGTGGTGGTATTTGCTTCTATATCAACGAAGAATGGTGCACTGATGTCACGAAGCTCGACGCACACTGCAGCCCGGACCTGGAGTCGCTGTCTTTAAACTGCAAGCCATTCTACTCGCCACGTGAGTTCACCTCCTTTTTACTAGTCGGTGTTTACATTGCGCCACAAGCTAACGCTAACACGGCGATACAAACGCTAGCCGAACAAGTAAACAAACTCGAACTAAAATACCCAGAGTCACCCCTGATCATTTTGGGCGATTTTAATAGAGCACATCTTAACCGTGAACTTCCCAGATATAAGCAGCACATCGACTGTTTCACCAGAGAAGGCAACACTCCAGACCACTGCTATACAACAATCAAAAATGCATACCGATCGGTCGCCCGTGCAGCATTGGGTCTTTCTGACCACAATTTAATCCACTTAATACCTACATACAGACAGAAACTCAAATGTGTTAAACCGGTTGTTAAGACTGTGAAAAAATGGACAGATGAAGCAAAGCTAGCTCTACAAGAATGCTTAGACTGCACTGATTGGGGCGTCTTTGAAACTTCAACGGGCACACTGGATGAATACACAGACACTGTAACATCATACATCAGTTTCTGTGAGGACATGTGTGTACCAACGAAGTCCTACCGCTCCTTCAACAATAACAAGCCATGGTTTACTCCCAAACTCAGGCAACTCAGGAAAGAGAAAGAGGCCGCATTTAGAAGTGGAGATCGGGCACTGTACAAACATGCCCGAAACCAATTGACAAAGGAAATTAACATCGCAAAGAGAAGCTATGCAGAGAGGCTGAAAAACCAGTTATCTGCTAACGACTCTGCATCTGTATGGAATGGCCTGAAAGCAATCACTAACTATAGAATGCCATCCCCCCAAACAGTGAACAATAAGGGTCTTGCTAATGAACTAAACATGTTTTTCTGACGATTTGAAAAGGACACCCCCCATTTCCCACTCACACCCACTTCTACCAGAAACCACTCTACCTACCCCCCCACCCTCTTTTTCTCCACTACAGATCCACGAACAGGACGTGAGACGGCTCTTCAAGCAGCAAAAGATCAAGAAAGCTCCGGGGCCCGACAAAGTGTCCCCCTCCTGCCTGAAAGTCTGCGCTGACCAACTGGCTCCGGTCTTCACACAAATCTTCAACAGATCCCTGGAGCTGTGTGAGGTCCCATCCTGCTTCAAACAGTCTACCATCATACCAGTTCCCAAGAAATCGGCAACATCGGAACTGAACGACTATAGGCCTGTCGCCCTGACGTCTGTGGTCATGAAGTCCTTTGAACGCCTTGTGCTGAATCACTTAAAGAACGTCACTGGACCCCTGCTGGACCCTCTCCAATTTGCCTACCGGGCAAACAGGTCTGTGGAAGACGCAGTCAACATAGGTCTGCACTACATCCTCAAGCACCTCGACAGCACAGGGACCTACGCAAGGATTCTGTTTGTGGATTTCAGCTCTGCGTTCAACACCATCATCCCGGAACTCCTCACCCCCAAACTACTCCATCTCGGTGTCTCCCCTACAATCTGCCAGTGGATCCTCAGCTTCCTGACGGGACGGACACAACAGGTGAGACTGGGAGCAACAACATCATCAATACGCACCACCAGCACTGGAGCCCCACAGGGATGTGTCCTCTCGCCACTGCTCTTCTCTCTCTACACAAACGATTGCACCTCAACAGATCCAGCTGTCAAACTCATAAAGTTCGCAGACGACACCATGGTCATCGGTCTCATCAAAGATGGCGACGAGTCTGCGTACCGCCAACAAGTGGAGCAGCTGGAGCTCTGGTGCGGCCGACACAACCTCGGGCTGAACACGCTCAAGACTGTAGAGATGATCGTGGACTTCAGGAAACATTCTTCTCCTCAGTTGCCCCTCACACTATCCAACTGCCCTGTGTCAACCGTCGAGACCTTTAAGTTCCTGGGAATCACAGTCTCCCAGGACATGAAGTGGGAAGCCAACACCATCTCCATCCTGAAAAGGGCCCGGCAGCGGATGTACTTCCTGAGGCTGCTGAGGAAGCATGGCCTGCCACAGGAGGTGCTACGACAGTTCTACACGGCAGTCATCGAATCAATCCTGTGTTCTTCTATCACGGTTTGGTTTGGGGCCGCCACAAAAAAGGACAAAATCCGACTTCAACGGACAGTTAGGACGGCAGAAAAAATCGTTGGCACCGCCCTACCCACTCTTGAGGACTTGCATACTGCAAGAATCAAGACAAGGGCACGGAAAATCCTCCTGGATCCCCCGCACCCTGCCCACCACCTTTTTCAGCCACTCCCCTCAGGCAGACGCTACAGATCCATGCACACCAAATCCAGCAGACACTTAAACAGCTTCTTCCCTCTAGCCATTAACTCCTTAAACAGTCACTGACATAGTCACTCTTCTTGCAGCACAAAATGGTACTACAAAACTACTGGTTACTCTAAAATGGTTCAATGATTTTGTTGTTTACGATGATACTAGTGCAGCGTGTTATACCGGAGACAAATTCCTTGTGTGTTCTACATACTTGGCCAATAAAGATGATTCTGATTCTGATTCTGATTCTGATTCAGCTGGTCCAGAATGCCGCTGCTCGCCTCTTGACTGGTACTGTACTCGTAAGAGGGAGCACATAACTCCTACTCTGGCATCCCTTCACTGGCTCCCCATTCATTTTAGAGTTATTTTCAAGATCCTCCTCTTTGTTTTCAAATCTCTGAATAATCTCGCGCCAACTTACCTCTCTGAGTTCATCCGCCCCTACACACCTGCCCCGGCACCTTGGGTCTGTGGACCAGACATTATTAGAAGTACCAAGAACTAAACTGAGGCTCAGAGGGGATCGAGCCTTTTCTGTTGCTGGTCCCTCTCTCTGGAATGACCTCCCACTGAACATTCGGCAAGCCTCCTTGCTGCCCATCTTCAAAACCCTCCTCGAAACTCACTTGTATTCTTTGGCATTCGACTAAGCATGACTTAGATTTGTTCTTGGTTTTGCTGTTCGGTGCTTTATACCGCCTTTATTACCAATTTGTCTTACTGTTTATTGTGCATGTTAAATTGCTCCATGTACAGCACCTTGCATGCAGCGATGGCTGTTTGAAAGTGCTCTATAAATACTGTTGACTTGACTTGACTTGACAATAACCTGCTCTGCCAAAACATTCTGAAGTTTTTCGAAATTCGAGAAATCAGCTATGATTTAAGAGGTACCAACTTATTCAAAAAACTCAAAACAAGAACAAACATCAAGCAAAGAAGCGTATCTATCAAAGGTGTTAATCTGTGGAATAATTTCGAAACGGACCTGAAAATGAGTAAATCGCTTGCTGAGTTCAAAAACAAATAAAAAAAATAGTACAAACAACCTACATCAATCAGAGTTAAAATGATAAATTCTAAACATTAAATATAATGATAAATCTGAACTAAGTTGATAAATAGAGAAAGGTATTGAAATATCCATTATGAAGACAAGAGAAAATTGACACAAGAGTGCCATGGTGTGGAAGTACATAATCCTGATACAAACCAAAAGTTGTAAAAATATCACGGTTAAGGGTAAAGTATGAGCCTTAATGGAGAATTCTTTCTTCTTACTTTTTTCTTTTCTGATTGATATAAAAATGACCAATACCAATACCAAGAGATGGTTCCCAAATGAGTAAGTGCTAAGTGGAAGGAGAAACGACCTCCCATGAGGAAGAAAAATGTGTACAGAGCCAGATTTAGCATGAAAATGTCATAATATATAACATTTTCATAACCACTCAAACAAAGAATAATCAAACTTTGACGTTACTGTAACGGTTGCATTGACTGTAAATCGATTCATGCCAAGAGTGAAACGCTGAGCTGCTACATTCGAGCAAGAGCGCTAATCCAATGTAAATGATGCCAGCTTGGGCTGTGTGAGTGTACGTTAGTGAAAAACCTCACTCATCCGCTGACTTCGCAGCGCGTGCTCCCAAGATGGTGATGCGGTGACGGTGCGGTGTGTTGTGAGGTTTGCATGTTCTCCCCGTGCTAGTGTGGGTTTTCTCCGGGTATTCCGGTTTCCTCCCACATTCCCAAAAACATGCATTGTAGGTTAATGGAACACTCTAAATCAGGGGTGTCAAATTAATTTTTGTCGCGGGCCACTTTAGGGCTATGTCTTCCCTCGTGGGCCATTACAACAGTGAAACTAAATAAATGTTTAGACAGTATTACTTGTACACAACAAATTGATGGATTACCGGTTTTGAAATTAGTCAAGTCAACTATATTTTGTTCAATTATTGTTTGAGTGAGTGTTAACTGGATAACAAAATTATTGTAAAAGCTCAAGGTTATTTATTACAAGTGACAATTAGACATTTTGGTACAGATTTTTAGCAATCATCATCGAAGTTGACATACATGATTTGCTTTCGCAGGCTACATAAAATGATGTGGCTTGTCGGATCTGGTCCCCGGGCCTTGACTTTGATACCTGTGCTCTAAATTGTCCCGAGGTGAGATTATGAGTGCAAAAGGTTGTTCGTCTATGTGTTCCCTGCGATTGGTTGGCAATCAGTTCAGGGACTACCACGCATACTGCCCGAAGTACACACAATGACTTGTTCAGTAGCTCTCTCACGAATACATGTTGATGAAGCAGCCTTCATCTGCTTGAGGACAAATTATACATTGCAGCGCTGCATGAGCATTGTAAAGTATCCATCCATCCATCCATTTTCTGATCCGCTTTATCCTCACAAGTGTTGTGGGGTTGTGCTGGAGCATATTCCAGCCGTCTTTGGGCAGTCGACGGTGTACACCCCGAACAGGTTGCCAGCCAATTGCAGGGCAAACAGAGACGAACAACCATCCACGCTCACACCTTGTTACAATTGAGAGTACAATCAGCCTGCCATGCATGCTTTTGGAAAATGGAGTACCCAGAGAAGACCCACGCAGGCCCGGGGAGAACATGCAAACTCCACACAGTGAGGCCAGAGCTGGAATTGAACCCGGTACCTCTGCACTGCGAGGTTGACACGCTAACCACTGGACTACCGGGCCGCCTGTATTGTAATGGAACAAATTATTTGTATGTATTTACTTTGGTTTTAAACAGACTACTATACTTTTAACAACGTCCAACCTTTCAGCACATCTTGAAAGGCAATGCAATGTTTCCTTTGGTGCCACAGATCTTTATGTGATGAACACAAACAGATACCTAAGTTCAGTCTTACTACAGCTCTCATTACCCCTGTCAATGAGTTGGCCTTTTTATATAGATGCGGGATCATTGCAAAAACATGTCACAACCTTTGGAGACTGTATCATTCTTCTTAAATACATTTGAAACCTGAACTATGACACAGGACTTCATTCAAGGGGATAACATGAATGTAACCGTTTTTCATGGTTATGAGAACTAAATTTTCTATGTCTGACTGATTCACCAATCATGGTGGACCAGAAGCCGCTCACTTTGATAATGTGAATTTCAGATGTTCTCTACTTGTCACTGTCAATCACAGGCCTTAGAGATTGAACACATTACCTACAGTACTGTACATGTGACTTGTACTCATTTTGTGGCAACCGTTGCCGCTTAAGTTCAAGGTCATTGTGCAAATCTACTGCAGAGTCCATACACACATCACCCCTTAAAGCAATATACAGTCGTGTGTCCATGAGTTGAGACATGATCCAAAACTAATATATTGTAACTAGCTTGCCCCCATTTCCGTTTTCAATACGACGTGGTGCAGCGAGACAGTTCTGGCAGGCCCTGTGCATCCCGAGCTACAATCTTGGGGGTGTGTCGGGAATTTCATAGCTGTTTCACTGTCCCAGTTCTCACATCATCTCCAATGACACCTACTTATGTCCTTACATCACACATCCGCCAGGCCCTGGACAGCTCGACAAGGCCCAGTCATTTCAGTGGACTTTGGAACATGTCACAACAGTTTGCGCAGAGCAGCAAAAAAAAAAAAAAAAAATCTCCCCAAACCGCAGCATGATCCAGCGGATGTGCGGGTAGTGGGGGTAAGCAGTAGGTTGGCATATATACCGTGTCCGGAAATCACAAACGACTCAATCCGCAGCACTGTGTGCTGTTGTCATATTTCACATCATCGTCTGAACATCCCTCGGTGCAGGATGCTATGCGTCACCGTGATGAGAGTCACCGTAACTACAAAACAATCCACCAGCGTATAAAAGTAGTAACGTGTCCTTTTACCTGCCCTCTTTTCGCCGCGGCTCGCCACCTTTTCAGCTCTGCGGTAGCGTCAGAATAGCAGCGACTACCTCTTGATGCTGTCCGTATTAGCCGTGATGGGACGCCGTTCCTGTTCTATGCGGCGCAGGAGTCTACTCCTCTCCGACTTCTTGGATTCGGCGCACCTCCTCCCTCCGTGTCGTCTCAGCTGGGGGGGGGGGGGGGGGGGGGGGGCTCAAAGATGATGAGGTTTGCTAGCTATACTTTTTATTATTCTAATAACACACACGACGGACAGTTGCTGACGCTGTGCCAAATTCGTTGGTGCTGATTTGCGACTATCCAAATGAGTACACTTCTGTCCAAAATATTGATTGCTAAAACTGGGCGAATTAAGGGGAAAAGTGGTGGTTACATTGTATTTTTATTTGTTTTTCTTTTGCCTAAAAAAGGACGAAATGAATCATGTTGCGGTAGGGCTACTGCTGTATGAATTGTTTCAAATTATACACCCAAGCTGTCGGCCAAACTGCTCAATCCAACCATCCATCCATTTTTCAATCTGCTTTATCCTCACAAGGGTTGCAGGGCGTGCTGGAGCCTATCCCAACTGTCTTTGGGCAGCAGGTAGGGGACACCCTGAAAGAGTTGCCAGCTAATCGCAGGGCACACACAGACGAACAACTATCCAATCCACGCTCACACTCACACCGAGGGACAATTTAGAGTGTTCAATCAGCCTGCCATGCAAGTTTTTGGAATGTGGGAGGAAACCGGAGTACCCGGAGAAAACCTACGCAGGCCCGTGGAGAACATGCAAACTCCACAGAGGGAGGCCAGAGCCTGCACTTCTGTACAGTGACATCAACGTGTTAACCACTGGAACACCGGGCCGACTCCAAACTGCTGAATATCTAATAAAAATACATATACAATAATATTTTATCTATTGTTTTTCATGGCAGAGAAACATAGACTAGAAATACACACAAGCAACACACAATAACTAGCACAAATGGAGATGTGAGGGAAGTGCACATTCATCCATTTTCTGATCCACTTTATCCTCACAAGGGTTGCTGGGCGTGCTGGAGCCTATCCCAACTGTCTTTGGGCAGTAGGCGGGATACACCCCGAACTGGTTTGCCAGCCATTCGCAGGGCACACAGAGCCCAACAACCATCCGCGTTCACACTGACACCGAGGGACAATTTTGAGTATTCAATCAGCCTGCCATGCATGTTTTTGGAATGTGGGAGGAAACCGGAGCACCCGGAGAAAACCCACGCAGGCCCGGGGAGAACATGCAAACTCCACAAAGGAAGGCCGGAGCTGGTATTGAATACCTCTGCACTGTGAGGTCGACACTCTAACCACTGGCCCACTGGGCCGCCTTTTACTTCAACTCATTCATTCATTCATCTTCCGAGCCACTTGATCCTCACTAGGGTCGCGGGGAATGCTGGAGCCTATCCCAGCTGTCTTCAGGCAGTAGGCGGGGGACACCCTGAATCGGTTGCCAGCCAATCGCAGTTTTACTTCAACTTGCAAATCAAATTTAGAAGGAAAAGCTGGACTCTGATTGGCTGCAGTCAGGCATATTTCCGCTTGTTCTAATTGAGTAAAAAAATGCTCATAGCTCACAGCTGGACACGTAAGATCACAATTCTCAATCACATAATCATATAATTATTGTTAGAAGATAATCGACACAGTGGCGGTTGTAGGAGGGCGGGGCTATGCTCCGAAAAAAAAAAAAAATCAAGACATAAATACTTCTTGTTTGTTTAATGTGTGACTTCCAACTAAACTTGTCATCTATTAACCTTTTCAGGGACAGCGGTCACTACAGTGGACAGCTTATGTTATCAGGTTATAGGGTGCATGAAGGGTTTAATACACCTACCACTCCATAGATGTAGTAAAGTGTTTACCTTGATCAATAAAGCAATAAAATCTAGTCAGATATGAGCATGACTGGCTGCAGGCAAATGCAGCCAACAGGCGGGCAACCCTTTGTTAACTGGTTATGGCGGTCCACGCGCTAACCACTTGCCCACCGGGCCGCCAGGGAGTGCGCAAATGCCTGTAAATTAGTGACTTGGAAGCCTTGCTCATAAAGTAGCACCCACACCGACAGGTACTAGTTCCAGTTATTGGTCACCAAATGGTCCACTGATACTGGAACCATTAGGACCCTGTGGGAAAAAAAAAAAATAACACCTTGGGGCCTGTCACGGCATAGCGGCAAATTTAAAATACTATTTTACTGGAAGGCTTTCAATCATCGGTCTGTTGTGGTGAAGAAGGAGCTGAGGCAAAGGGCGAAGCTCTCAATTTACCGGTCGATCTACGTCCCAACCCTCACCTATGGTCACGAGCTATGGGTCGTGACCGAAAGAACGAGATCCCGGATACAAGCGGCTGAAATGAGTTTTCTCCGCAGGGTGTCCGGGCTCTCCCTTAGAGATAAGGTGAGAAGCTCAGTCATCCGGGAGGGGCTCAGAGTCGAGCCGCTTCTCCTCCACATCGAGAGGAGCCAGATGAGGTGGCTTGGGCATCTGATTCGGATGCCTCCTGAGCGCCTCCCCGGTGAGGTGTTCCGGTCATGTCCCACCGGGAGGAGACCCCGAGGAAGACCCAGGACACGCTGGAGAGACTATGTCACCCAGCTTGCCTGGGAACGACTCGGGATCCCCCGGGGAGAGCTGGAAGAAGTAGCTAGGGAGAGGGAAGTCTGGGCTTCCCTGCTAAAGCTGTTGCCCCCGCGACCCGGCCCCGGATAAGCGGTAGATGATGGATGGATGATGGATGGATGGCTTTCAATCATGAGCCCCAAAAATAATCAATTTATCCCCCCTTATAGCCTCCCTGCATACAGATCAGAAACATTGACCATTTTTGAAATTGGAAAAGAAAGCAGTTGCAGTTGGAGCTGATCTGAATTGTACTTCTAACTCGATACACAGTCTTTTTGGGTCATAATCTAACAATAGTCTTCCATGTTTGTTAGTAAACATCAAGAACATTGCACTTGCAACACCACCACGTGATCTTGTTCGGGGAGCTACAGGTTAAAAAAGTATGGCCCGGACAACCAGTCCTGTTTTGAGAAAAATTTGGACAGAACCTTCGTTAGATGCATGCTGATGATTGTATCGCCACAAAAAGGCTTTTGAATAGAGGACAGGTTAACCTTCAAACTACATATCATGCATGTTTTAAAGAGAAGACACTGGATAAATCTGCACACAACGCTCTCTCTCTCTCGTCTACACACACACACACACACACACACACACACACACACACACACACACGCACACACACACACAAACATACACAGTTTTTGAGTAGACACTGTTTAATATACAAAAACAATACCGTGGATTCTGGTTTACAGCTGATCATGACATCCCATTTGTTTAATTTGGCTCACTATTATTATATTCTTACAGTCTTTTTTCTAACATGGAACGATTAAAAAAAAATCAGTGGAATACACCAAACATTCATGAACTTTCTTGCAATAATAAACTGTAATTTCGGGATGCGTGCTGCACAAAATGGACCTTTTTAAAAAGAAAAAAAAAAGGAAAAAAAAGACCCGAAAGAAAAACAATGCACCACACAACATGTTTTATTCACACAGAAAACCCGAAAACAGTGATGAAGGGGCTCTTTGTACACGGTGTGCTGAGAAGCATAAATTTCATTTAGTTTCCAGTCGACTGAGGGTTCCTTGGAAATGGCGTTCGGTTCCAGCTGGCTCGTTCTCGAGTGTGGAGACGAAAATGGGTGTTAAGGTGTGCAGACTGATTGAAGCATTTGCCACACACGTGGCAGCGAAAGGGCTTCTCTCCAGTGTGGATTCGATGATGTCTCTTGAGCATGCTGACCGTAGTGAAGCTCTTTCGGCACACCGTGCAGCAATACGGCTTCTCCTTGGTGTGCCAACGCATGTGGACCTCCAACTGGCAAGCAAAGCTGAAGCCTTTCCCACACTCTTTACAGCTGTGCCACCTCTGAATGGTCGCATGAGAGTTACGAGAAGGGGCCGACTTCAGGGATTTCATGTGTTTTAGCTGCAGTAGGTTGACACTTTGCTTTCGATTGGTGTAATGTGGTCCTTTCACCTGCTGTCCAACCGATTCTGAGAGATCTTTCTGGGTGGTTTTGTGGCTATTTTCAGCAGTACTACAAGGATCACTGTGAGTGTCTTTGCCGTCTGAAGGGACAGTGTGAGTGGATGATGAGCTGCTGGCTGCAAAGTGTCCCTCACTGTCCCAGTCTGTCTTTGTCTCCCGGGATGGCAAAGGATGTGAGACAGTATCTCGACGACACGCCGTTTGAACTAACATCGAATGTGACCTAAGTTGTGTCTCAAACTGACCGCAATGTTTTTCGAGGTCTCTTCCATCATGTATACACTCACTGTGAATGTCTCTAAGGTTGGGCTCTTTTTTCACTTGTGGTTGCACACTGGTTCCCCTTCCAGAGTCGGAGACGTGGGGATCTTGGGACTGGACAGCACAGGCTTCTGTAAAGGTACAGACAACTCTATCAATTAGGTATAAAATAGATAATATCAATCTAGAGGACATACACATATTTTATGTGTATGTGTGTGTATATATTTATATATACACACACACACACACAAGTCCAAAAGATAGCTTTGTAGTCACCGATTTCTTCACAGTTCCTCCAGCACCTATCACTTAAGGGTGTCTTAACAAACATTGCAATCATTCATGGAGTGTTAAAATGCCTATATTTCCACTCCAAATCTCTCCACAATTGATTCTTTAATAGTCTGTGATTGTCCTTACACACCTCATCTTCAATTATTGCATTGAGTTCCAATTCCCACTTTTCCTTGATATTTAGTGCGTTTTGGGCGGCCCAGTGGTCCAGTGGATAGCACGTTGACCTCACAGTGCAGAGGTACCGGGTTCAATTCCATCTCCGACCTCCCTGTATGGAGTTTGCATGTTCTCCCCAGGCCTGCGTGGGTTTTCTCCAAGTACTCCAGTTTCCTCCCACATTCCAAAAACATGCATGGCAGTCTGATTGTACTCTCAATTGTCCTAAGGTGTGAGCGTGGATGGTTGTTCGTCTCTGTGTGCTCTGCGATTGGCTGTCAACCGGTTCAAGGTGTCCCCCGCCAACTACCCGAATACAGCTGGGATAGGCTCCAGCACCCCCGCAACTCTTGTGAGGATAAGCGGATCGGAAAATGGATGGATGGATTTCGTGCGTTTCGTAAAGCACTGTGAGAGATTTTATTCGTCCACTTCTACTTACACTCACTCTTTCTAGATGAGACTCATAATTTTTGGACTCATTGACAAGGGCAGGGGGGATTCTGGGTGGCCCATGATCAGCATACATCTTGAGATTGTTTCTGCGCCCGCTGGTCTGTTCTTTCCGGTGGCCCACACTAGAAGAGTAGGTTTAATCCATTCATTCTCAATTTTGAGCCGGCTGACCGATTTAAGATCCATAAAAGGCAATACTACCCATGTGGTCCCTTTTCTTGCGTTTTGCTCAATTTTTAACCACCCTGTTTCATCATCTTTACTAAGCCAAGACACAATTGCGGTCAACTGGGCAGCCCAATAATAATGTTTTCAGTCAGGTCAACCCACAGCTCCTTTGCCGTAGTCAAAATTTGAAGTTGTATTCTAGGACTTTTATTCTGCCGGATGACTTTAGAAATCAAGTTATTCAGACTCTTAGAAAAGGAAACTGGTACTCTTATGGTTAAAAACGGAACTAAAAAGAGGAGTCTTGGAAGGACGTTCATTTTTCTGTCTCCACGCTGCCAAATAAAGAAAGAGGTAGGACCTCCCAGCGTGCTCGGTCACTTCTTACTTGTGTAGTCAACTTAACATCATTGAACAATTACATTGGATGGTGAGTGACAACAATTCCCAAATAGCGTAATTCTTGTTTACACCTTCAAAATGAAAATTCTGTATTTAATTTTACTGGACAATTTCTTGTAAGCATCATCATCATTGCCTCAGATTTATTTTGATTAATTTGGAACCCCGAAATTGCCTCATATCGAATGTTTTCAACAACAACAGTAAGTAATTAATTATCACCCTCACCTCTTTGGGAAATCCTTTATCGTAAGCAAAACAGTGGAGAAAACGGGGATCTTCTCTGTGCCTCTCAACAAAGAATTTTCATCAACACTCGTGTGAAATTAATTCGCTTTGCGAAAATGAAACTATCGTTCAAATTTTCTGGTCCATTTAGTGCCCTATTTTTTTCTTGAAACACGGTTGAGGCCGGGACCGGCAGTGTGAAATTTCATAGAGGGGACCACTGGGGGAATATTTTGAGAGCTGTAGGAGATTGAGGATCAAAGAAAAAAACTTTAAAGGTGACATGGAAGTGGCATTGTCCCTCTTTCTCCTTTCCGAGGTCTGGTGATTAACTCAGATGTGCGATGGGTGCAGACACGAGGGATTGTTTTGGATGGGTAGCATGAGTATATGAAATGCACAGTTAAGTAGTTCCATAAGCAGTAGTTTGGAGGATGTTGTGTGCTGTAAAAGCAATATGACAGGAACCCTCTTTTCTACCTATGGCAATGTCATACGAAGTTAAATGCCACCTTTTATGTCATCAAATAACAAAGTGTGTTATTTGAGCTTACCGCCATCTGTTATCCCCTGAGAACCAAGGTATGAACCTTGAGAGTGAATTATTAAAAGGTGTAGCCAGTTCTGTTGACAGTTTTGAGTAAAACATTCTGCAACTTGCCGAATGTGTTTTTCCAAGTATGGTATGTCACAGCCCCCCCACCCCCATGACTAGATTTGATTAGCCTATGTGTTCCTTTTTTCTCTTTTAGCCATTTCTAATTGTTAATTGCATTATTATTTTTTGAAGTAACGTTTTATTTGGATTGGAGAATTGGACAACACATCAGAGGCAAGGTGAAATATTGGAATGCATTATTTGAGCCACGCTTCGTTATCCGACCTTTTTGGTTTTGAGTGTATGTATTCATGTGATTGTCCTTTTTAGTCATAATTACTACTGTTTGCTGTGAAGATTATAATTAACAAGCCATCAACTATGTTCTATGCATGATAGGTCTTCATTGATACGGTTACCCTATTCTGCATTTTTGCACATTGTTATGTCCATATTCTACTTGTTTTCTTTGTAATAAAGATTTGTATTTTCATCAGTATCAGCCTCTCGTTGTGTTTGTTAAGAGAAAACCTGTGGACTGATGAAACCGAGTTGAGTTTATAGTGGCGTATTTGTTTATTTTTTACTGAGCTCCCCGTTTCAGTGTAATTGCTAAACGTTTGAGTTTGGGCTGAATCTCGGATGCCCTCGCCAAAAATGAAATAAGATAAAATAAAACATCACATGTGATGTGACGTGAAACGTCAAAAAAACGGACACCTTTCGTCCTTACCTGGTCCTGGTTGCAGCAATAGTCGTTGGACGGCGACATTGAGTAGCCGTTTCAGACGCTCGTTTTCTTCTTTAGAGCGGTGAATTTCACTCTGATATTCAACAAATGTGTCTTTGACGGCTCGGAAAATCTCCTCAGCGGCCGCTGTCATTCTGTCGTTCAGAAACACGTTCAACAGCTCCAGCTTGGTCATGTTGTCTCCAGCTCTCCGTTGAGGAGCGCCCCTCTGTTTACGTCTGCTAACCCGGAAGTGAACCCCCCCCCCTTTTGTTGTTGTTGTTAACATTGAACTTTTTTCTGTCAACAGCATGCATAAAAAATACAAAAAAAACACGAAAAGCTATGATAAATATTTCCAGGGATCTAATAAAATAAAAGCATTTAAGACACAATTTTGAAGCTTTGAAAACACAGCACCGGAAGTAAAAGCCTGCTGGCGTCAGTCTTCAATTCACGGACTTAATAATTTGATAACCAGCCAGCCAGCCAAGATGGATAGATAGCTCGACAGATAGCTAGATCGATACATACATATGGTTCACTACACGAACGTGGTTCAGTCACAGACATGAGTAGATAAGACACGCCCACCTTTAAGTTCCATGCCCAAGGCGATGGTAAGCTAGGAGGGGCAAAGTCATGAGTGCATTCCATCTGACGGGACGGCAAGTGGTGCATACATTGGCGGACCATAAGTTTGTCACCCGTCCCGTAAAATACGGAATCGGCTTTTAATTGGTAATTAAATGTTGTGTCCCGTGTTGTTTCAATAGGGGACACAACATTTAATTCCCGTATTGAAACAACACGGGATGCGGTTTGTTCCATTCATCCATCCATTTTCAACACCGCTATCCTGCACAGGGTCGTGGGAATTGCTGGAGCCTATCCCAGCTGTCTTTGAGCAGGAGGCGGGGGGACACCCTGAACTGGTTAGAAGAAACAACCATACACACCCACATTCACACCATCACGAAGAGGGAACCGATTCCACGCTGCCCGCACACAAAACAGGAGTGTCTGACTACACTAGGCATGTCCAGCTCCAGGCCTGGAGGGCCACTGTCCTGTCTGTTTTCCAGCTTTCCTGGCTGCAACTACCTGCTTCAGATGATTGGCTCGTCAGCCAGCTCTGAAGCAGCATTAGAACATTCCTGATTATTTGAATCAGGTGTGTTGCTGTTGGGTGAGCTGGAAAACAAGCAGGACAGCAGCCCTTGAGGACCGACTTTGGACACCAAAATACGATCAGTGAAATGCGTCTGTCACACACAAACGCGATCACCAAACTGAACAATAATAAACAAAATAAGGATGCCTGATTGTTTTGCACTTTTCCCCATTTTTTCATCTTTTCATTTGGGTTCACACAGGTGTTAAATTTTGCTATAGTTACCGGTATATTTATTATAATGAAAGGATCCCTAGACAGGCTTTCTTACAGCTGTTACAGCACTCTAAGGTATATGCATGTAATACAATATGCTCAAGTTCAGTCTATACCGGGGGTCGGCAACACGCGGCTCCAGAGCCGGATGCGGCTCTTTAGCGACATCTAGTGGCTCCCTGGAGCTTTATACAAAATGTTTGAAAATGGAAACATATTTTGATAGTAGGCTAATATAGCTCAAATAGATCTAGATACATGTTGCAGCTCCAAAAGATGAGAGCTGTGGTGTTGGTTTTTTAAAACGTACACTTTATTTATGCTTTTAACAGTCTCGATAAACACAAGCAAGACTGCGTCTGACTCCGTGCCTTCTCTTCTCGTTCAACTCGAGAAGCGTTCAAAGACAGACATTATTGTTTGCTTAACAGTGATGAAGAAGTCAGCTTGTTAAATAGAGGCATTTTTTTATTTACAGTCGTGGAGAAATTATTTTTGACAGTGAACTCGTGGATAAGTTGTAGTGATCACTGATCGTTCAACATTTCAGAACAATGCATTAAATGAAAACAAACAAACAGACTATTGGCTAAAAAAATTTCAGAGATGTATACAAACAAAACCTTTACCTGAGGTGTCACCATTAAGCGTTTCAATTGAAGCCCACTGAATAAATCTAGTAATGGTTTAAAAAATAAACAATGTACTGTACAACATTTAAGAAAAACAAGTCACAGGAGGATGATGATCTCCATGGGATCTAAAACATTAAAATAAAACCGACATAAAATTGACATTCACTGCTTAAAAAAAAAGTCACTATGAAAGGAAAAGTGACAATCTTTGCTAGAAACTAAAAGCAATAGGAGCAGCAGATTTTTTCTAAATATGTACATACATTTAGATTTTCCCAGTGCATACACAGTATACACAATTTGTCTCTGATCATATTTGCCTTTTCCAACACTTAAAATCTGCCCGATATTGTTGATGCTTCTTTCGGATAAGATTCCAGAAAAAGACAACAAACATAAATCCTTAGTAAAGGGGTCTTAAGCATAAATGCACTGAGTAAACCTGAACAACGTTGGTGTTGTTGATTGTGCTGGGCTAGGCTATTTGCTTGAATGAAAACATTTCCTCAGCTGCCAATCATGTCTGACAGTTCCTGCAGTAGATCATCATCCCCAATGCCAGGGTCCACATCTCCATCGAGATGATCCTCTGTGAATTCGTTGATGAGCTCTTCGAAGTCATCTGCAGCCGATGTTGAGTTGCGTGAACCGACCACACTTTGTCTCCGTGATTTACTTTGAGGAGTGGTCTTCAGGAGAGAGCTAATGGAGGGATACACTCGTCAGAATTTCTTTTGTGGGTAAAAAACACTGACATTTACAAGCACAAAATAATCATATTTTCACAATTGTCTCAAGTCCCAGTTTACATGCACCAATAGTAATTACATGTCTACGGAAGGTGATGACAATGTTCCTTTAAGACTATTGTTTTTCATTTTAAATCAAATGTAAATGTAAAAAATGTACCATATTTTCCGCACTATAAGGCACTTTATAGTATAAGGGGCAACTTCAATGACTGGCCAATTTTAAAACTGTTTTAACATACAGTGCCCTCCATAATTATTGGCACCCCTGGTTGAGATGTGTTTTTTAGCTTCCAATTATTTTATTTTTTTTCTAAATAATATGGGACCTTAATGGAAAAAAAGAGAAAAATCCAACCTTCAATACAAGTGCATTTATTCAGTGGGGAAAAAATCCCACATAAAGAAATAATTATTTGACATCAAATCACCTGTTCCACAATTATTGGCACCCTTAACAATTCCCAGGAAATAAATATAATTGAAGCATTTCTGTCATTTCTACAGTAGTTTACAAAGTTTACCAGAGTATGTAGGAACATTTAATTAGTAATTCATCACTTCCTGTCTCCCTGGGGTATAAATATGACGTGACACCGAGGCCATTTCTCTTATCCACTCTTAAACATGGGAAAGACAAAGGAACACAGCATACAAGTGAGGCAGATGTGCGTCGACCTTCACAGGTCAGGCAGAGGCTACAAGAAGATTGCCACTCAACTGCAGCTGCCCATATCCACTGTGAGAGGAATAATTAAGAAGTTCAAAACAACTGGAACAGTGGTAAACAAGCCTGGACGAGGAGCCAAGTTTATTTTGCCACCACGCACAGTGAGGAGGATGGTAAGAGAAATCAAAAGATCTCCAAAGCTCACTGTTACAGAATTACAACAAATGGTAGCATCCTGGGGTCACAAAGTCTCCAAATCAACCATCAGGCGCTGTCTACACGCCAACAAGCTGTTTGGGAGGCATGCACGGAGAAAACCTTTCCTCACTCACAATCATAAACGCAAGCGTCTGGAGTTCGCCAAGCGGTATTGGGGCTTCAACTGGGACCGTGTGCTTTGGTCAGATGAGACCAAGATTGAGCTTTTTGGCAACAAACACTCTAAGTGGGTCTGGCGTACCACGAAAGATGCGCATGCTGAAAAGCACCTCATACCCACTGTGAAGTATGGGGGTGGGTCAGTGATGCTGTGGGGCTGTTTCGCTTCCAAAGGCCCTGGGAACCTTGTTAGGGTGCATGGCATCATGAATGCTTTGAAATACCAGGACATTTTAAATCAAAATCTGTTGCCCTCTGCCCGAAAGCTGAAGCTGGGTCGTCACTGGGTCTTTCAGCAAGACAATGACCCTAAACATATGGCCAAATCTACACAGAAATGGTTCACCAGACACAAAATCAAGCTCCTCCCATGGCCATCTCAGTCCCCTGACCTCAACCCCATTGAGAACCTGTGGGGTGAGCTGAAGAGGAGAGTACAGAGGAGAGGACCCAGGTCTCTGGATGATTTAGAGAGATTCTGCAAAGAGGAATGGCTGAAGATCCCTCTTTCTGTCTTTTCCCATCTTGTGAAACATTATAGGAGAAGATTAGGTGCTGTTTTGTTGGCAAAAGGGGGTTGTACAAAATATTAACACCAGGGGTGCTAATAATTGTGACACACATTATTTGATGTCAAATAATTATTTCTTTATGTGGGATTTTTTCCCCACTGAATAAATGCACTTGTATTGAAGGTTGGATTTTTCTCTTTTTTTCCATTAAGGTCCCATATTATTTAGAAAAAAAATAAAATAATTGGAAGCTAAAAAACACATCTCAACCAGGGGTGCCAATACTTATGGAGGGCACTGTATAGGGGCACATCGCATTATAAGGCACATGGAATAGAAGCTGGCTGGGGTTGTGTTATGCATCCAATAGATGGCGCTACCATGAAGGGAATATAATACCGGGTTCCCACTCTTCCACTTGCTTTTTATTTCTGGACCTTTTATTGACTTTTGAGGACCATTTTAGCAATTTTTAAAGACCTTTTCTCCATTCAGCGGGGGATTCGCGGTGGATTTAAGCCCACTCAGTAAAACACGGGGTGAACAGAAAGCCACATATCACTGAGCTGGTGTTCAAATCACTGCTGCCAAAGGAAGGGCACATCTTTACTTTTAGGGGCAATCACTTAACCCTTTATTTAACATACTGTATGTCAAATTTTCACTTTGCTACCTGTATCACAGGTAGGAAAATGAAAAAAAAACTTTTTGATTAATTCTCAAATAAAACACACAAAGAAATATTTAAATTAAGGAAATATATACTATTTATTTCTGAATAAACACAACACTAAGAACAGAGCTAATGGTCATATGGGTCCCCCGGACAGGGTTTGGAAAAATCTGGTTTAACTAACAGTACAGTGCACTCCGCTTAATAGAACACCGGTTAATAGAGTAATCCGCTTAATAGAGCAAAAGGCTCTGGAACAGATTTGCCTAATGCAATTTCCTAAGAAGATACTCCGCTTAGTAGAACAGATCTCCGCTTAATAGAACAGGCCGTAAGCAATGAACATTGTAAACTAGTGGTTTTCGAAGTGTAGCTATCGCGATACTGTACCACTATCGCGAGAAAACGCGGTAGTTCTAGCCGTATACAGTAACAGGTAGCACGCGTCACTCCACACATAGACACACGCACGTCACAATGGCTTCAACTTCATTCAAGAGACGAGAGAGAGACGAAGTGTAGCTATCGCGATACTGTACCACTATCGCGAGAAAACGCGGTAGTTCTAGCCGTATACAGTAACAGGTAGCACGCGTCACTCCACAGATAGACACACGCACGTCACAATGGCTTCAACTTCATTCAAGAGACGAGGGCCATCACCTGCGGATAAGAAGGACATACTCAGACGATACGATGCATTGCCGGATTCTCAGAAGGTACGCCCGCGGTTTCCAGGACTTCCCTCTTATCCAGCGCATTGAGAGGGAAGTCAACCGCAAAATTACGGACTCCTGTTTCCAGACAAAAGTAACGAAATTTTTCTCGTGATTTGAGATGTTTGACTGAAGTTGATTAAAGTTGTTGTTTTGTTGTTTGATTAAAGATATGGACGTCCACAGTCGAAATATCTCTTCTAACTTGTCAGCAGGGGTTTTTCTGCGTGCATAACTTGGTCGTCGACGTGTCTGAAGGTGTACCTAATAAAGTGTCTCCGGTTAATAGAAACCCCGCTTAGTAGAACAGAAGCGCTTCGGCCCAATGGTGTTCTATTAAGCGGAGTGCACTGTAGTACCGATTGCCCATCTTAGCAGTATCCAGTATATCTGAACAGCTGAAATGCATGTCAGAAGTCTAAATCCCAAATGGTGCAACCATATTATTTTCCCTCATATCACCTTCAATGATCAGACATGTTTTATAATGACAAATATGAAACTGATATGACAATTAGGGAATAGCAGACAGTGACTTAGTTCAGACATGTTTTATAATGACAAATATGAAACTGATATGACAATTAGGGAATAGCAGACAGTGACTTAGTTTTCTCCCCAATCTCCTTTGCAAGTTCTTGCCGATCAATTTTCTTCTGTTTTGCTGTGTGCCTCAATGCATTTAACTTGACCAGGAGGCTATGACAAGTTTTATCTCTCATGGAGATGCCCTTCTTGCACACTTGGCAGTAGGGCGACGTATAATCGCCAGTAATATTTCCGACCCAAACACGGAACTCCGGCTTCTTCAGCCACTTCTTCTTCTCCTTTTGGGTTGTCCCTTTTCAGGGGTTGCCACAGCGAGTCATTAATTTCCATCTTTCCCTGTTCTCTGCATCCTTTACTCTGACTCAAACTACCTGCATGTCTTCCCTCACGGCATCCATGAATCTCCTCTTTGGCCTTCCTCTCCGTCTCCTACATGGTAGCTCCATCTCTAACATTCTCCTACCAATGTATCCACTGTCCCTCCTCTGTGCATGTCCATACCATCTCAATCTGGCCTCTCTAACTTTTTCTCCAAACTTTCCTGTCTGAGCTTCTTCAGCCACGCCACTTGAAAATAGCATTGTCCCGTAATATTTGTAGCTTTGCTGTGTGTGAGTCCGCGCAAACATGTACGCACGCCTTTTGGTTTCAACCAAGCAACCGACGTTACAAATCAAACACGCTTTGATCTCAGACAACATAAAGCTATCCTAGCCGAGACAAAGCTAAGCTTTGCTGACACACAGCAGAGAGCAGCGGACTATCGACTGATGAGGCACACTTCGCTCGAGTGGCGACGCTACATATTTGTCTGTCATTTGTAGTAGAGCGGGTACCAGGTCCTGCATTTTCCGACAAAACTATGAATTGGAAGGGAGGGGAAAACGACACACAAATGAAATGAACAACGCAGGTTAATTTTTATGGATTTTAGAAGATTTCCCTTAAAATTCTTGCTGTATCTGCTTCCATTGGGTCCCATCTTAAGGAAACATGGTATTCCCTTCCACTGCTATGCAGATGACTGCAGATCTATGTCCCACTGAGCAAGAAAGACGCCTTCTCATTAAGGCCACTCCTATCCTGTCTGGAAGAAATCAAAACCTGGATGGCACAAAATGTCTTGAAATTCAACGAAAAGACAACAGAGGTGATATTGTTTGGTCCCAGTGGCCCTTGTACATTCCGTCCTGTAGACTTGGGCCCCCTGTCTCATCTGAAATCAACGGTCTCAAACTTGGGCCTTAAACTGGACAGTGATTTCAAACTCGATCGGCAAATTGGTGTCGTTGTTAAATCCAGCTTCTTTCACCTGAGACAGCTGGCCAAAATAAAACCTCTCCTCTCACATGAACACTTTGAGACAGTAATTCATGCCTTTGTCACATCCCGGCTTGATTACTGAAATCCCCTTTACTTTGGAGTCAGCCAGTCCTCCATTAAGCGCCTTCAGCTGGTCCAGAATGCCGCTGCTCGCCTTTTGACTGATACTCGTAAGAGGGAGCATATAACTCCTACTCTGGCATCCCTTCACTGGCTCCCCATTCATTTTAGAGTTATTTTCAAGATCCTCCTCTTTGTTTTCAAATCTCTGAATAATCTCGCGCCACCTTACCTCTCCGAGTTCATCCGCCCCTACACACCTGCCCGGCACCTCAGGTCTGTGGACCAGTCTTTGTTAGAAGTACCAAGAACTAAACTGAGGCTCAGAGGGGATTGAGCCTTTTCTGTTGCTGGTCCCTCTCTCTGGAATGAACTCCCACTGAACATTCGGCAAGCCTCCTCGCTGCCCATCTTCAAAGCCCTCTTCAAAACTCACTTGTATTCTTTGGCGTTCGACTCAGTATGACTTAGATTTGTTCTTGATTTTACTGTCTGGTGCTTTCTACCGCCTTTATTACCGATTTGTCTTACTGTTTATTGTGCATGTTAAATCGCTCCATGCACAGCACTTTGTATGCAGCGATGGCTGTTTGAATGTGCTCTATAAATACTGTTGACTTGGACTTGATAATTTTACATTACAACTTATTTTTTTATTGATTTTTATGAACTTTATGGAGCGGTACGAACCCTGTAATACGGCTTTATATAGCGCTTTCAGAACCACTGCAGCTGTAACAAATCGCTGTAAAGAACATTTAAAATACTACGTCCAAGAAACCTGAATATAGATCCATATATAAAGCGCATTGGATTACAAGGTGGACTGTCGGCTTTTGAGAAAAATGAATCCTTTTCGGTCCACCTTATAGTGCGGAAAATATGGTCATTTAATGTTCAAATCTGTCTGTTTGACTTGTAGACATATGTGGGTGATACCACGTGTTTAAAACAGTAATGTTTTTTACCCATCTACATAGAGTAAAACCTGCCTAGCCGTGATCGCTTCCATGTTTCCCATGCTGTATGTAATGTTAGCAGAGTGCCACCCAGACGTTTCAGTCACCGTAGTTCCAAAACAATATTGGTGGAGCCATCCAGGTATACAAAATAAAAACAATGATAGCTAGCAACGGCTCATAGCTGTGTTCGAGAAAAAAAAAAATCTGATGTCGAAGGGCTAAGACCATGTTAATATGCAGTTGTACTTGATGCTCATGCAGGCGGAATATTTTCAATTGTCAATTTTAACAGTTGGCAGGTCATTTTTTGGGGGAAATGTATAGTATTATCAGGCCCATTATCAGGTGCCTACATAGGCTGCTGATAAGCTGATCACTTGAATCAGGTGTGTTGGAGGAGGTTAAGATCTAAAACGGGTTCAAACTTCAGTCTTCGAGGGCCGCGTTTGCTGCTTGTTTTCCTTCTCTCTCTGCTGCAACACACCCGATTCAAATGATCAGGGCCGATATCAGGCCCCTGCAGAGCTTGCTGATGAGCTGATCATTTGAATCAGGTGTGTTGCAGCAAGGAGAGATGGAAAACAAGCAGGAAAGCGGCCCTTGAGGACCTGCATTTGAGATCCCCTGACTTAGACCTTTGAAATGCAATTTTGGGAAACCGCAGTTGTTCGTCAAAGTCAGGTGACTTGGCACAACCACATAATTTCATGGGCACAGCTGGCATTGGCAATGTGTTCATGCTATTCTAGATTAATGACAATGTAATTAAATGTGTGACTTTTTAGCACATTGCATTCGCGTTTGACCATGATTTGGGGAGGTGGTGTGTTGATGTTGGCATATAACAGCAATCTAAAGGTATAATACCAGCTTTTAATTTTATGAAAAGAAGTGCTTTTGGAGACAACAATTTTCAGTTTTGCAAGATCTCAATGAACTAGTACCTTTGGGAGGCAGAACAGGCCTCCGTGGTAGTAGCAAGACTGACATCCAGCTTGGGTTCTTGGCTTGGACTGCATTTTGAAAGATGGATGATCTGTGGCTCCTCACTTGAGTTGCGTTTGTGTTCCAACAATGTGCTTGGACGACAGGAAACTCGAGGGTTCAGTACCTTCAATGCAATAAATATCAGACAAGGTCAGAAAAAACATGTTCTGGAATAATTCTCAAAGAGTTGGGAATGGAAGTGTAAAACAACGGTGTGTGTATTTTTTACAGTAGGCTGGAGACGACATGGGGTTTAGTTCGAGTGTGTCCTGTTTTTATTTTAATTCCTCATTAATTAACCCTGGAGAACCCAAGAACCCTTTTCTTCTTTAAAAAATGACGAATTATACATTAAATGACTGCTATCTGTTCACTGAAGACTGAAATATATGTTTTTTCAAATATTCAATGCTTTAATCCTAATTTAGGATTAGGGCCAAATTTGACCCTTTGGGATTTAAGGGTAGCATTTGAGTAGCAGAATTTGTAGGGGCCAAATTAGACCCCATGGGTTCTCCAGGGTTAAAAAACAAAAACATTCAAGCAACAAGTTTTTCCTCATGTGAGTGTGAGGGGAAAATTGTAGCTGTTTACTCGTACTAATGTGGAATGAATGTCTGGCAACGGGGGAAAAGCAAGTACTTTGAGGGTTGTGTCTCCTCGTCATATATTTATTTTCGTAGGGGGGTGAAGATCTTAGTTTTTTTATGGATTATTAGATGTACAAGTTGATTAAAAAAAATTGTGAACTGAATTATGAACAACATGGCGGAGAAAATGAACTTCCCCTACACTGCTTACCTCCTCCTTACTGTCAGTCTCCTGTTGTGATTCCTCTAAAACTATGGAGGCGCTGTTCAGAGGTTTGACAGCAGCCACAGCAGACCGCACTGCTCTCTTCCGCTTCTGGGCTGTATTCACTTGCAAGGCAGGCTTCATGACAGACGGCTTCACATTCAGTTTGGGCCGCACTGGAAAAGACACACAATGCAAATCAAATAAGGGTATTTCATCTACATTTTTATATTTCCTTTAAAAGGGGAGCTTTCAATTTTCTAACTTCTCATTTCAACGCCTCATTTCAAACATAGTCCCATTTCACTCCGCCCTCTTCCCCATGAGTCTCTGACGAAAGCCATGCCCCTCACTAAAATGCACTAGATGTGCATTGTAAAATCGCGCGCAGTGAACAAGACAATCTTAGCCACGGCTGTTATATTGCTCGTGTGACTTATTCATGGAGCCTTGCAAAACAAAAAAATGTTTGATGTGGTATTTTAGGAAATGTACAATCAATTATAAATCCAAAAAGGTGACTTGGCGCGCCCCTATGATGCTGCATGCACAGCAAATGATTGACCACATCCCTGGGTCACGACTTTTGTCTCTACAATCTCTGAGAGGCTAATAAAATTACAGGCATAAAATGGGGCTAGAGAGGAACAATTTTTCAAAAGATAATTGTAATAATATTCCACGCTGTTCATATAAACAGTTTTAACATGTATGACAGTGTTTTGTTCTTTTCTGAAAACTACCCATTTAACTTTACTCAAGGCGTTCATATATGTTTTTGAGACTTTGATAAAATGCTCCGATACCAGGTTCTTCAGTTAAAAGGATGACATTTTAATGTAAATAATTTCAAAAAGGTCTGCGTTTCCTGTAACCATGTACATGATGAATAAGCAACATAAATAGTGATAACAAATGCAAGTGCAATGTACCTTTTTTGTCTGTGGTATGAGTTCTATCAGTAGTTGGACTCCCTCCCGCTGCAAGGAGTCTCTCTGGAGTTGTCTGCTTGGCTGAAGATGGTGAATTTAAGGTTTTTGTGTTTTTATACTGGATCTTGGTGGAGCTGTCCGGACTTAGTAAGAGAGTGTCTTCCTGCGATGGGGTTAAACTCTTCACTAGAACCGAGTTCACAGCTGCGATGGGAGCCGGAGTAGAGATGTTTGGAGGGCACTCAGTCTCAGATTTGACGGTTTTCAGCTTGCGAAGATGAGTATTTTTGGCAGGTGAGACATTGCTCCTATCCGGAGTGCTACAGATAGGTGAAGACTCTGGTGGTGGAAGAATCTTTTTCTTCAGCGTACTACGAACTAATGGTTTTGGTGAAGATGATGCATCAGAGGCCTGCTGGCTGATAGATTGCCCAGCCATTTCCTGTTTGCGCCGATGTTTTTCACGCATAATCTCCTCAAATGTTTTGACTTTGACAATCATGGAGGTTGTCTGGAAAGGCATGACAAAATTACAGTTCCAAAAAAATGGCAATCAATCAAAACACAACAATATACTGTAGGTGGTCACAGGTCTAACCTCAGGAGCTTTCCATGTCCTTTTAGTCACCTCAACATTCTTCTCTGCCGTGATGTCACCTGCAGAATTCCACAAATATGGCTTGTGATGTGACTATATATATTTTTAAAACATATACAACTGTCCCTTTACTATACTTCTTACAAGGGCTGTGGGTGAGCTGGAGCAAATCCCAGCAAACTGTGACAGAGAAATAGGTCTGGTCACTAGCCAATCACAGGGCGCATATAGCCTTCCTGATTTCTGGGGTCTTTGCATATTTATCTCATACAAAAGTTTAGGTTCAATTTTAATATCACACAGACACAACAGAGAATACAAAATGCAGTTTCTAAATGCCAATTTCATTTATTCAGGCACAAAAAAATTCGGAAACTACCTGTCACTTGGTGAAAATGTAACTGACTAATGACAGTTTGGGAAAGCTGACTCAAACTCAAGCGCTCTTGGATCATGCAGTAGGACAATGATCCAAAACAGACCAGCAAGTCCACCTTTAAATGGCTTTAAAAAATATATGATAAAAATTAAACGGTTAAAAATGTGAACTTTAACTTGAAGTTCATGCAAGAAAAATCCTCCAATATGGTGGAGTTGAAGTGATTCTAAGAATAGTGGGCCAAAATTCCTCCATTGTGATGTGAAAGACTCATGACCAATTATCGCAAATGCTTGATTATTGTTATTGCTGCCAAGGGTGGTACAACCCATGATTAGTTTCAGGGGATGATTACTTTTACTCATACGGACAGGTAGGCTTTGTGTGTCTAAATTCAGTGGTACTTCTATTTTAGAAATTAATTGGTTCCAGAAAGAAATTCTTAACTAGAAAATGTTGTAAGTAGAAATGCGTTTTCCATGTAAATACCCTAATCCATTCCAAGCCCCCTCAAAATTCAGACATAAATGTTTTCTAAGCATAAAATTGCATCAAAATATGTATCAAATACATGTTAAAAAATTTTTTTTTTTGCACAAGAAATGAGAATTAAGCATAATGTAACAAAACAAAGAATAAAGAATACAAATGATGGTCATATCACTTTCAACTGCATCCTCATCATTTTTTGCTGCCCTCTTTAGTTCATGTGGCTCTCAAAAGTGGTTTTTGCCACCGTTTTGGCAAGAACGTCTGCTTTTGTCGGCTTTTAACAATCCTTCAAAAATGTCGCAGGCAAACATCAGCAGAGTGAGCGATCGCCTGACTGCTGAACACTTTTAATGGGGATTCACATTTACAGTACGTAAAAATCGGAACACCGCATGGCCCGAGGAGCGAATGACGAGGACACTTCATCGACAGGACACTGCATCGACACATTTATCTATCTACAACATCTATCTATCTACACACATAGACACGCATGATAGAGGTCCCTCTTAGCCAATGGGATGCCAGGATGATGCTCGGTAATAGCCAATGGCAGAACAATATGTTGCGTTCAGGAAACTCAGAGCTGCGAGTTGCAACCCATAATGTAGTTTTACCTTTCGTATCTTGACATTTATTTCGTAACCAGAGGCAATATTTTCTTGTTGAGGCATTTCGTAACTTGAAAATTTCATATGAAGAGATGTTTGTAAGTAGAGGTACCACTGTACATTAAAATGGCATTTAGAAACAACATTTTGTATTTCCTTGGGTTGCCTCCGTGTGTGTACCCCTCCGTGAGCAGTCACCTTACCGTGGTGGAGGGGTTTGTGTGTCCCAATGATCCTAGGATCCAAGTTATCTGGGGCTTTATGACGCTGGCAGGTTCGAGGTGAGGGACCAGACGAAGCACGGCTCAAAGACCCCTTATGATGAGTAAAATTAATGGATGTCAGTTTCCCATGCCCGGACGCGGGTCACCGGGGCCTCCCTCTGGAGCCAGGTCTGGAGGTGGGGCTCATTGGCGAGCGCCTGGTGGCCAGGCCTACACCCATGGGTCCCGGCCGGGCTAAGCCCAAAGAGACAACGTCGGTCCCCCTTCTCATGGGCTCACCACCCATGGGAGGGGCCAAAGGGCTTGGGTTCAATGTGAGCTGGGCAGCAGCCAAAGGCGGGGACCCTGGCGGTCTGATCCTTGGCTTCAGAAGCTAGCTCTAGGGACGTGGAATGTCACCTCTCTTGCAGGGAAGGGTTGTTTGTGCATATGCACCAAACAGAAGCTCAGCGTACCCACCCTTTTTGGAGTCCTTGGAAATGTGTGCTGGAGAGTATTTCAGCTGGGGACTCCCTTGTTCTGCTGGGGGACTTCAATGCTCACGTGGGCAATGACAGCCAACCTGGAAGGGCGTGATTGGGAGGAAAGGCCCCCCGATCAGAACTCGAGTGGTGTTTTGTTGTTGGACTTGTATACTCGTCCATAATGAACACCTTGTTCAAATATAAGGGTGTCCGTATGTGCACTTGGCACCAGGACACCCTAGGCTGCAGTTCAATGATTGACTTTGTGGTTGTATCATCGGATTTGCGGCCACATATTTTGGACACTCGGGTGGAGAGAGGGGCGGAGCTGTCAACTGATCACCACCTGGTTGTGAGTAGGCTCCGATGGTGGGGAAAGATGTCGGACCGTCCTGGCAAACCCAAACGTATTGTGAGGGTTTGTTGGGAGCGTCTGGCGGAATCCCCTGTCAGAAAGAGTTTCAACTCCCACCTCCGGCAGAGCTTTTCCCATGTCCAAACTAAAATGACTACTCGTGTTTATTGTGTCGTCGACATTGTAAAATATCTTACCGTGAGAGGTCAGTTTATCATTTTGCTGCAATCGTGGCTTCTTAGCACCATTCTCTTCTGTTTTTGGACTCTTGACTTCATCAGACTGAATTCGGGCTGCCTTCTCCTTGAGGATTTCCTCCAAGGTCTTCACTCGAACCTCCCCTACTTTTGGGGAATCAGGGAATGGCACCACTGGATCTGGTTGATATTTGCCAGGGACTTTGTCAGCTGTTGGTTTGAAATTCTTATGACTGAGGTTCTGCTCCTGCTGATCCTTTTCTTTTCTTTTCTTTGCGTGGAGTATTTCGTTGGGGGGTTTGTTGTGGTCAATAGAGTGATCCTTGGTATAACTTGTTCGCTTTACAGCCTTGGGTGTCTGGATGGGTGACGTCTTTGTGACAGTGTTTTCTGTATTCATAGGAGGAAGACAGTCCTTGTGGCTATGAGACTTAGCTGCTTTTTCCATTCTTATTTCCTCCAGAGTTTTGATGCGAATTTGCTTGGGTGTGCTCTTTGATACTGCGCTGCCCTCTTCTGTTGACAAAACAAACATAATGAAGCATTCTTTAAGAAGGAAAACCACAATCGACTCAGGCTTCAGGGGTAATCAACCTTATCAGCATTAAAGGCCCCCAAATTCACGTCCCTCAAAAGATGACCACACTAACACAACACAAACTTAGATGGCTAGCTTACAATGTCTGGACAAAATATTAGAGACATCGGCAGTAGAGGATTGATTAGCTCATCATGATTCCAGCTCCGGCCTCCCTGTGTGGAGTTTGCATGTTCTCCCCGGGCCTGCGTGGGTTTTCTCCGGGTGCTCCAGTTTCCTCCCACATTCCAAAAACATGCATGGCAGGCTGATTGGACGCTCTAAATTGTCCCTTGGTGTGAGTGTGGGCGTTGATGGTTGTTCGTCTCTGTGCGATTGGCTGGCAACTGATTCAGGGTGTCCCCCGCCTACTGCCCGAAGAGCTGGGATAGGCTCCAGCACCCTGTGCGACCCTAGTGAGGATCAAGCGGTTCGGAAAATGGATAGACTACTGAAAAGTTATTCTTCTTAGTTTAAAATAGCGTACATGAACTAGAATTTCAAATTAAATCAGAACGGGGTTTTGAGAATGAGTCTGAGCTCAAATTTTAAAACAGAGAAGTCGCACCTTAGTAAGATGGAGGACCAGAAAGTGCCATGTGTACAAGAAAATGTGTATTTTTGTACATATTTGCAGCAGTAAAATTCTTTTAATGTGGGGTTCCTCAAGGCTCAATCTTAGGCCCAATATTTTTTCATCTTTACATGCTTCCGCTTGGGGAAGCTTCCACAGCTACGCTGATGATACACAACTGTACATTGCCGTGCCTCTCGACAACACGGGGCCTATTGATACTCTTTTAAATTGTATTTCAGATATTAAGTCATGGATGGCAGGGAATTTCCTACAGCTCAATCAGAACTAGTTGGAAGGGGAAAAAAGCCAAGTTGTGTGTTTGCTTTATTCTAGTGTGAAGTTACACCCAAATGATGCTTATGGCTGCAATATCTTAGATGGAAATACAAAGGGCGCAGGGGAAAGAGGTTTATCCATCTCTTTGGTTCATGAAATCTGAGTACATTACAGAACAGAGCCAAAGGAGAAGATAATGTTTTGTCCACTTCATATTTTTTACCTGCTTTATTTACTGCAACAGCAGCAGGCAATCTAAGTCTTTCAATCAATGACTTCATTCCTATAATGAAGCAAAAAGCCAGCAAATCTTTTCAGAGTCATGATACAATACACAAATCATTGCCTTTTCGTTTAGCAGCATCAAAATGCATATTGTAATGTCGAGAATAACATGCATTATTCTTATTATTATTCGGAGGTTGCAGAGCTGTGAGTTGGACAGGCTTCTCTGCAGCACTTGAGCGCCACAGGGGACTGTTCTGGCTCCATCTGTGTTCTGTTCTGGCTGTTCATCCTCTACACCTCGGAACATCCAGGGTATGGACATAGAGAGGGTGACCTCCTACAAGTACCGAGGTGTTCTTCTGAACAACAAACTGGACTGGTCTACAAACACGGACACCCTGATTAGGAAAGGACAGAGCCGACTCTTCCTACTCAGGAAGCTGAGGTCTTTTGGGGTTCAGGGGTCGCTCCTTAAGACTTTCTATAACTCGGTGGTGGCCTCGGCCATCCATTACTGCATTGTCTGCTGGTCAGGCAGCATCTCAGCCCGGGCAAGTAAGAGACTGGAGCGACTGGAAGGCCAGTTCTGTCCTGGGCTGCTCCATTGACACTCTGGAGAAGGCGGGCAACAGAAGGATGCTAACTAAGCTAAAAGCTATGATGGACAGTCCCTCCCACCCTGACAGCACTAGGTAGTGTTAAGGAATTATTCCGCTAGAAGTAGTAGTAGAACATTGTTGAATTTCATCTTGGTATGAGAACTATTGACACTAGTCTCTCTCCTGAACATCTGCTGAAGTAGTTAAAACAAAGAATGTACTTTGAAGTTAGAGCCCATTTCCCTCTGGTTAATTAACAGCCCCCCAAGGGTTTTTATTGCCTCCACTTCCTCATAAAAGTCCCTGAAGGCTCTCAAGTGCCCTCAAAGAGGAACCCTAATCTCAAGATCTGTGACCAGCAGCAGTGGTCTATACTTTGTCATCATATCAAAATCGAACTTTGCTTGATCTTCCTTAATTCTGCTTTTTACTTGGTTATGGTGTTGTTCCTTCCTGTTGGTTGTGTTTGTTCAGACACTGAAAGAAACAATGTACAAATGCGGTTGAAGGTATTTCCTGCTCAATGTTATTACAATCAACTTTAGTGCCCTCGACCCCCACCACTTCTGGGGCCCCCCTCCACGGGACATGTTTTAGAGGAGCTGTTATCTCAGGTGTCTGTGTTCCTGCCATCGCACCAAATGGGGGATAGTGGTGGTCTGGTCTCACCTCACCGCTCCTGGCTTCCTCCGGCCACACCGGGTCAGATGACATGTTACTTTCTTTGTTTCGGGATTTGCATGAGAGGCGTACCTCCCCGCCTCTCATTATCATATTGTCTCTATATAATCTCATGTATGTGTTTCTTCGGGGAGACTCACAGGAGCCCGAATCGATTCGTGTTGCGTTGCGATAAACTGAAGAAAAGACTACGTGGTGTTGGGTCTTCTTCCACCTTATAGAGAGATAAAAGAATCTGTAACCAAGGAAGGGCCAAGAGCAAATTGACAGCTCCCATTCCTCAACAGTAGCTCCTTCAGCCAGAGACTGTTACACCCAAGAAGGAGAGATACCGACGCTCGTTCCTACCAACTGCTGTCAGGCTGGTGAATAAAAATAACAACAATAATAATAATTAAATGATGTGAAAAACAATTGTGAATAGCACTGTGATTTATCCATTTAGTATTTATATTGTACTTAATTGAACAGTGTTTGTTGTTTTTTTTTCTTTCTATCCACATTCTTGCTGCTGGAGGCTGTAAATTTCCCCAGTGTGGGACGAATAAAGGATATCTTATTTTATCATTATCACCCTGCCCATACAAAATCAAGGGGAGTAATATATACAAGAACTCATAAAATTACGAGAATTTGTCACATTGTACAGACATTTACTGGTAACCAGGGGGTCTGAGAAAGATGTACTTTCATTCCAATATTACATGTACGCTTGTGGATATTCTCATTCATCCAGGTAATTTCTTTCAGAGCGCATTGGATCGATCACAACTGGACTGCTCTGGTTGTCTTAGAAGACGTTTCACCTCTCACCTGAGAAGGCTTATCAGTTCATGCAACAAGACTTGGTTGTGACTGACCAGCCTGAATTGGAAAACCCAGGTATTTATACGCCAAGATGGAACCACGCTCCACCACCCAAATGGTTTCATTCTTTTAAAATGGAAAAAGACAATCGTTAAGAGGCCTTGCAAGAAGGTTGTAAAAAGGTATTCAAGCTACCTCTTCAGTCCGGGGGTATGGGTGAAATTAAGTCTCTTAAGGCCTTCTCCTCAAGTTCATATCCCACTGAGGGGCGACCGTTTGCAAAAGTAGCGAATGTTGCGGTCTCGTCAGGGTTTGTCAGGCTCCGTTCAAGGTGATAAACGTGCGAGACGTTCGCCAGGTTTGACTACTTTTCTTGTTGCAACAAAAACCCTTAAAACTGTTGGCGAGCATCTGGAAAATGTTTGGCGAAAATTTGCAGTCTTCAACAACCCCCGACATAACCCAAAATTGCTTCTTTCGCCACTCTGTGGGACACAGGCTTTACTGAGCGGGGAAGATTTGCAAGTGTGTGCAACACGTAGCAAATGTTTTTTCATCAGGGTAGGGCACATTTGAGATTCCAAAGGGTTGCAAAAGGTTAAAAGGTGTTCCCAAACAGTTTTTAATCGCGACGGTTTTTGTTGCCTTTTTTTGACATGTTCAAAATTACTTTGAGACCAAAAATAAATAAAAGACCAAAAACAAAAACGGTTTGCAATCTTTTGCAAACTACTGGGAACGCTGAGGAAAAACTAAAATTTGCTACATGTGCACACACTCTCAAGCAGTCGTGTCTCAGTGAGATGTGGGCTGGTTGAAGACTTTAAGGCCGTAGCCCATTGAGCCACGAAGCTAGGTGAGGGTTTGCACACGACCTGAATGTTGATACTTCACTTGGGTTCCTTCAATGTCGCAAATACTTTCGCCAGACATTCACCAACAGTTTTAAACGTTGCAAACAGTTTTTCTTTGCGACAAGTAAAAATGTTTGCAAGCTTTTGCAATTGTTTGCTACCTTTCAGCAAGCCTGACAAAAAAGAACAACATTCGCTATGTGCACAGTCGCGGCTCAGCCAAAGGATGGCTTGGGAATACTTGCTATGATTGTATTATTGTCTATGTTTTATGTTGTGTTCTGTTGTATAATTATTTTATGTTAAATGTTCTGTTAAGTTCTTTGTTACAGCTGCAAGTGTTGCAAAAGTGCTATACAAAATTGCATTGTATTGTATGCGGAGGTATAGGTAATGTCGTAAGCAACCTCTGATTAGAAATTGTCTTTCTAACTTCGCAGAGAAGGCTTCTCTCACTTCTATTTCAAGAATATGTACATTTTTGTCCCTTTGAGGTGCCAGTTGAAGCCTGAGTCTGGACCTGAAGAGTTGTTCCATGCGCCTGCTCAGTGGTTGCTTGGTATATTTATATATGTGCATTCCCGACTGCATATGGCAGATTGATTTTATGAGCATGTGGTGCCCGGTTTTTGGGGTGTATCAACCTTTATCTCAGGGTGTAACCAGGTTTGAAGTGTACTGGTCTGTTAAATTGACTGAAAATGCTTTTGAGTTTTCTGTGGCATTTGTCAAACAGGTCACAATTATCTACCGAGTAATATTGCTCATTTTCAACCTGTTTGAACAACGTGAATCATGATTTATTTATTTACTGTCTGTAAAAATCTGTTACAGGAGTAACAAGGTAGTGTTTAGTGATTTCCGTAACAAATTACGGCCAATTAGTCAAAGCTGGCAGGCATTTCTGCAGCAAATTGGAGGGCCATAAAATCCATGACCAGAAAAAAAAGTCAGCTTTTAAAGGCCAATTTTCGAGGTGCATGTTATTCTTGAGAAATTACGGTAACATAGCAAAGGTAAGTTTGTTTAGGACCTACTTCAAACGTGTCACAGTTTACTTACCTTTCTGACAGGGTGTTTGTTCTTCTTTCACAAATCTACCTAAACGCTTTGCCAGGCTGTTTGTCACAGGAACAACCTCCCCATATTTTATACCTACACATGGGATAAATTGTTAAGTTATTTATGACAGGTCATTAGATTCTGTATGAGTTCAATGATCAAGTTGATAAAATGTAGCAAAAATTCATTCTTACAGGTGTTGCCCCGACGCCTCTCAAGCCTATCAGCAACACTAACTCTTGATCTGAAAGTTTCTTCAAAGACAATTTTGTCTGGGATTGAGAAAAATAAAAATAACTTTAACTGATGCAACGGTGTTTCTATTTTACCACCTAGCTAATGAAAATAAATGTCTATGCTCTGACAAGATAATAACCAAGTCTTATTTTTTCATGGTTTAAATTCAGTGCTCCGATAAAGAACGTGTCCACCCAAATAACATGAAACTGACAAAAGTGATAACAAATGTAGTGAAAATGACTTAATGAAAATCTGTCATTGCTTTGCGGTCCAAAGAAATTACAAAATGATTAAAATTAATAAAAACCAAACAGGCTTGGGCAAAAATAATGGTACCCTCGATATACAGTCAAACCTTGGTTTTTGAACATCTCTGTTCTCGACCAAATCGGTTTTCGACCAAATATTTCGAGTTTTTTTTTTAAATCAATGGCTTTAAATGACCCGTGGAAACGCAATATTGTCCCCGTGCATAACCACAGGAGTGAACATACTTTTTAGAAGCGCTGTGACATCTCAAATGCTGCATAGTGTAAATTAAACGCATGCATCAGAGACAACGTGAATCATCCAGCTCATACCTAAAACATAAAAGATTTGTACTACTCCAGCCATGTCGTTACTTCTGCGTCCCGCGTCCTAGACGCATAATTTTCCTGCGGGACGCACATTTCCAAATAATGTGCGTTTTTGAGACGCAAGGAAATTTCTCAGTCGAAACAAACAAACAAAAAAAAAGAAACTACGGCCGGCCTGAGGATTTCACGGTAACGATCGTTACCGGTCGCGTGTCGTTTCCGTGGCGTCATTTTGACGCTACCGAAAAATCGTTTAACCATAAACACCGCACATGAGTTAACTGTACACTATTGAGTCTCTCCTCTGTGATCAACGCGATTTCACTGTTTCTGTATGGGTGTTTATGGTGTGTTGTGTGAGTGTTTCTTCTAATTTACTTTTGTTTTGTTTTCAGTGTTGGGGGCACGGAACAGATAACAATGTGCGCATGCATTTGCCATTTTAGTCCGAAAACTGAGGAATCGTGGGAATGAAAGTTTGAGATGGCGGCGAAAAAGACTCACAAAGGTCTACTAATTACGACATTTTTAATAAATGGGAATGCCAGTCTAATTTTGTGTATGAATCGTCCGAAGGGCGTATCACTAAACTCACCTGTGACGTATGCACAGAACACGAGAGCGAGATACGGTACGAGGCAAGTTGGTCATTAGATCTATAGGCTAATGGCCATGAAAAATATTATGAAACTGTATTGGTTATTGTATAATTTACTGATTGTAGCATGGTAACTTTAGGAATAAAGCATCTGTCAAAAGGTGTCGTAATGCTAATGTTAACTGTTGGTAGAACTCATGATGATGTGTTTTAGATTCTAATTAGAGTCAAATTGATAGTAGATTACACATGCATCGTCTTGGGAAGAGGATGCCAAGCCACATCAATACTGACCAGTAAATTAATCTTTGTAGTGTGAGATTGGAAAAAAACACTCTGATTTTGTGGTATGCTGTATTCATGATGCCATATGACTACACCATATTTTGATCCATTTTTTTAAATAAACCTGGAGTACACTACAGTACGTTGTTCATGGATAGTTTTCAAACATTTAGCCTCGAAACATTACACTTTTGAGTTTCAGAATTCTTGATCATGAGTATCAGTCAAAATAGAAAAAAGGGTTCCCATGATGAATGTATACGGAACCCAAAATTAGTTACTGTGGTTTCCCATTGGGTAATCCGACGGAACCGAAAAACGGTGACTGTGAATTTCTGAAATCCTCAGGCCTGCTACAGAATTATTAAAGTATATGTTGTTGTTTGTGTTATTATCATATGCAATTGAATAAGTAGACCATTTCAGAATTCGAAATTTGGGACTCTCTAAATGCATAATGGGACTCTCATACTTTTCTGATCAGCGGCCAGGGACTCGCTGGGAGTAAATTGTAAGATTATCACTGCTACCCTCGATAATAGAGTTCCAACTCACAAACATTCTAACTTAATCTCAAAGAATCGTGAATATTTTTTTGTCGGGGTGTTTAATCAGTTTTGATTTAAAAGATGAGTGCATCCAATTAAACTAAATTGTTCCACTGTAAATTATATTGATATACAAATCGAATCATCTTTTAATAGAGACATACACATCACATACTCTTACCTTCATTAGATGTATTGAAGGGTAGTCGGATGGCTGAAATTCTGTTTTCTTTCTCGCCGTTTACCGATATATTCGCACTCTGATTTGGAATAGCTCTATTCATGCCCGCTTTTAGGGCCCTCCTCAGCCGGATCTCCTCCAGGGTGCTCACTCCAAAGTTGTGTGATTCATCTGTCAAGAAACATTTTCAATTTGTGCCCATAAACACTGGAGACAATTTCAGTATTTGTTTTTAATTTGTGTCTATAGTTGAACTCACCAGGCCTGCATCTTTTTCTTGGGGAGGGGCCGTCTCCTTCCTCAGAGAATTGGTCTGGTAGCAGAAATACAAAAATGTTACAATAGGAAAAACACACTGCAAAATAGTAATTCATCATTAGGGTTGAGGGGTAGGATGTCTTTGGGATAGCAAACATAATCATCGAACCTTATCCCAAAACAGCATGCACATCACCTCCTGAAGAGGAGACTCAATGGAGAAACGCTCAGAAACAAATTAATGAAAAAGGCGACAGTAAAGCCCTGGAAAAGAATTTTAAATTAAGAACACTCTGGTGAAATCAATGCGTCAGAGGCTTGATGCCTTTACTGCAAGTAAGAGTTATGCCACCAAATATTAATTCTTTTATACCTCATGATGTATAAATATGTCAAAAAAAGCCACTTACTACTGTCTATGCCACTTAAATGTCTCAACCAACCCCATTTACTTATGTTTTTTTTGCATCGTAGACTGCAGAAGGGTCTGATGCAGCCTCTTACTAAGGATCAGGCTTGTCTGCACTGTGAGTATTTTAAAATCTGTCCAGCAGGTGTCAATGGCTAGTGGGGGTGGGAGGGAGGGGGGCATGGGCAGGGTTGTGGATTAGCATAGAGTCGGGTGGAATAGCATTCGAACCAGTACCGATGGAGAAATCAAAATAATTAACCCATGAGGAATGCTTTTGGAGGATAAAATCGTTGAACATGACAAGGGAAATGGAGCTGCTGAAAGCAGCAGGACATTTTACACGCAAAAGCAACAAGCAGCCATTAATAGGGGCTCCGTGTACACGAACATAGTCTGCCTCATGCAAAAGCCACACCACAGCAAAGGTGCCTTTGCAAAGGCTAGCGAAGTGAAACCAGAATTCGTGTGCCCTGGTATCATGGCAATTCCTTCATTTTGTACCACCCAAAATAAATAAATAAATAAATAAATAAACAAACCATAAATTGGTGAACGGGACCGCGCATGCATGTGCACAAAATTGAAAATTTGCATTAAACATACACATCCACACTAAGGGTGTGGAAAATAATCGATATTAATCGATACATCGATGCGCACGTGCGCGATCCGAGTGCATCGTCTCGTTCACTGGGTACGACGCGATTGACGGGTGAAATCGCGATTCATCACGATGCATTGATGGGTATCGGTAAAATCCGATTCAATCGCCGTTTTATTCATGTTAAACGTCACATATCTGCCCTTTCCTAGGCGCAATGAATGCACCATCATTGCTTTGCGTTTTGTGTTGAATACGGACGGTAGCCGTGCGTCACATACAGTGCAGTACACAACTAGCGAAACATTATGGAAGTTAGCGCACGCAGCAGCAAGGAAACTACTATATTTAATGCAGCCGCAACATTCAAATCTTATGTTTGGAAATACTACGGCTTCGAAAAGAAAGACGGAAAGCTTGATAAAACCTCCGTAATTTGCAAGGAATGTCGCACTAAGAAGCCATACAACGGCAGCACCACAAATATGCAGACCCACTTAAAACGATGGCATCAGATCACCGACAAGTTTCCCTCCCGCTCCCCCACTTCCACGCCCAGTTCCTCGTCGGACACCGGAGAAACTCTTGGTAAACCAGGTCAGGATCAGAAAAAAATTGCCTCTTATTTTGGGAGTCCCCTTGCAACTCACTGTGACCGCGCAATGGCTATAACTAAGGCCACTGCTTATTTCATATGCAAAGACCTCCAGCCTTAGCGTGGTGGACAACGAGGGTTTCAGACAGCTCGTGCACGTTTTGGAACCCAGGTATAAAATACCAGACAGGTCTGTGTTCACTTACAAACATATTCCCGATGTGTACAACAAAGTGAGAAGTGAGATTACTGTGTCGCTGAACAGTGCGCAAAGAGTTGCACTTACAGTGGACGGGTGGACATCTTGCGCTATAGATTCATATATATATTATTATATTTCATATAAGACACTCAGTGAGAATAGTCTGTTTGTGTTTACACTATAGCAACAGCTGTGAGTCTCAGGTGCCAAATTGTTTCCATTTTCTTTGCACAAAACCCAATTGTGAAAGGGCTTAAATAAGTTGTTTTACAAGTTCTACTCTTTATAAGGAATAAAGTGGTATCCTTTTTGTAATACCATACTGAATTCCATCTTTTTAAAAGCTTTTTCTTTGCTTATTTGCATCATGTTTACCGTATTTTCACGACTATTCGACGCACCGTACCAATGGCCGCAGTCTCATTAATGGGTGACATTTCTGTATTTTACACATATACAGGACGCACCGTACGAATGGGTGCAGTTTTAAAGTGGTAAAACATACGCTTAAACATACGGCATGCATGCATGCTAACACGTTCGCTAACACGTTAGCTTGAAGCACACACTGAAGCTCGAAGCTAAAACACGTTTTTAAAAAGGCAACGAAAGCAGAACTGAGTTCGGGTGTATTTTATTTACAAGGTACTCACGTTTTTTGCTCAAGCATCACTCAGAAAGCCATCAAAGTCGTCATCTTCTGTGTCCGAATTAAACAATTGCGCAAGTATCGGTAATCCATCCAAACCGCCGGGTTCCCCCTCGTTGTCAGAGTCACTCTCGTCGTCATGTGGCTCCATGGAAATGATGCTGGCTTTGCCAAAAGCTCGAACAACTGTACTAGCAGCAACGTTCGTCCAAGCAGCTACAATCCATTCACAGATCTTGGCGTAACTAGCCCGGGGCTGCCTCCCACTCTTCGTGAAGCTGTGTTCGCCATCGATCATCCATTTTTCCCATGCTGCTCGCAACTTCACCTTGAACGCCCGGTTGATGCCGATGTCCAGCGGTTGGAGTTCTTTCGTCAAGCCTCCGGGAATGACGGCAAGCTCGGAGTTCATTTGCTTGACTTTGTCTTTCACCGCTGGTGTGAGATGGGCACGCATAGAGTCGCAAATCAAGAGTGACGGCGAGGCATGGAAAAAGCCATCCGGTCTCTTAACATACACCTCACTTAGCCACTCTCTCATTTTCTCCTCGTCCATCCAGCCCTTTTGGTTTGCTTTCACGATGACGCCGGCTGGAAACTTTTCTTTCGGCAGCGTCTTTCGCTTGAAAATCACCATAGGTGGCAGTTTCTGTCCGTTAGCATGACAAGCAAGAACGACAGTGAAAGCTGACTTCTCGTGCCCCGTTGTGCGTATCGCAACCGTGCTGGTCCCCTTCTTCTCCACAGTGTGGTTCACCGGGATGTCGAAAGTCAGCGGGACCTCGTCCATGTTGGTAATGTGGTTAGGCTGGATGCGTTTGTCGACAATCTTTTTACTGCAGTAGGTGCGGAAATCGGCCAGCTTTTCTTTGTAGTCCGCTGGAAGTTGCTGAGCCACGGTCGTCTTCACTCTCATAGATAGATGGCGCCGTTTCATAAAGCGAAAGCACCAAGACGGACCTCCTTGAAAATGTTCAATTTTCAATTCTTCGGCTAACGTTTTCGCCCTTAGTCGAATGGTGACCGTGGAGACGCTTCTGCCGGCTGTTCTTTGATCAAGAATCCACCGCTCCAGTTGGTCTTCCAACTCTGGCCACCTCGCCTTATTTCCACGGAAACTGCGCTTGGTCTTTTTGACTTGGCGAAGCTCGTTCTCCTGCTTCCTCCATTTGCGAACCATGGATTCGTTGATATTAAATTCTCTGGCGGCTGCTCGATTCCCATGTTTCACTGCATAACCGATGGCTTGGAGTTTGAATTGCGCTTCGTAGGCGTGTCTCTTTGTGGAACTCATTTTCGGGGGTTCTTGAAAACCAAAACCGAAGTTGTTTTGCAATAATGCACATACTCACATTTTATACATGTGCTGGTACCTGCTAGAGGCGTGCCTTACACGCCCACCCTTCACTCATTGCCGGACCCACCCCCTGCGTGCCTGTCCTCACTCACATCCACCTCTCTTCATATATTTACATTTCTCTCTCTCCATAATTTACATATAAGTGCGCGGACGCACTTCACTGATTGGCCGACCGCTTCTCCGCATGCGTGCGTGTCGTCACTCACGTACACATTTTCTCTCTCTCCAAATTTACATATAAGTGCGCGGACGCGCTTCACTGATTGGCCGACCTCTTCTACGCATGCGTGCGTGTCGTCACTCACGTACACATTTTCTCTCTCTCCAAATTTACATATAAGTGCGCGGACGCGCTTCACTGATTGGCCGACCTCTTCCCCGCACTTCACTGATTGGCCGACCTCACTTCCGCCTTTTCTCTATATAAACAGCGTGTCGAGTCTCAGCCAGATTTTGGAACTCGGCTCATATAAAAGACGCATCGCATTATAAGGCGTCCTGTCCATTTTGGAGAAAATTTTAGACTTTTAATAGCGCCTTATAGTCATGAAAATACGGTAATTGCACAATATCGCAACAAATTGCATTGTATCGTATCGGATCGCATTGATTTGAACTTAATGTGTATCGAATCGTATCGCATTGTGACGACGGTGAAACGTATCGCATCGTATCGCCAGAAAATTCCATGTATCGTTTAAGTATCGCATCGCTGGCAGTGGATCGTGATGTGTATCGAATCGTCCTCAGTGCTGAGATTCACATCCCTAATCCACACACTCGTTGAACTCAAGTGTTTCACTTCTGTTCATAGTTCATCAGTTCAATAGAGCCCAGAGAAATAGTGGTGCCAGGCTTGAAATGCTTGTTTTTTTGGAAAAAGGTATTTTTCTCCATTTTTTTCCCAATGAGAAAACAGAAATCTGATTAAATGTAGCTATTTTTTAATGCCAACTGACAATGAACAGCTGAACGAAGAGTGAGTCTCCTCTTTCTTTTGGTAGGCTGCACGTTCATATCGCAATAGAATACCGGTACTAGAATCTGTCGGCCTAGCAAATCAGTCAAACCCCAATATAACAGCTGAGATTGAGGGGCTTGCTCCAGTAAAAGTGGGTGGGACAAATACGTTTGCTCACATGGAAAGTGAGTGGCTTCAACAAAATGTGTTCTGTTCTTAGTGGTTTAACACATCTACTGTAGATGTAAAAATCATGAGTCCAGCTGACTTCTGAAATGATTTCTCATATTCAGCTTTTGATCTGAATCCATCAGTATAGAAAAAGAACAAAGTGAAAGTGAACGTTCCTCTTTCTGCCATGTACACTTGCACATAAAAGTTGAGCTCTGCATTTGACCGATCACAGCAAACACGCACTATTAGTGGCATCCTCTGGAGAAGGGGGCTGCTGCATAAGCGCCCAGGGAGCAGTTTGGGGTCTTGTGCAAGGAGTCTGCAGTCATGTGCCCGGGAGGATGATCTTGAACTACGGTGGTAGGTAAGAACTTAACCTTTTGGCCACGGCTGACCAAAAGGAATTGACCCAGCTATTCCAATTCTTTTCGCACAGGCTATAGATGTAATGAACTCAAACTACACTGAAACACACTTGAAAAATACTCACCATCTTCATCCTCATCATCATCTGCTGGATTAATCACCACAGGTGGATGGGTAGGGCTTGGAACTGGTTCTTGCGTTTCTGTCTTCATGACTCCTCTCAACTGAGGATTAGTTGCAGTGGGGAGAGGAGTGGCTGGCAGTGGTGGTGGCTCTTCATGCTGCTCTTCCTCATTCTCGATTTGACCTGGGATAATGTTATTTGGCATTTTTGCTGAACTTCACAGGTTGGGTTGAAATGCTCTTACACTTGCTAATGTAAAAGTATCTGGGAATACACTCACTTGTGTCCGGTGGGATAAGAACGCCATCAACATAACGTGGCTTTTCATGGAAAAAGGCACAGTGGGGCTTCTGGCAGCCGGCTGGATGGGTCTCCCAATAACATGGTATTTCCTTCCGATTTTTCTGTATTAACGTAAGAGTTTACCACCATACAATAATATTAGAAGTATGGTCTGATTATATTCCTACGATGTCAATACATTTCAGTCTTTTTCAATCATGCAGATAAAATGGGCTTGTCTGAAATTGCTGAAGATTGATTAAAATAATAATAATAAAAATAAGAAGAATACAATAGAACTCACTCTGAAAACCTCTTCACAACACAAATAATTGTGGAAAGGATGTTGGTCTACTCAAATGTAGGCGGAAAAACATTTCTCAGCCATATCTTTAGGGTTTATTTCTTAACAAAATAGTGGTTACTCAAAATAATCAAAATGGTTCAGAAACTAAAAAGGTAAGCTCAGAATGAACTATGTCATATCCGACCGACTAGTCATCCTTTTATTGTTGCTAGATGTTATTTTGAAGAAAAAAAAATACTTCAACAACAATTTCCTTTCATCAAATGTTTGGCTCGCCTGATTCACTCCGCTGTCTTATACAAGAGAGTACTTTAACAGACAACTTCATTATGGAAAAAAAAACAGGAGCTGGGACATAAATCCCATCTTTGCAAAGATAATTATGCTTAGCTTTTATTACAATGTCAGAGAGGAAGTGCTGTGCGATACGGGCAAAACTTTACAATCCCGATATAGGCAGGGCTCCAGACTAACTTTTTGCACTGGTTGCACGAGTGCGTCCAACTTTTTTTCCTGCACAATTTTCCAAACACACATTTTGAAGTAAAAGCAGGACCCTAAACATAACCTCATGCACATTTGTCACTGCACGGTGAACATTCTACTCTTTTCGTCAAGTTCAAAATAAGCCTGCAAATAAAGATCATGTGAAATTCAAGTCTCTTGCATTTTCATTCTGCTGATTGTAATGTTTTCAAGATTGAGAAAGGCCAAAATAGAAAGCAGACCCTTTCCGCCTTTTTGAGGCTTGTTTGTGATTAGCCGTGTTTTCTCCTTGTAGATTAGTAAGAGTAAACCTGGCACTCTTGTACCCTTTGCCCACTGAAACTAGCGGGTAGTAGTGATACGTGGCGACACGCAACAAATTGGCATACAGTATTGTCCCTTTCCCATTGACCAACAGAAGGAGATTCTGTGCCCCCCCCAACCACTTTGCATCTGGTTACGTCACTTGTTGCGAAGATGATAGTGCGACAGATTTCTTGGTGGTAAACAAAGCAACAAGCGAGTGTTAGTTATTTTGTCATATATTATTTTTACTGTCCTCAAAATGGTCGAAAAGCAACGGAGGATCAACTCTTTGCTACTACCGAGACAATGTAGACGAGTGGTCCCCAACCGCTGGTCCGCGGACCGGTACCGGCACGCACAGAAAGAACTTGCCTTAATTCTGTTTTATTTATGTCGGAATAAGAAAGATGTTTTATTTTGAAAAATTACCAGATTCTCCGTTACATCCGTCTGTGTCACGCTTGACACACGTCAAGCCATGCTTCTCCGTCACGTGACCGATTACGCTAAAAACAAAACGCCGGAGCTCGCAAAATGAGTTAAAAAAACTGCTGGAGATCGCAAATGACGGCAGCCTTAAAAGTACGTTTGAGACAACTGGATTAAAGTTATGTCTGAGTATTCTGAGATCACCACAATAGCACTGTTGCTATTTCCGACATCCTACCTGTGTGTGGCGGGGGTTTTCTGCAGCAACGGCGACTAAAACAAATTTACGAAGTAGACTGGACATAAACCACACACTTGAAGTGTCATCGTCTCCCATTACCCTGAGAAGGGACCGTTTGGTTGCAGAAAATCAAGCTTGGGGCTGTGGTGAGTCATCATTTTCATGCACTTTGAATTTGCGTTGTATCGTATTTTGAAGGCATTAAACATTACCATAGCGATCAGATTATTGCCAGATTAGACGCTACTTGTGTTTATTATTATATTCCGAAAATACCAGTTTTCATGCAGCTCATACCATATCATTTTGTTGTATTATTTCCACCACACTTTAAATGCCGGTCCCTGAAAATATTGTCTGACGTAAACCGATCAGTGGGGCAAAAAAGTTTGGGGACCCATGACGTAGACGACGTGAATTTTTGGCCGAAATTGGGGGGGGGGGGGTGCTATATACGAGGCCAATGGCGCACGATGTTATGATGCATCACGTACCGCCCTATGTCATTATGTAATTACTGGGAAGTCCCGTGTTAGGCTTTCAAACTGCAAGCGAAGGCGATCCGAGGCGATCACAACCCGCCTCCCATGCCGTGCTGGTGGACACGGATCGACGCTGGCCAGTGAGCCTTTCCCACTGCTCAAAAAAGCGTGTTTACCCATGGTTTTGCGGCAGTGGCAAAGGGGTATTGGACAAAAATTAACTGCCATTCAAAAACCGATCACTGGTCCCAGAATGAGCTTGTTCAGAAACGTTCACGAAGCCACAATACACAAAGTTCAGTTCACATTCACTCAAAACATGAACGAGTTAATGAACTTTTATTCATTAACCATGTTTAGGTATTAGACTGGCATGTACAGGCATGCAAAATGTGCAGTCATCGCCGTTTCATTGATTTTATTGTTTTTAAAGTGCTTCTTACTGTGATCTCCATGTGGCGAAACTTGCAGACATTGCGGAAGCAACGTCCCTCCTGCCAGAGATTGCAGACAGTCTCATTGCCCATCGCTGCTTCACAGTGCCTGAAAGGGCAGTCGTCTCCCTTGTGGGATAAATTTGAGATAATATTATGTGACTTTAGTGCAAGAATATCACAATACCTGAATACTGAACATTGCTTACTTTTGTGCAGGTAGAATAGTAAAAGAAGTAGCAGTCATCTCCATTGTTAGGCATTGTGAGGCTGGCTTATGTTTTGATTGGCACCAATCTGGCTATGACTTTTGAACTCAGTAGCTGATTCTTCCAAGCCAACAGGACTCCCTGAAAACAAAGATCAGGTCATTGTACAGTCTGTAATATAATTACAGATTTTCAAGACATCTGGATTGCTAAAATATGGATACGATACGATCTTGTCATAAATGAATCCTCACGATACGATGATTATCACAATATTGTGGGTAGTCGTAGATATTTTAAAAAATCTCACAATACTCTCAAAAAAAGTCACAATATTGATAGAAAAGAAAAACACAACGTTGTGTTTTTGTGCAAAAATAACAGTGGTTACAAAAAATAAGCTTGCCCAGACATTTTTGTCATTTTAGTCAATTGGTGCAAAGTATCATGGTCTGTGTAGTTCATAATGCTGTTTGGCTGATGCAGACAAAAATGATTTTTTTTTGACGGGGTTATGTTGCTTTTAATATCGTAACATGATGACGACGACAACAATATTGTGACAAAATTAATATTGCGATATCACCGTTATCATTACACCCTATTACTAAACAGGAAAAGGTTGACCGCATAATATACTCAATGAAAACAATATTTTTGTTTGCCTTGCATTTATCTGGTGCAAATTACCTGAGGTGGGCACAGGCAGCCTCTTCCTCTTTTGCAGGTTGATGATGGTGTGTCCTTGTTTCAGTATGAAGTCCTGGAGGAACACTTGATCCATGAGATAAGAGTGAAATGGTGGTGTGGATCGCCCAGGGCACTTATCGCTGGTGGATTGCTTAACTACACTGATGGTGGATTCAAGTCCTTTTCGTGATTTTTTTGGTTTCCTTTTTTTTTTAATGATTTTGTTTTTTAAAGAATTTGTGGAACATGAACAATAAAAAAACTGCATCTTAGTGGGGGGAGAGATATAAAAATGCTTAATCTCATGTTGCAAAAAGGGCACAGGTGCAGCCTGGAGGATGGCGAAAACAACTCTTCTTGGGCTGGATGAAATATTGCACACTTGGGACACATTTGCATGATCAAAGAAGGGGAAACGGCCAGGTATTATCTACCAATGTTGAATGGGGGGAAAAAGTCTTCTGCCCAAGTATTCTCAAAGGAAGGTATGTTTTCCATTTCCAAGGATCACGGCAAAGGACCAAAGGATGGATTTAAACCTAAAAAAAATCAATCAAAAACACTCCCCACAGGACTGAAGGGGTTATTATTGCACATGTTTGCGAATTCTTACTATAGGGTATGACATCAATAAATAAATACTTGTTTTGTCTATCTCAACACTTCACATATTGTATTATCAAATCATAACATTCATATATTCCTAATAACTAATCCCATTTATGTTGAGAGGGAAGAAATTTAATCTGTGCTGTAAACATACATGCATATTTGACAATAAAGTTGTATCCAATGCAATCCACGTTTACCCTCTGAAATGTAGTTGAAATAAACACTTTTTGTCTGGTTTAGTTCCACTTTAAATAACATAAGAAAACATTCCAAATCAGGCATCAATTGGCATGCACAAGTCTCTTTCAATTTTCGCTCCAGAAAGCCCTTTGATAAAATGCTGTCATATACTGTACAATTGCTAGTCAAGTTACAAAATTTTCTCAATCCACGATTCATGATGATCACTTACCACCACCAATGTCCAGGTTTCACTTATCGATTACTAAATCAATTTATGTTATTTCACCAATCTTCTTGGCCCCCCTTTTTGACGCAGACTCATAATTTGACATTTCTGAAATATCGTAACCTACGGTATATCCCAGGACTATGAGTCTCCCACAATGCAGTTTAGAAACGGAGAAGCTCTTGAAACACACTAGAAACCGGGAACGTTTAACTAAAGGAAGATTCTTACCTAATGGTTTGGTTAAATCCAGATGGCGACTTTAACGGCCACGATGTGTATGTTGTAAAAAATAAAAATAAAAAATATATGAAACTCACGTGAAAACGACGAAACCGAGCGTTGATGAAAAGTCGCTGTTATTAGTCGAATGTTAGCTGAAGACTAATTTTATATAATCAAAATGTTTAATCAACTGTTGCTAGTTAGACACAATATCAATAACTTCATTATGAAACGGTAAAGTTCTTTCAACTTTAGCGTTGCACAATATTGGTTTGTTTGCGCTAGGAAAGAGAGGCCTACTTACACATTTCTATCCACCCTTACATTCAATGTAGATATTTAAAAAATAAACCGCCCAACACCAGCTCTGTCATAAAACAGATGCAGCTATCAATTTTGAATCATAGAAATCACGAGAATTACCAGTTTCTTGATTTGAAAAATGGTTTGAGATTGAAGTACTGTCGTACAATCCTTAGCTGCCGCGTTCGGCCACAGGCAAAATGGCGGCTGACTTTTTTTTTTTTTGCTTTTAACTTTATTCAAAGATTTTTTTAAACGGAAGCTTCTTTGCTGGATGCTACAATCAATGTATTATTTAAAATACAGTCACACAACATAAGAGTACCGCTTTGTCAAGACGTCCATTTAGTGCTTCTCGGTCAATCAATGGGGCAGGAGATGTGAGCCAGTCTCTTTTTCGTCAATGGACGCAACAGCTTCTTGATTGCTTTCAAACTTAGCTTGCCTTGTACCAAACGTGTGCACAATTTCAACATAACGTCTTTGATCCACTGGTGAAAGGACACTGATTTTCTCCTCTTTCATTTATAACTGTTTTAAACAAGTGTATGCAGAAAATTGGTTACGACTGCACGGCTGTCTGTGTCTTATGTGTCGTGTTGTATTATTTTGTCGTTTTATGTGAATTGTTCTGTTGATAGTAGCGTGGGAACTTGCGGGTCTGTTGTGGTTGAGAGGAAAGACATTTCATCTGTGCTGCACATATAGCACATTTGACACTGAAATGAACTTGAACTTGAATGCATTCAAGTTAAGGTGACTTTGTGAGTGGCACCGTAAGATGGCCGCCGGGGGCTTCACTCCGCCAGATGGCGAGTAAGCGTCATAGTCCGTCTACTATTCATATATAAATCCGTGGCGTAAAGCCATTCAATGGCGTAAAATCGTTGTCATATTATTTTATTCTGAAAGGCATATACCGGATATACGTATATTCCCGTAGTGCGGTAACTGTCAACGGCTTCAGTTTCCCATATATCAGCTGGCACTCGTATGCTCGTTTCGCTGTAGTGTCATAGTTTTCGTTGAATGCAATTGTTTTAATTCAAACTTGGCATTTTTTAATCAGTTCTATCGATTTGACAAGTGGAGGATATTCTTTCAAACTTTCTACCTGTTCCAAGTCTCGATGGACTCTGTTCAGGTAGGTGATTTTCCTGTGTTACCGCAGGTTGTCATCTGTCAAAAGGTAGCATGTTGCTAAAAATGTTTGGTTAACAAGGCCATGCCAGTTAGCTTCAAAGTGACACGCAGGTGCAGGCAGGTAAGTGTTGTTATTTCACTGTAAGAGCTATTTCCCCCGACAGGTAATGTAAGCAAATTTGCTTGTTTGTTCGTCATATTACTAATTTGTCAAATGTCCACAGACTACGGTGTCCGGATTTACTCTGGACCTGGGACCATTGAAAGAACCACTTGGATTTATTCGTGTGCTAGAATGGGTACGTACACGTAACCTAATTGTTTTAGATTTCTTGAGTGTGGTGGATGTGAAAAGACTTTGAAACAAACTTCGCGGGTTGCTATTTCCACAATATTCGTTTTCCAACATTGACGTACATGATTTTTACGCCATAGCTTTCAGTTAAATGTGAAGTCTTGTCTTTGGTAACAATGTCTCTGATGACAAAACGTCCTGTGTGTACCATTGTTACATACACACACGCACACGAACCTGTATCAACTGCATTTTACTGCCAAACAGCTAACCGGGCTGCGTTATAATCTCATCAGAGGGCTGATACGTACTATTTTGATTATGAGGTGCCTTTTTTAGTCCATCCTAATGCCGTTTGTGAGCTCCTAATACTGTTTCATCGTGGTCGGATCAAGATTATGAATTTATTAGTGTTTAATTTTTATTTATAAATAGTTTCCCATGGCAACAGAGTCAACATTTTCACCACAGTCGAAACTGAATCTGAAATTTGAATCAGAATTGCACTAAGAAAAAAAACCCCAGCTGCATGTCCTTACCAGGAGCTCTGACAAATTTGGCGAGCCAAACTCTGAATATCTACAAACGATATTGAGCGTACTGAGTAATCCGATAGCATTCTGTAGTAAAAAAAGGAAATCATTTGAGGAATGCCCTATCAATTTGACCGCTAATAATGGAAACGTATAATGTTTCTGATGCAGTGTGCCCATGTCTTTGCAACAGTGTACTGTAGAACTGTAAGAAGGGTGTAGAGCAGCAACCAGAACTTAGAAGCACTTAGCACAAACTTACAAGCACTTAGCACAAACGGAGCCCATGTTTTCTCTTCATAATTACGGTAAATACATTATGACCAGTAACTTTTAACATCACTAACTGTATACAAATCCCTTTGAGTCCATACACAGACTAAATTCACACTGTGGGGAATGATGTGCAGTTCCAGTTTTTTAATTTAATTTTATTTTTTTGTTAAATCTGACACTTATGTCATTCAAATTACAAAAATAAATGTGTCTTCTAAAATGTTTGGAAAATGTCGGTGAAGTGACACTAGTACAGTCAAACCTCGGTTATCGAATGTCTATTCTCGACCAAATCGGTTTTCGACCCAAAATTTTGAGTTTTTTATGCCTCGGATGACGTGTTGCAGTTTGGGGTGTAATGAATACCAATTTGAATCAGAAAATCAGTTTTGATTTAACCGAACAAAATCTAATCATTCCACTATAATTATACCATCCTTGAATTGTATCACACCGCATTTATTGAGGGGCATATCAAATTGTCTTTTTGTCGAGATATGCACACACCTGACACAGACATGGCAAAAGCTCCAAATACACTTATTTCGTCTTTCAAAAGTACAGTATTCCATTTACTGTACTGGCAAGTTAGTTCACATTGTAAAATAATTGTCTTCTTTCAACAACAATAAAAATAGTCATTGCATCATAGCGTCTTGAAGCGAGCCGTACCATATTGGATTGAACCGCTTAATTTAACCGAATGAAACTGTTGCATTTGTAAATGTATACCATCTTTGGACCGTATTGCACCTACATTTTTTTCTTTTTGAGTGATACACAGTCCTAGTTTTTATGCATGCATCCATCCTTCCATCCATCCATTTCCAAATCTCCTTATCCTCACAAGGGTCGCAGGCGTGCCGTAGCCCATCCCAGCTTTCTTCGGGCAGCAGGTGGGGGACACCCTGACCTGGTTGCCAGCCAAGCACAGGGCACACACGTATAGACAAACGACCATCTGGGCTCACACTCGCAGCGAGGGACTATTTAGAGTGTTCCATTAACCTGCCATGAATGTTTTTGGAATGTGGGAGGAAACTGGATTACCCGGAGAAAACCCAGACGGGCACGGGGAGAACATGCCAACTCCACACAGGAAGGCCGGAGCCAGAATCTAACCCTGCATCTCAGCACTGTGAGGCCGACGTGCTAACCAGTTGACCACTGGACCGCCCTCCTAATTTCTATGCAACCAAAATACCGGGTACACAAATCATTTAGGTACGGTAGTTTGAAGGAGGAGCTCAACTTGCCCTGCCCATATTGCTCAATTTACCCCATGGCTACCATGTTGAGTTATCTACCACAGCTAATATGGTACAGTTTGATGCTAGCTTTAGCACCCAATTTTTCACATTTATAGATGTACTAACTTGTTTATGAAACAAATTTAAAACAAATTACTTTGGAATGTGCACACTCATTATGGGCGTTATGGAGTAAATTCACTTTCAAGAGTAAAGATTTTCGGAGAGGCCATACATGTCTGACTTCTATCATGTGGGCTCTTACCTTCACAGGTTCCACAAAATAGTCTTCCCATAAAGATATCGCTCCATTCCTCCTCCTTATGACTGATTGTCTTGTAAAGATGACTGCAAGAGCGCAGAAAGTTTAATGAGGTTAAGAAAAGAGCTGCAAGATCAGCTAAAGACTGAAAGAAATTTCTGGCACATGCTAACTTCCCTAGCTAGAAATCTACGATAAATTGAACATAATGTAGGGCACCATGTCACAATGATGAAGTAAAACCAAAAATCTTTAAAAGACTGGTAGTGTCATTTTTGGGTGGACAAGCAGGACCATTAATTCCGGGGACGCGATGAAAGTGCCGGATCCAAAAACAGCAGAAACTACATGGAGATTCTTTGGCTCATTGCCGAGAGCAACACGGATTTACCTTACCACTAATGACGTGTTTAGTGGGATGTCGAGTAAAATACAAAACCACCTGTTGAGATCTGAAAAAAATAAATATTTTAAAACAAATCTCCCAGTGATCACGGTATTTATTTAAAACATAATTTTTGTTGAAATGCACTGCTCCAAATTATGATGCGTAGTACTCTTCCCACACATTTCGTAGTTTGAAAAGAACTGGAAAGGCGGTTGTATTTGCTAAACCCAAAAGCTATTTCAATCAAAAACATCTTCACAGGTCAAGTTAGATTTGAACATCAGGCTTCTTATTTGATAGCGTGCATTCGTTGAACTTGTGTTTATACCGACTGAGTGAAGCCCTTATTAATTTTTTTAAATAAAAAAACAAAACGTATTTTCACGTTTTAATGTTTTTTATGAGGTAAGCAGTGCCTGAGTGGACGATAGAGACCCAATACTAATATAACAGTCACAGCAAGTCATGCAAAATTAAACGCTCAGGTATTCTTTGCTTTCTGTTTCTTCTTTTTCAGTTACATCAATGTAAGCTAATTTAAGATAAGATAAGATATCCTTTATTCGTCCACACTGGGGAAATTTGCAGCAAGAATGTATGTAGAAAGAAGAAAGGAGAAAGAGAAAAAAAACAACAAACATCTTTCAATTAAATACAATATGAACACAAATGGATAAATCGCAGTACTATTTACAATTTTCCTTCACATCATTTAATTATTATTATTATTATGATTGTTATTTTTTATTCATCAGCCTGACAGCAGTCGGTAGGAACGAGCGTCGGTATCTCTCCTTCTTGCAGCGCGGGTGTAACAGTCTCTGGCTGAAGGAGCTACCAAGTGCTGTCAGGGCGGGCTGGAGGGGGTGGGAGGGACTGGCCATCATAGCTTTTAGCTTAGTTAGCATCCTTCTGTTGCCCACCTCCTCCAGAGTGTCAAGGGAGCAACCCAGGACAGAACTGGCCTTCCTGACCAGTCGCTCCAGTCTCTTTCTGTCCCGGGCTGAGATGCCCGGATGAATACAATAATTTGTAATTCACTCTATGTTTAAAGGAAGTGGATATGCCTTAAATTGTGCTTTGAGGTCTTTTTCATTCACGGACTATGGATGAAAGAAGGTATCATCTTTTTTTATGCATTGTAAATAGTGTTCATAAAAATCTAAATGGCCATATTTGATATTCTGATCATTGGTGAATGGGTTGTCACTTGTATCCTGCTTTTCTATCTCGGGTACTCAAAGCGCTCTCACACTGTTTTCTCATTCACCTACTGATGACACGGCATCAGAAGCAACTCTGGTATCAGTATCTTGCTGAAGGACACTGCCACATACTGTATTTTCACGACTATAAGGCGCAATTAAAAGTCTTAAATTTTCTCCAAAATGGACAGGACGCCTTATGATGCGGAGCATCTTGTGTATGCGCTGAGTTCCGAAACCTGACTGACAGCCGACACGCTGTTTATATAGAGAAAAGGCGGAAGTGACTGTGGACAGGCGCGGCAAAGAAGTCGGCCAATCAACAACAGATGATAGGTTCTATATCAAGTCAAGTCAAGTCAACAGTATTTATAGAGCACTTTCAAACAGCCATCGCTGCATACAAAGTGCTGTACATGGAGCGATTTAACATATACAATAAACAGTAAGACGAATCAGTAATAAGTAATAAGTAATAAGGCGGTAGAAAGCACCAAGCAGTAAAACCATTAGCAAATCTAAGTCATGCTGAGTCAAACGCCAAAGAATACAAGTGAGTTTTGAGGAGGGCTTTAAAGATGGGCAGCGAGGAGGCTTGCCGAATGTTCAGTGGGAGGTCATTCCAGAGAGATGGACCAGCAACAGAAAAGGCTCGATCCCCTCTGAGCCTCAGTTTAGTTCTTGGTACGTCTAGCAAAGACTGGTCCACAGACCTGAGGCGCCGGGCAGGGGTGTAGGGGCGTATGAGCTCAGAGAGGTAAGGTGGCGCGAGATTATTCAGAGATTTGAAAACAAAGAGGAGGATCTTAAAAATAATTCTAAAATGAATGGGGAGCCAGTGAAGGGATGCCAAAGTAGGAGTTATATGCTCCCTCTTACGAGTACCAGTCAAGAGGCGAGCAGCAGCATTCTGTACCAGCTGAAGGCGCTTGATGGAGGACTGGCTGACTCCAAAGTACAGGGCGTTGCAGTAATCGAGCCGGGATGTGACAAAGGCATGAATTACTGTCTCAAAGTGTTCATGTGAGAGGAAAGGTTTTAGTTTGGCCAGCTGTCTAAGGTGAAAGAAGCTGGATTTAACAACGGCACCAATTTGCCGATCGAGTTTGAAATCACTGTCCAGTTTAAGTCCCAAGTTTGAGACCGTTGATTTCAGATAAGGAGATGGGGGGCCCAAGTCTACAGGATGGAATGTACAAGGTCCACTGGGGCCAAACAATATCACCTCTGTCTTCTTTTCTTGTCTTGTTTTCTTTTCGTTGAACTTCAAGAAATTTTGTGCCATCCAGGTTTTGATTTCTTCCAGACAGGATAGGAGTGGCCTTAATGAGAAGGTGTCTTTCTTGCTCAGTGGGACATAGATCTGGCAGTCATCTGCATAGCAGTGGAAAGGAATACCATGTTTCCTTAAGATGGAACCCAATGGGAGCAGATACAGCGAGAACAGCAGAGGCCCCAGAATTGAGCCCTGTGGAACACCACATGACAGGGGAGCAGTGCGTGATTCAGAGCAGCCAAGGCTGACACAAAAGGTCCTGTCAGCTAGATAGGACCTAAACCAATCAAGAGCACTCCCGCCAATGCCCACCAAGTGCTGCAAACGAGTCAGCAGAATACTGTGATCCACTGTATCAAATGCTGCAGTTAAGTCCAATAAAACCAGACACACGTGGTCTCCAGAGTCATTTGCCAGGAGGATGTCATTAGAAACGCGTAACTATATAAAGGGAGTACTCGGTTTACAACGAAGTTCCATTTCTGCGAGGGAAAAACAGGATGTCATTTGCCTCTTGAAAACACTGCATCCACTGTACAACTATTCTGGTCCGCAAATGAACGAAGGAAAGCACTATGGCTACAGCTCTGTGTCAGCTTATACTCACGTGATGAAAAGACAGGCACATGGCAACTATGGCGACAGCTTGTCTATGCTATGGCATGTCGTGCAAAGTGGAGTTGAAGATATTTATTATCTAGTTTTGGCTCATGGATTGGATTGGACTGGTTCAACTAAAAATAATCCCAATGACTGCAGCTGACTTGACACAGATAAATTGGATCGGTTCGGCCCATCCCTCACTGTGACGATATAATCCGAATGTGTATGCCAATGTCGAAATGTACCAGAGCCGATCACTAATGTACTTGTAGTCATAATCACAGGAATATTACCCTTCTTTGCCGTTTGCCCAAGTATTCTCTCACACCAATGTACAAACAAGTTAATTGGGTGCCTTTTTTTAACCTCAAAATATCAAGTGCAGCCCCCCTTCACCCCCAAGATTACTATCGAACCAACAGACATTCTCAATGAAGCACAAACTGGCATCCCATGAGCAAACGGCACTTTCATTTACTTTTTTCAAAGAATTTATTTTGCCAATGCCTTTTTTTTATTTGTATGAGGTTTACTATTTGGATTGAATAACTTGGGAAACAAGTCAAATATTGTGCTGTACTTGTATTGTTAGTTTTGTTCATTTTCTATCTATCTCCAACCTCCACTGAATGTGTGCTTGAGTTGGACTTCTACTTCATTGTTCATGCACGCTCTCAATCTTATTGCTCAATCTTTTGCACTACTTGCATTTTGTTTTCGGTTAAATGTTAAATTAGCATCAATTGTTGAACACGCTTCTATTCTCTGTCAGGATAAAAAAAAGACCCTAAAGTAGTTGTGCAAAACCAACAAAGACGTGAATATGTTTCATATTCTTGAATGAGGAATATAAAACTGTTTGCCTCTATGCCACAGCCTTTTAACTAAGACAAAAGCAATTTTACAGGGTAGGAGTGTGTACGGTTGGCTGTTTTTGCTATCATGACATATTGGGTAAAAAAAAAAAAGGTTGTGCGGAATGCTTGAGTCTGACTGCAGAAGGCAGGGTGCGATGTGACACTGGACTCGCTCAAGGAATCCCTGCCCTGCCGACCGGGTTTATTTGCGGTTCTGTTAGTGTGGGTGGGGTGGGTCAAACAAGGCTGAGATGAAAGCTGAGAAATCGTCTGCAGTTCCTGAGATACTTGAAAGTTGAAACCCATTCCTGAAAATCCACTGAGGAGGAAGCTCAAATGCTGCACTGTTTGACTTTATCCGTGCTTTGCCACTTGAAGGCATGCAACGTTTGAAAAGGATGTAGATAAATTACGGATTTGTAGCAATGTTTTTGCGTATTGATGACCAAGGGACACTTGCTGATGAAATTCATTTTAAAAACCGTTTCATCCTGCTGGTCATTATTGAAGAAAGCAATTTTAAGCATCGACTTTGACTTCAGTCTTTATGGTTTTTACGCTTACACCACATGCTAACAGGCAATTTCAATACAAGGACATCAGTGTAATGAATATTTTTTCTTCAATTTCACAGATTCCCATACTTTTTCAACCCAAGGACCAAATATTTCAAGTTGGTCCCTGGATTGAAAAAAAAGTATGTTTTGACATGTACAAGTGAATGATAAACAACCACAGCATATGATTACATTCAGCTGACATTGGTGCAGGCAGCGGGGTCCAGTTCCCCCTCCGTGAGTTGCGACTGACTGCCTGTCACCTGAAGTATGTTGAGAATATGTACCAACCAGTGGCGGATGCTGGTCTGTCAAGGAGGGGAAGCTCAATTTCGGCCTACATCATAAAATGTGTCAACAAGACGTCTTTTCCAGGGACTTAACTGGTGTCCTACAACTACAATAAAACCCACCAGAAATGAAAGATTAATTGGTCGCTAGTCGTTTTCAACAAAGAGAGTGTCGCTCAGATGATTAGAAGAAGTCTCCAGTTCAACTCTGAACACAATGATAATTGAAAAATGCCCCCATGATGCCTACACCAAAAGATTGATGATTGGCTCCTTTCGCTGTCAATTAAAAAGAGATTCAGCCTCAGACAGATCATCCAATCATCATGCAGAAAAGCTCAGCGTCCGGGCCAGCCCATAAACACATGTATGTACACACATTTTTTTGTTCACTTATTTTTGGACATTTTAGGGAAAGCTGAGCTTCCCTTGCAGTCTTAGAGCAATCGCCTTTGCTACCAACTCAACTGTGACCCTGGCGTGAATAAGCCGAATTGGGGGGGAGGGGGGAGAAAATGATGAAACGCACAAGATATTCATCGATTATAACTCGCTGACTTGTAAGCTACCTGTCCTGGTGTGGGATCGTCTTTTTGCAAAGTCAATTCATGCCCACGGTTTGAGGAAATGAATCACTTGCCTTTCTTCCTGGTAATGTCTGTGCTTCGTCAGTATAGTTGAAGACATAGCTTATATCCCCTTCCCTGACAAAAGGCATTTTGCTGACATGCATTGCTATACTAAAAAGAGAAAAATGAAGGTTGGAGACAAATCTCAAAGTGTAGAGAATAGGGAGCTGTAACAGAATGACAATAAAATCAAAAAAATAATTATAAATAGACACCAGTCCACCGATCAAAGAAAAGACTGTAATGCCGCCATCTTGCGGCCGTAAAAAAAACATGTATGACTAACACCTCAGCTTTGGGCAACAGAGGTATAGCAGGAAAGTACCGTGGACTGCTTGTCAGCTCTCGTGGATGAAGCCAGCCATCTTCTGTTGCCTCTGACTGATACTTTTTTCCCCATTTTTTAATGAAAATGCAATTATCAGTACATTTTTTAACACCAGAAATCGTGAAGGGAGTGTAAAGTTGTGGTAGGTGAGAGTGTAGCCAGACAGTAAAGGTTGGTGGTGTGTAGGATGACTATGGTGGTGAGGAAGATGAAGAAAGCAAAAGCAGAGCAGAGGACAAAATGAAACTGAAAAGGGAAGAGTTGAGACAAGCACTGGGAGGTCAGGAGGTGCTTCCGGATGACTGGACAACCACAGCCTGATGTGATCAGGGAGACGATTAAGAAAGTACTTGGTGTATCATCTGGAAGGAAAGTGGATAAGGAGACTTTGTGGTGGAATAAGGAGTGACTTGTATGCTAGGCTGAACAGCAAGGAGGGAGAGACTGATCCATACAGGTTGGCGATTGATCAATGAGGAAAATGAGAGAACAAAGAGAAGATGTGACTGTTGCGGAAGAGGAAGTAGCAAAGATTAGCAAGGATGAAGTGAGGAGGACACTGAAGAGTGGAAAGGCACTCGGACCTGATGATTTACCACTGGGGCTATGGAAGTGTCTAGGAGAGGTGGCAGTGGAGTTTCTACAGAGGAATAAAGTTTTTGAGCCATACAATGAAACTATGGGAAAGAGTAGTTGAAGCTAGACGAAGAGCAGAAGTGAGCATTTGTGAGCAGCAGTATGGTTTCATGCCCCCCCTCCCCCCAAAAAAAGGGGGGGGGGGTATGACGGATGCAGTGTTTGTTTTAAGGATGTTGATAGAGAAATGCATAGAAGGTCAGAGGGAGCTGCATTGTGTCGTTGTAGATCTGGAGAAAGCGTATGACCGGGTGCCCAGAGATTACATGTGGTATTGTATGAGGAAGTCCAGGGTGACGGAGAAGTATGCTAGAGCGGTGCAGGACATGTATGATAACTGTAAGACAGTGGTGTGCTGTAGGTTTGACTGAGGAATCTATGGTGGAAGTGGGACTTCACCAGGGGTCAGCTCTGAGCCTCTTCTTATTCGCTATGGTAATGGACTGGCTGACAGACGATGTTAGACCGGAATCTCCATAGACCATGATGTTTGCAGATGGAATGGAGAGGAATGAAGGTCAGTCGCAGCAAGACTGAGTACATGTGTGTGAATGAGAGGGACCCAAGTACAAGAGTGAGGTTCCAGAGAGAAGAGATAAAGAACATGGAGGATTTTAAGTACTTGGGGTCTACTGTCCAGAGCAATGGAGACTGTGGAAAAGAGATGAAGAAGTGTGTACAGGCAGCCTTGAACGGCTGGAGAAAAGTGTCAAGTGTGATAGAAGAATTTCAGCTAAGATGAAAGGAAAGGTGGAAAAAAAACTGCGGTGAGACCAGCCATGCTGTTTGGACTGGAGACAGTGCCAATGAAGAAAAGAGGTAGCAGAGATGAAGATGTTGAGGTTCTCTTTGGGAGTGAACAGGTTGCATAGGATCAGGAATGAGTACATCAGAGGGACAACTCATGTCAGAGGTTTTGGAGGGAAAGTTAGAGAGTCCAGACTGAGATGGTTTGGACATGTCCAGAGGAGAGAGAGTGAATATATTGGGAGAAGGATCCTGAGTCTTGAACTGCCAGGCAGGAGGACAAGTGGAAGACACCTTGGAGAAATCAGTGCACTCAAGGTAGTCAGTGGCAACACAGAAAAAGTGGGAACATTTTAACCAAGCTGATTTAGATTTGAATGAAAGGCATTGTACTTGTGGAGAGTGATGGTACAAGACAAAATCTAAAATTTTATTGGAGCAGGGAGCTCCGGTCCGCCAAATTTGGCAATTTCCAGCAAAAAGGGGAGTCACTGCCTTCCTTTGATCCCTGACCAGTGAACTGCTAGCTCAGTCTTTCCAAAACAGGTATTGTTGGAAAGGGAATTCAACACGGATTGCAAATGTGCAATCATTTACATTAAAATCGGTACATATTTTAATCACTTGACCTTTTGACAATAATTTGACCTTGTGGATCACATGACCTTAACCTTTTTCATGAAATATAATCTTTCAACTCTCTAAAACCGTGGTCCCCAACTACCGGTCCGCGGACCATTTGGTCCCGGGCTACGCAGAGACAGACCAAGTTTTTTTGTTTTTGTTTTTAATTTGTCCTAAGCGTCAGTCAATTCCCCGCCACCGACCCCATAGATTACCTTCCAAAGTGCAATATATAAATAGGGCTGGGTGATTATGTGATCAAGAGTGTGATAGTACATGACCAGCGGCGAGCCGTGAGCATATTTATGCCATCGGACGTGGCGGAAATGTGTGTAATTCTAGCTAATCGGGAGTCCCCATTCCAACATTGTTTGCAAGTTGACATTGACATATACAGAATCCACTAATAAATGAAAGAAGAAGCAGTACACAGAAAGTAATCGTAAATCGTAAATTGAAGGAATGTACATCTAAATGCGCAGCTGATGGGTAGCCATGACTTCGGAAGATTAAGCTACTTTGACAAGAGAAGTTCCTCCCCTGGCTCTATCTACAGAGAGAAATGGAGGAAGAAGCTCTTGTGCGTGCTATGATGACAAAAACATGTCAATAAGAGAAACATATTGAATAATTTGAGCAAGTGGGAAGCATGAAAACTTGGCGCCGTTATTTGTTGGCCAATCAGGAAAGGCCGCTCCTTAGTATCTGCAGAGATCCTATTCGACTTAACTGTATTTATAGAGCATTTTAAAAATACCATCGCTGTATACAAAGTACTTTCCTGGAGCAAAAATTATTCAAACAATAAATTAAAAACAAAAGAGAGAAGAAAGCACAAAAATTGTCAAACTTATGATGAGTGAAAAGCCAAATCATAAAAATTACTTTTAAAGATTGGTAGCGAGGGGGCTTGCCTAATGTTCAGCGATAGAGACCAGCAATGGAAAAGACTTGATGCCCGCTTACCCTCCGCTTTGTTCTTGGTGCCTCTAATTGTGTCTGGTCCGCAGACCTAAGGTAACAGGCAGGTGCGTAGGGGCAGAGGAGCTCTTCACTGACCAATTCTTCTTCCGGTCAGTGCATGATACAACATAATGAGGAACTGAAAATTTAAAATGCAAATGATTCCGAGAGAATCTGAATTTTAGTCCAATTCCAACCCATTCTTGAGATTGGATGTCCAATCCTCAAGCCTCTATCTATCTGACTCTCACAAATGCCTCATGTATTACCAGCCAAAATGGCAGGTAACTTTTTATAAACACCCGCCAAAATGTATTTTAACCCACATTTAGAAGGTTGGAGGGTGTCAATTTAAAACCCTGTATACGGGTACAATGAGACAATCGGTTAAACTCGTACAGTCAACTGCATAGCACTGCACTGTAGGTACGCAGTCCAGGTCTTGGCGAACCCTGTCTGGAAATGAAGGAAAACAACTTTAAAGAGTCTTCAGTGTCTTTGCTTTTGTTGAGTTAATGATATGGACTTATTGTACACTATTGTACTGCACTAATCCCCAATAAATTATTTTTTTAATACATTAAATCAATGGACGCAGCTGCCAGTGCCAACGTGTCAAAGCCCCTAAATAGCTTGGCCATCCAAGTTGTGATGTTAGACTTCATTACTCACTAATTGTTAGTTAATACTGTGGTCTCGGATGCATCTGACAATTTCTCTTTCTTCTTTCTCTATTTCCCTGTCAGGTTTTTACCATTTTTGCCTTTGCCACGACTGGAGGTTACTCTGGGACATCTCACTTCACAGTCAAATGTCCTGGATCTGCGGACCCAATCGATGTAAAGCCTGTGTTTGGATACCCATTCAGGTAGAAAATGTAAATCAATAAAAGTAATATGTATTTAGGGACTTAATACAGGACCTATGCAAGGAAGCATATGTATTGTTTGAGTTGGGAATCGGCCTCGGTTTTTGGGCAAAGCTATCCAACTCGAGGCCCGCGGGCGACATCCGGCCCACCACATCATTTTATTTGTCCCTGAAAGCAAATTATGTATATTACTTTGTTTCTTGCAAAAATATAAAAATTGCCAATTGCTTTCCCTTCAACAAATGTTGAAGTATTACAAGCATTTTTTTTCTAAACCTATCCCCTAATTAATTCAATGTAATATCTGAGCTTTTTGACTGGACTATGATTTCAAAACTCGTTATTCATCTGTGTGTTGTGCATATGTAATATGAGGCAATCATACATTCATTTGGGGTTACGCTTCACAGTCCCAACAACCCTCTGAAGAAAACCATAACTGCAATTTGTCCTGCTATGAAAATGAGTTTGAGATCCCTGGTGGGAATTGAAATCAGTTGGTTTGTCATTACACCTTCATCTGTAAATCCACAGTATTAAAAAGCTCAACTTTTATAAATGCTACTGACAATGGTGAGTTTTATTCAGAAGGGTGTGCCAGCATTTTGTTTGTCGGACAGTTGTGCGCTGAGATCATAAATTGTAATAAGATTCAGATAAATGTAATTCACATTTCCACAACATCAGTTTGTTTTATTAGCCCATCAAACAAAGTTGGGAAGGAAGGACGTGACATGTGCCATATAATTCCAATTGAAAAGAAAGAAACCAACAACCAAACTCAAAAGCCACTTTCTGGCATCATCTCGTTTCCTGAAGTGCTTCTAAAGTCAATATTGGAATTCTTAATGATAATCCTTGACATTAGCTTTGTTTATTTAATGAAAGAAAATGTATCCTATTTTTTTGCACATCAGCCCTGCAATCAATTTGAGTGAATTGTGAATTGTGAGCCTGCAACTTAAAATATATTTTAAATTGTATTTCTGTTCTTGCTCTCCTGGACTAACAAGCAAGCCAGGTGAGGATGTTTATTTTATGATTACTATTGTGAATCATGCTCAAGAGTCACTTGCTGACTGTAAAGTGTTTGTCTTTTCTCCTATTTCATTTAGGTTGCCAGCATATCCTTATGAGATGCCTTCATGTGATGGCAGTCCTTCAAATCACACCTTCCTCCAGGGAGACTTTTCCTCCTCTGCAGAGTTTTTTGTATGCGTGGGTGTGTTTGGTTTTCTCTACTGCACCGCTACACTGATTCTCTACTTGGGTTACCAGCATGTCTACCGTCAGAACACCCGTGGTCCCTTCATAGTGAGTACTTTTTTGATATTCATAATATTCATATCCATTGGTTCAGAGAGATTATTTAAAAATAATATATCAAATTCTGAGACAACCCCATGTGAAAAACCTTCACAGGTACGATGCATATGCTAAAGAAAGGGGGCCGCTTTTGGGTGATGTTATCCAGTTAGAAGCCAAAGAATTAAGTCATTTCTGTAGGTGTTAAATACCAACCATAGACAGTACAGATGCAGTAATAGACACTGCTTCCAATAGGAAGGACAGTTGTTGGGATACATTAGCGCATCCGCCATATTGGATGTTTCAGATCTGTCTAAAAGTAAATGGACTGAAGTTTTTAAACCATATCGTCACATATTTAAGACGTGTTGTGTTGAATAACGTTCATGCAAGAATTAAAAAAAAAAACTTTCTGGCATCAGACGCAAACTTCACAGCTTAAAAACAAGGAAACAAGAAAGAAAAACCGGCCTGTTTGTTGAGCCTAAACATTGCATCATGATTTTCAACACTTGATGTTGGTCATTACTTTGTATTAAGAACATACCCATGTTGGAACAGACCAAAAATATCAATTTGCTAAAAAATATACAGGTATATATATGTAATTGACCAATTTGTATTCAAGAGATTGCCACCCAACACAAGCAATATTTTAGTTTAGTGCTTGACTAATACCTATTATGTATCCTAAATATAAAAGCATTTAATAGTTGTTTTCAAAAAAAAAAAAATTACAAACATACACTAATGTTCCTGAGAAACCGATGTGGGCAACAGACCATCCATCCTTAACACCACTCTGCCCTTCCATGAGCGAGGCAGAATAAGAAAACCTAAACTCCTCCACGGCAGTTAAGTAGCCCCCTGCACCAGTGTGTCCCTGTTACCTGTTTGCGATGATCACTCCTGTGATGGTTTAAAAACAAAGATGTTGTTTTATTTTTCGTGCTCTTGTTCTTCATCTACTTCTTTCCCTTCTTTCTATTCTTCTTCTTCTAGTTCCTGGATTGTAGATGTGACGTTTGAATAAAGAGTACAGTGGTAATGTTTACATTTTGGTGGTGATGATATACAGTGATCTTTTTTTTTAATATATCAAATGAACTACCGATAATGGCAATCAGTGGAAACGGAACAGCAGAAATTCTGAACCTTCTGACTGCAGTTTGAGTTTCCCACTGCTTTCTCAGCGAGCTAAGCAAATCACAATTTAGTTCATTTGGAGCCATTGAATAGGAAGAAGCTTTGTTTGGAAACTAGTTTCACTTTCTACATTCCAAGAATATGCGTGGCAGGTTGATTGAGCACTCCAATTTGTCCTTAGGTGGGATTGTATGTGCAAATGGTTGTTTTTCTGTGTGCCATGCTGTCAACCAGTTCAGGGTATACAGTCAAACTTCGGTTTTCGAGCGTCTTGGTTCTCGACCAAAAATTTCGAGTTTTTTATGCCTCGGATGACGAACAAATTTCGCTTCTCGAACGAACTGAGCACACTTGAATGCACCATTTGACTTCTCTCGCCTTCCTTACACGAGGAAGGGACGCTTACTTGTGTTGCTTTCCATTGTGAGCAGACGTATTCAGTAAACATTTTTATTTTAAAAAGAGCGTGGTTTCGGTTTTTGAACAATTCGGTTTTCGAACAGCCTTCTGGAACGTATTAAGGACGAAAACCGAGGTTTGACTGTATATACTCTGCCTACTGCCCGGAGACAGCTGGGATGGGCTCCAGCACCCCCTTGCAAACCTTGATGAAGGATAAATGAATGGATAGCTAAATGGATGGATGGATATTGTGTCTTTCACCTTTCCCATAAAGCTGTACTATTGTTGAGATGACATCTACAGTGAATGTCCTTGCAATTTCCTTTTAAATACAAATGTTTAAAACGTGTCAAAATACTGCTTTGTATATAAAAAAATGATGATTAATAATTGCGGAGAACAATTTGAATTTTTTTCAAATTAAATTCTGAACAGAAAAACAAGCCAGTTTGCTGATAAATCAAAGCTTCGTAAAGTGCTCCCTATAATAAACCAACTGGTACCAATCTCTTTAGATACCCTAATTTAATCCAGCAAGGAGAAAAAATAACTTGGTGACGAGTAGAGTGTCATATCAAAATATGCCACCTATATTGTCAGGTGAAATTAATTAGCTTAAAGAGAAAAGACGAACATTAATTTTCACTGTGAGATAAGCATTCAACCAATGCTTGTGTTTGCTTTCTACAAGGATCTGATGGTGACTGCTGCCTTCGCCTTTCTGTGGCTTGTGTCCTCTTCAGCCTGGGGCAAAGGTCTGACTGACGTTAAATGGGCCACAAACCCAGACCACTTGGTGGAGAATTGTGCACATTGTCAAGCAGGAGAATTTCCCTCCATGGGACGCCTAAATGCCTCGGTGGTGAGTCAAGTTAGGCTTTAACAGGTTTGTCGTCCTAAGTTTTGGGAAAAAAAGAATCCCTGTCTTTCATTAAGGAAGCGTAAGCGTAGCAGGCATATAATGTTCATGTACTCAAGCTTAGAGTTTTATTAAGACACATATCCACCAAGAGCTGTAGAAAAGTGATTGTACAAACCCATTTTTTATTATTATTATTATTATTTATGCATGTATTTTTATACACAGTATACCCTTTGGAACATTTGATATTCAAGCAAGATTCATATTGTATGCAGTGCCATCATCCAGTGGTCAAACTGCAGTCTCAAACTGTGCCACAGTGTTATTTTCTGAGGTGCATTCATTTCTTGTGCATTGATTTGAATACTGGACAGCTGTGTAAAAAGCAGCGTTTTGTTCACTTTTCTCGAACTAAATAGGCTGTCGTTATTCTTTTAACTTTTATTTTAAAATTTAATGATGTTTTAATCACATTTACGTGATTTTTTTCTTTTTAATATTGGAATCATTTTTGTTCCATGTACCATTTCAAATTACCACCATCATAAATTTTTCAATCTACAGCAACTAATCCTTGCACTTCCAGTGCAATTACAAACTGTGCGCTGCCGCTCTGCCTGGGCCTCAACGATAATTTCAAGTTAATTCACCTTGCTCTTTTTTGCATATTTTTTGACATTAATTTCACTCCTCTTTCTGTTTGACTTAAGAGTTAATAGTAATAATTTGTTTGAATAAAGTTATATGTAATTATATCATATATAATTTTGAGCCAAGGCACACTTCTTTCATTGAAAAAAAATCTCGCGGCACACCACTAGCTGAAAATGTGACACCACCACCCCCGCTTATTTTAACAATTAACGTGTTATATTGTTACTATAACCGTTTTAACATTTAACAGCTTGAATTTGAATCAAATGAACACAAAGAAAACAGTATTTTATCATCTTTCATATTTAGTGTTTCACCGTCGTCCTGCATTCATGCGTCACAAATTCGCTTGTCTCTCGTCGAAACACAAGGCAATTTCTAGCTGTTGCTGCTCCCTTGTGGTATGGAATGGTACTACATGATTACTTTTGAGTGAAAGACCGCACAGGCATACAAATGAGATTTTCCCGCGGCACAAAAACACCGTTCTTACCCTATGGCTCGCTTGGCATCTGCTTATCTTGCCTGATGGGAGAACTGGCTCTGCTGTAAAGGAGTAGATTTTGGTTTTCAGGCAATCTATAAAACGCAGAATACTTGTCGTTTGGTGTCTCAGTTCCCATCTATTCTCCTGTCTTTTCACAGATTTTTGGCTTTTTGAATCTTGTCCTTTGGGCAGGAAACTGCTGGTTCATTTACAAGGAGACTTCGTTCCACAAGGATCCCAGCCCACCTGCCACCATGGAGGAAGGAGGGGCCCCTGGGCCTTAAGTTAGAGGCTGGCTCACTAGTTCCACTCAACAAAGGGAATCCTCCCAGTTTCGATTCAATTTTCATTTTCATATTATTCTCACTTGACTTCAAACTGCTGTTTATTTTTTTTTTAAGAGAGCTTTTAAACACTCTGCACCCATATATTATAAAACATGTGGGTTCTAAACTTGTTTTTTATGAAACAGTAGCAGGCCCCATTCGCTTCTAGATTGCCTTCCCTTGATGTTTTCCTTTAACAAAATAAGAAGTTTAAATGTAATCATGTTTTGTTGGGCAAAAAAAAAACCAATCTTAATTTGCGGTATGAGATCAACGAAAGATAGTTTTGTCCATTCGTCGACACAACAGAACATGCAGCCTGAATCATTTTCAGGAATATGTAACAATCAAAAGGTAGAAGAAATGTGAAAAAATAAGAAATAACCAAAACAGGGTTAAAGCATTGTCGTTTTATAAATTGATCGTACAATCTTAATTCCAGTGAAGTTGGGATATGTTGTATTAAACATAAATACAAACAACACAAGAATTTACAAATCATGTTCAACCTATATCTAATTTGAATACCCTACAAAGACAAGATATGTAATGTTTAAATGTATAAACTTTGTTTTTAGCAAATAATCATTCATTTAGAATTTTATGGCTGTAACATGCTCTAAAAAAGCTGGGAGAGGGTCATCTTTGTTTACCTCTGTGTTACATCACTTGTTTTACATCACTTTTAACAACATTCAAGAAACGTTTAGAAACTGAGGCCACTAATTACTAAACTTTGTTGGGAATCCTTTCCCATTCTTGCTTGATGTACAGCTACAGCTGTTTAACTGTCTGGGGTCTCCGTTGTTGTATTTTAACCTTCACAATGCACCACACATTTCCAATGGGAGACAGGTCTGGACTACAGGCAGGTACCTCCACTCTTTTACTGAGAGGCCTCACGTTTGTAACACGTGCAGAATGTCATTTGACATTGTATTGCTGAAATAAGCGGGGAACTTGATGAAAGGCATTGCTTGGATGTCAGCATGCATTTCTTCAAAACCCGTATGTACCTTCCAGCATTAATGGTACCTTCACAGATGTGTAAGTTACCCATGCCATTGGCACGAACACAGCCCCATACCATCCCAGATGCTGATTTATGAACGTTGAGTACATAATTGTCCAGATAGGTCTTTGTCTCTTTGGCCCGGAGAACATGACATCCACAATTTCCAAAATTAATTTGAAATTTGGACTCATCAGACCACAGAACACGTTTCCATTTTGCATCAGTAAATCTTAGATGAGCTCACGCCTAGGGAAGCAGGTATTTTCTAAAAACAATAAAGTTTATCAGTTTGATCTTTGTAGTGTACCGGTATTCATTAAAATATCAATTGAATGTGATTTGCTGATCATTTTATTCAGTCTTTTTAATTTTTATTAATGTTTAACACAATGTCCCATCTTGGTTGAAATTGGATTTTTAATGATCACATTATGCAACACGAATGCATCTAAAACTAGAAATGTATCATATTTTCTTATCTGAAACATCTTGATAAAAAACACACCCATTACACTTGATAAAACCTAACGTTGTGTTTCAGGAACAACTTCCAGAAAGTAACCTACTTTGTGTAAATTGCCTCAAGATACTGTGTGGATTCCAAAGCCTACTGCCAAAATGGTTAAAAATACTCTATCCTAAAGGTTAGATTATGTTGAAATGTGTCTTTTTTTTTTTAAATAATCAAGGAATAGGACCAGACTGGATACTAAAACTACTGATAGTGCTTTATTGCGTTTCTGAACTGCCTTCAGGGCTTTCAGAGCAGTGAGTGACAGCCATGCTGCCAGCTCCACAACCCCAGGTTTTAGTGAATTGAAAAGACACGTCTGAATTTCTGATAGCTACGGGTGCTGCTGTTTCATCGTTTTTGTTGTTGTTTTTTGGGGGGTCAATGTCACTGTTAATTGCAGACACTATTTTGCCTAAGTCCACTACAGAGCTTCTTTGCCCTTCAGGTGATAATGTCTAACTAATAACATAAGAAAAAAAGAATGTTAAATCAGGACTTGGAATGGCAATTTTCAGCTTGGATGAGGATCAAGCTCTGCCGTCTCCATGTTTACAGGACTGCAGTGGAATAATTTAGATTTTAGTTGAACAGTTTTACATTTAATCTGTTCAACAACGTTAAGATTTGTCTTTTGCCATAACTTTTAATGACCTTATTTGTATGCAAACCACTCATTATTTTTGCCATTGCAATGTTTTAAATTGGGTTTCTGTTTTCATTTCCATCTTCCCATTAGGGAAAGATGTCCATGCGCAGCTTATCTTTATTACTGTACTTTGGTATTCAATATGTTTTGCAACTGCATATCTGTTTGCTTGAGTGAGTAACAAGTGGCATAATATGTTTATGGAATGTGATCCTGCTGTTTTCAACACTGGCTTCCAACAATCATTTTACCATTTAATACCGTATGTGAACCCTGCCACCACAACCACCACTTGGGTGCCTTGTAACTAATAAGGGTTCATTTAACAAATTCACATGTGGGTCTGTCATTCATATATACATATAAAATCCTCGTCTCACCCCTTGGGTGGTGTCTGTCCCACATTCAACTTGGGTCCTCTACAAGAGGCCAGGAAGCTTGAGGGTTCTGCGCAGTATCCTTGCTGTTCCCAGCACTGCGCTTTTCTGGACTGGGATGTCTGATGTTGTTCCTGGGATCTGTTGTAACCACTCATCCAGTTTGGGGGTCACTGCCGCGAGTGCTCCGACCACCACAGGCACTACTGTCACCTTTACCTTCGAGGCTCTCTCCAGCTCCTCTCGGAGCCCTTGGTATTTCTTGAGTTCCTTGTGTTCCTTCTTTCTGATGTTTCCATCACTTGGGATTGCTACATTAACTAAAAGGCCTTTCCTCTGCCCTTTATCTATGATCATGATATCTGGTTGGTTCGCCATCACCATCTGTCAGTCTGTATCTGGAAGTCCCACGGGATCTTCGCTCTGTCATTCTCTACCACCTTTGGAGGTGTTTCCCATTTTGACCTTGGGGTTTCCAGTCCATAGTCCGCACAGATGTTTTGGTATACTATGCCAGCCACCTGGTTATGACGTACCATGTAAGCTTTCCCTGCCAGCATCTTACCCCTGCAGTTATGCGTTGGATCGTCTCAGGTGCCTCTTTGCACAACCTACACCTTGGGTCTTGTCTGGTGTGGTGTATCTGGGCCTCTCTGGCTCTGGTGCTCAGAGCCTGCTCCTATGGGCCTAAACCACCTCATTGGGAAAAATACCCTGAATGTCACATTTGTCCAGAGGAGTCTGACTGTTCATTCAAGAGTTGAGTTATACACCACTGTTTGATTGACACCCGTGTTTCAAGCATGGTTGAGACAAGATGACTGTGCTTAACCACTTACAGGGATTAGCACGTTGTGTTCACGTGTAGTAGCCTGTGACTTCTGATCACCATGGAAGAACACACTCGCACAGTTATTTGTTTTGTCAGAAAGCGTAGTTAGTCCAGTGAAGGGAAAGATTTATTACTCAGATATCACATAACAATCACCTAAACAAAGGTTTATGCATGTCATGGTTTATGTTCAACAGTTACAGAGTAAACAGGCGAATCTCATAAATCCTTGAAGGCCTAATGTTGCTGTGATGTTTAATCCTGATGATTTGTATATCTATGCATGTCTGTTGAAGAGAGTTTAAATTCATTGTTACCCATGCTTCGTAGAATATTAAAAATATAAAATACAGTGCTTCATTTTTATTTTAGACCACCTGTCCCTATTTGAATCAAGAGACCATCGAGCATCATGAAGTGAGTTCATGCTGACTTTGTTTTCAATGAGCTCTCAATATTTTTACCATTTTGAACGGGAATAGTGCATTTTACACTGAATTGGCCTTTGTATGCTAACATTTTTGATGGCTCACTGCTTGCTTGAGGAGTCTGTCCATGTATGTATTTTTGTTTATCTTGATTTTGTGTTCTACCGAAGACACGCCAGCCTTGAAGACTGAGGGAAATGGCAGACGTAGATACGTATAAGCAAATGTTATTGGGTACCGGTATTTTGGGCACCAAATTATAAGACTGTCAGATTGACACAGCACTCAGCTCCGAACAGGAAGCGTTCCAGTAAATTTTATTTAGTTTTAGATTAAAAGAATCATAAAAGGCCGTGGCGTTTTGTGTTAAAATCTCAAAGGAGAAATGCCCATGTGACATTTCTACACATTAACCGTGTCACTGTGGTTGTTTTACTTACGTATTCGAAAAAACGCGCACGCGACAAGCTAGGAACTTGTCGCGTGCGCGACTTATGACGTAAGCAGTTTGCCGCGCAGTGATGATGGCGGTGCGTGAACGCGCAGTGAAAGTAATGGCTGCTCTCGATCGGCGGTTGCCTAGCTTCGATGATTTCGTGGGTCAAAGTTGGACTGCTTGGACCGAGTGGTCCGGTGTGACAGCACCTGATGGTAAGAGAATGTAATGATGCCACATCTGGCTGCTACGAATCCGTTTCATAAAAAACCCGAGGGTTTATTTTCGTGTAAACGTAGGGAAGAGCTAGCCATGTTACCCAAACAAAGACCCTGCCGGGTCCTAGCGCTGGATGGATAACATGTTGCTCTACACTGGGTCCATCTGCATATGTTGTCAGGAAAAAAAGGACCAGGGTAAATAATATGGGTCCATTGTAGTTTGTATAATATTGTCGGAGCTGTGTTAAAAGTCATGCAGCCTGTCTTTGTCGATCTGGCCAAATTTGATGAACTGAGCCGGGCAGCGGTGACATCAGACCAGAATGAAGCTAGTATGGCAGGCTGTGCGTGCAACTTCTTGCCGTGAAAAGCTAGGCTAGGTTGCTAACAAGCTAGACAGAATTCGTTGACGGCAGGATAGTTGGTTAGCGTTAGCATGCCAGCTAAGTGGCCGGGTGATTGTGAGCTTAGACACCGGTGACAGAGGAGGAGCCTGATGCCCTTACCACCATGTAAACGATGGCCCAAGCTTTGCCATATTTAAACGCCACTCTTGTTTTTTTTCGCCTTATTCGAGTACTTGACCCCGATTTCCTTTGCGAGTCCCGTCCACCGCCAATGTACTGTCGTTGACTATGTTTGTGCGCCTGAGGCAGCCAACTGTGATAGTTCCTTTCCAAAATAGTTGGCTTTTCCCAGCTTTCATTTTTTTTTGTGCTCAGCCATTGTTTGGCATCCATGCAGCTGCAAGTCTGCTCACAACTCACCAATAAAGTCTGCCGAGGCAGCTTCTGACCATTACTACACTTTCCTCACTTCTAACTACGCTAATACATTGAACTTGGTGCTACCACCACTACCTTAAATGTACAAACGGTTTGCCTATACAACCGTTTGTTCAACATAGCTCAAGGGCCTTCTTATGCGTTCGTGCAAAAAAATATTTGGGCTTTTAGTTGAACTTGTTTTCCAATAACCCACAGTGCAACTTCATATGGATGCCACACTTCTCGGAGATGCACAAGCGTCATGAAAATGTTTCATTGTTTGTTTTAATGTTTGCTGTTTTAGGAGCTGGTGTGGATGACTGCAATAAAAATGGCAAAAAGGCTGCAGAGGCAATGTCACTCAGCAGGGAGGGTAGGTCGAGCATCCTTTATGAACTTTTGAAAACAACCCATTGCGGGTATTTTTTTCTGTCATGTTTTTTATCGCAGCAGCTTTGTGACGAGATGCCCTTATTTATAAGTTTTGCAATAAGATTATCTGCAGTATAGGTTTCTGTGATTTCCCACGTTCTGTATTTTAATTATATAATAATAATGCACATTCTCGACAAAATCTAGCAGTTCTGACCATACATGGTGTCATGAAAAACAGGCATTGGAAATGACATGGCACATGGTCACCACAGCATAAATCTATCTTCCAGTTAGACATGTTGTGATACTTCACCATCGGTCAAATAGTCTGTTCCAAGTCACTGGTCAAGCTTCAACTTGTTTTGATTTCACCTAAGAAAATATTTCTCAATTGTACTCTCCAAAGGTAAAAATGAGTTAACCGCTGTTCCTATTGAGATGTACAAACACTCTGTCTCAACCTATTTGAAATTGATCATGCATGCTTTTTAAAGAAGAAAAACCTTTGGCCTTAATGTGAGGTGGCAACTAGGTACATTGATGTCTCCCAACATGCTGATGTTTCTTGTGATATCACACATTACGTGCATTGCAAAAATTTTTGAGCCAAATAAAAAGACACGCTCAATTAATTATTTCTATACTTTGAGAGCTCACAAGCTTTGCTGAGCTCTCGCTTTATATTCTGTTTTACATGTACAAGTTCCTCCCCGGGACACAAACTTGCTAAATTATTTTGTGTGTTTCAACATATATTTCGCACAAAGGCATATAGACATGAATTAATTCAATTTATTGAGCATAGAAATCATGCATTTATTTTATGTTGTATTTGTAGTCATTACTTGAAGTCCTCATGATAATCGTCTTTGATTAAATAGAAGCACATTTGTCATGTTTGTCACTGAACAGTCCTCTCGGTTCTTCTAACAGACATGTCTATCTTTGGTCTGTACCCTGGCTATGACGACTTCTACCTTGTGGTGTGTAGCCACTGTGGTCAAGTAGTGAAGCCACAGGCATTCGAGAAGCACTGCGAAAGGAGACATGGTCCTCTGGCCAAACTTTATGCCCGAATACGTTCTCCGGCTCCCCAACCCCAGCAGAGGACCCATCACAGCCATTCTCCTTCTCAGGGGAACAATTCCATTCCCGCTTCAGCATGGGATGGTCGAGGCCAAGGCAGCGGGTCAGTAAAACCGCCCCCACAAGCTCCTTCGACACCACCCCAGCACAGACCCCCCAAAAACACAAAGGAAGGAGTAAGGTAAGAATGGGGCTGGTTAGGGGGTAATCAGTGGTTTGATGCATTTGTATTACTGTAAGTTCAAATGCATGCTTGGGTTCATTTTCATGTTTAAAGGTGAAGTTCCGATTCAGTTCCACATTTACCTTATGAGCCTAATTGAGTGCAGCTTGGTCAAGTCCTTCCACATTGACTAAAACCCCATTTCCAGTTCCTATTTTGGGTTTAGTCTGAACAGTCAGGTTTGTCGTTTAAAGAGCCTGCATCATGCAGAATCAACTTTTTTCAGCTTTTACCCAGATGAAAATGCTAATTCTTCACCAAAAATACCCTCAGAGTGGTGAGTCTGTCTCCTCTCATTGACCCATTTCTGAGCATTCCTGTTCATACCTGCACTAGCTCCACCCAATCCAAGAAAACAATCGGGTCCTCAATCTTATACGTAGAAGATTGAGTGAGCCACACAAGCACCATCCCTGCAGACAGAACACACACCCATTTTCTCTGAGCAGGCAGTGGGAGGCCTGGCGAGCATATCTCAGAAAGAGGCATTATTAGCGGCCACCTCGGGAAGAGCGAATAGGCTGGAGTACAGTGCACCTAATGTGACATGTTTTATCATGGAAGGAGAGAACTTTATGTACATTTTCAGTCATGTATGTGATGATGACAAACCCAAATAACAACAATGGTACCTGCACTTCATACACCCATTTGAACAAAATAGATGTACAGTAGTACCTCTACTTCCGGATGTCTCTTCATACGAAATTTTCAAGTTACGAAATGCGCCAATGGGAAAATATTGCCTCTTTTTACAAAAGAAATTTCAAGATACGAAAGGTAAAAATACAGTATGGGCTGCTGGTCGCAGCTCCAAGTTTCCTGAACGCAACACACTGAAAGCTGCTCTGCCAATGCCCATTACCGAGCATCATCCTGGTTTGGTTCATTGGCCAAGAAGGACCTCTACCGGATGTGTCTATGTGTGCAGATAGATATGCGTCTATGTAGGCGTTCCGATAGTTTTACATAAATGTGAATCACCCAAAAAAGTGTTCACCAGTCGGGCGATCGCTCACGAGGATTTAACAATCCTTCACTTCGAAGGATTGTTAAAAGCCAACAAAAGCAAACGACCTTGGATCAGTTCTTTACAAAATGGCAGGCAAAAATCACTTCGAAGAGAGAACATGGACAAAAGAGGGCAAAAAAACCAGATGAGGACGCAGTTAAGTTAAATGACCATCATTTTTATTTGTTACTCTCGTCCAGGAGTGTCAAACTCATTTTTGTTGTGTGGGCCACATTTTAATTACCGTTTTCCTTGGAGGGCCGTTACGACTGAAACCATATAAAGAAGTCAAGAAAAACACTTCACTCCACTTTTGTATAAGTTACTGTCAGGATGGGTTTGGTTAAAAGAAAATGTTTATAATATCCTTCTTATTTATTACAGATCAGAATTTGAAATTTTGGTATAGATTTTAGCTAGCATCATGGAAATTCACGTTTGATTTGCTTTTGGGGGCCACATAAAATGAGGGGGCGGGCCAGATCTGGCCCCTGGGCCTTGAGTTTGACACCTGTGCTCTAGTCTGTTTTTTTACATTATACACAACTCTCAATTACTGTGCAATAATCCATTTTAACATGTATTTGTTCCATATTGTGATGCATTTTTATTAGAGCTGTCAAATGATTAAAATATTTAATCTAATTAAAAATGCAACTGTCATAATTAACTCAAATGGACTAAAAAATTAATCGTGATTACTCACATTTTTTATCGTTTCTGAATTTCCTTTTACATTTTTTGTCCTATTTTTCACCCATTTTAATGCTCTCATCAACATGAAATCATGAATCAGTTTTCTATGTGCCAAATGCAAATATTTACTGAAATAACAATTTTGACTTTCAATTTTACATGAACATTTTTCACTTGGAGCAGTTATTCACACATAATCTCTCACACAATATTACTGTACATCAACAACAGTGAAAACAATATTTTGTCACACAACAGCTGCTTTAACAGCTTTTTTTATAAAATCAAAACAGAACAATATAACATTATAAAGTGCACATCTAAGGTAAACTAGTACTCAGCCTATAGTAGATTTAAACCATGGTTACATACTTCGTTTTTCTCAAGTTTACTGTGAACACAGCAGTCTGTTTCTATATGTTTGTTGAAGAATAACGAGACACCGGACACCAGTGTTCATTATGTGCCGCTGTATTCAAAACTGCCCGCCGTACAAAAAAGGGCACGCACTTCTCCCGTGCTGCTGGGGCAAACCATTCTGAAAGGGGGGGGGGGGGGTGGTCACTCCCCCTAACACAGTCAGGCTATGTTGATTGTGTTGGTCCTTCTTGTGCGGAAGTCTCTCTACAGTTTTTGTGTAGACCTCATTTCGAATGACAACACTGGAGACGTTTTGTTTTCGCTAGGTCGCTACCACTGTCAGGCAAACACAGAGAAGCTCCACCCGCTCTATTTATATGGACACAGAACACTGTAACCTTCCACACAAAATAGTTCCAAACAAGTAACATCCGCTTGTGACGTGTGCCGCGTTAATCTCGCGAGAAAAAATTTAATCCCGTTAAAATTCATTTAAATTAATGCCAATAAAAACGTGCTAAACTGACAGCTCTAATTTTTATGCTTTAGAAAACATTTACGTCTGAATTTTAGGGGGCTTTGAACGGATTAAGGCATTTACATGGAAAACGCATCTCTACTTACAAAATTTTCTAGTTAAAAAAATGTCTCCCAGAACAATTAATTTTGTAAGTAGAAGTACCACTGTATTTGAGAGCATTTGTTATCTATCTTAACCAACATATGTTTTATCCTTCTACATCAGGGGTGTCAAACTCATTTCATATTGTGGGCCGCATACAGCCTCGGTTGATGTCAAGTGGGCCAGACCATTAAAATTATACCATACTCTGCTATAAATAACCAAAATATCATGTCCTTACTTTGTTTTGATATAGCGAAGTACAAGAACATGAGGAAAATGTTGAATGGTACCTCAACCTGTATTTCATTTACCTAACATTTCATAAAACACCTTAGATTTCCTTTGACAAATGTGCAATTTACTTTTCTCTTTCACATTTATGCAGCGCAACTGATCCCACTGATTGTACAAGGGGACAAAACTTGAACAATTAGTATTTAAAAATATAGTCATGCATTTTAATTTAATTTTAAACGACATTTATAAAGGATTTTATAACCATTTACACATGTGCATATGAAATCTAAATGTAATCCCCGCCAACACTTTACAAATGAAAGAGAAAACAGTGGGCCCCCTAGCGGATAATACATGATTTGCATCTTATTAAAAATATTCCTTTAGTGTCTTTTATGCTTTTTCTTTTCATTTTTAAATGATCCCACGGGCCTGATCGAACCCACTCGCGGGTTGAAACTGGTCCGCGGGCCTTATGTTTGACTCCACTGTTCTACATGGTGAATAAATGGTAAAATGTCCATCTTACATGCTGAAAATGTGTGCATACAACCCGCCCCAATCGCAAACCATAAGCCAATCTGTGCCAGACATAACGTCGTCGTTTCACACGATTATTGAACATTCCGACTCTTGTACAGTTGAAAAACTTCGATATAGCAGTTTGAAGACGTACCAATCCTGCGGATATGATGAAAAACATTGATGAACCATTCACAGCCAGAGCTGTTATCGGAAGCCGGTTGATCCATAGCGCCGGTAACTATGTACAGTAGCAGTCCATGCAAATGAATTCAACCAGGAACACCCAAGTTACAGAGCATTTAACTTACCTGTGCAGCCCTACCCTGTTGTATTATTAGGTACAGAGAAATATTGTAATGCTCGGTTATCTCTCGTAAAGCAGACATTCCCCACTGGAAAAGTCATCCCACGGCAGCCACACAGATTCACCAGTATTCAAGCAGCCGCCGCCTCTGGAGTCTTCGATTAGCTCGCCACCCTCATCCATCAGAGACCCCCCATGGCCACATGGAGGCACCCCACCTGCTAGGCCTTCACCCACTGAAAGGCCCCAAACCCAAAGGAAGGATTCTTCTCCAGGTTCTGTGGTCCAGAGCCACCGTATTCCCAAGCCATACAACAAAGTGGCCTCCAGTAAGTGCAGGGGATCTTGGGGTCAGGTAAAAAAGTTTGATTTTGAAGGATATATTGTTATTTTCTAGTTTGTTAGTCTCAATATAACAATTGAATCGTATTTTGTGATGAAATATGTTCATTGTTGCTTTGAATGTGATGTTAAACATTAATGGTTTTGTCTTCCCAGAAAGAGAGTGTGACTTGGACAAACACTGTGGTGTCCTCGATCCTGACAGGAAGAAAGTCTGCACTCGCCTCTTGACGTGCAATGTAAGCACCAAACCTTGATGCAATCACGCATTTTTATTTTTACTTTTTCCCTTCTGATTATCACCCAGTGTCTGTACACCACAGAAGAAAAGTTGTTTCATCTTAGACAACCCTCACAATGTATTGTTGGTAAAATGGTGGTGATTAATTCACAATTTTATTTTTTTATCCCCATCAAATGTTGAGATATTTGAATAAAAAAGCTACAATAACTCATCCTGAGAGGTCGGATGGCTTCCAGCACAGCAAGGATAGTTAATCTGGAAATTGATGTGTGTGTGTGTGAAGCAGGAAGTGCCTGTTAGGCCGCATCAGTCTAGTTGAGAGGATGACCTGATTAATAGGAAATGGAATGGGTGATTGGAGAGAGACACAGGAAATCATTCTAATCTTAAACCCGTTCTGAATGCATATGGTCTTTTTCTTGTTTTTTTTTTTTAACTTCTTCCTCAAAAGGAAACATGATTCAATAGTATTCGTGAGCTATGCTTCTAAAGTTTGATGATATAGCTTTTCAAAATGCAATGTCAAACACAATTTGTATTGGATTTTGTTTTCCTCCCCGCCGCTCCCTTTATCTTTCTAAAATAAATGTGGAACCCTTTTTCGGGTAGTTATTTAAATACTCTGAATACTTCAGCACTTTTCTGAATTTTAAATTATAATTTAAAAAAATGTTAAAAAGTGACTTAGTACATATCTTCTTCTTCAGATCCATTCCATCCACCAGCGTAGGAAGGTGTTGGGTCGCAGTAAGAAGTTTGACCAGTTAGTGGCTGAACTCAAGACGAAGGTTCGTGAGAAGGGGGCACAATCGCTGGAGGGAGGTTCCTCTTCTGGACAGTCCCCCAGCCCAGAGGCACTCAGAGAACAAGATGGTGCTCCACACTGCCGGAGATTTTTGGCCAGCCTCCCTGCATTCAGGTTAGTTTGCTAAAACAAGCAAAGAATGCATTGTACACGAGCTTGGCGCTAATTCAATGTCAATATGTATCGGGATAGGCACGTGATCAGTATCAATAGAAAATGCATTTCATAAAATGTTGGATAGAAAAAAAATCATCAATCATCATGTTGAAGGCACTGCGCATGCGCCACAGATAATGAAGGGCCGCAAATAGTACAAATAATGGTGCCATAGCTGACATCGACTAGAAGCCTAAGGCCAAGGATTTACTCTACTACTACTTCACTGAGGTTTCAATATGATTTTTAAACGACAACATTGCCAGACCAACAACCGGTGTCACCATGTTTGAATGAAATGGGTGTGGTACCTACATCACTCACATATATTGTTACCACAACCATCACTATTTCATCGACGGGTACATATGAAATCATAAATATGGTAAAGAATTGTTGTAAAAGACAAAATGCGTATTCTCTATTCTATATTTCTAGCACTTGGCGGTGTGTGACAGACAGCTGTGTTCCTATGCTCGCTTAACACGCAAATGGATCTTTCAACTGTGTGAAAGCCATGCGTTTTGATACATCTGCGACATCGCGACATCGTCGTGTAGTTGCAATTCAAAAGCAGTGGCCAAATCACTGCCACTTGTGAAATCTCAGAACCCCACGCAGACTATGGCAGTGGGGTTGCGGTGGCCCTTTGGCATTGCCACTGTACATGATAACACATCTTTAGATAAGTCACATTTGCAAATAGGGGCCAGTTGTTGTTTTTTTGTTTTTCAAAAAAAAACTGGGACTATATTACCTCACCTTGTCATTACAGTCGCTCCACGGCTAATTTAGAGGGTACCCCAGATGATGATGGGCAGTTGCAGGATGAGGGAAGCCTCCGAGTTCCATCCCCTCTTGTCCATGGAACAATTTCCAGTGATGAAAGTGAAACCGAAGGAGCAGAGGACCCTGTTGAGTTACCATCTTCTGCTGCGCACCCAAGACCAATAGCAGTGAGTATTTGTTTTTTTAGATTAATGACGTTGAGAAAAGAAACCAAGGACTTCACATCAATGTATAGTATTGTTTTACCTCATACAACTGTTTCATTTGTGTTCGGCCAATGTATTTCAAATCACATTATACACTATGATGCCAAAAGTATTGACTCTTGTGCCTTTTGTTTGGTATGAATATCAATGACACCACATTCTTAATCAATATGGTCTAATTTCACAGTTTAGAAAAGGTCAAAAATTGCCATAAACACACTCCTAAACCCTTTCTGAAATTTTCCCCAGAAAAGTTGAAGCTGTTGTGATACACACACACACACACACACACACACACACACACACACACCAGTCCACCACATCCGTTTTTCAGGGAATGTGCATACTGAGTGTTTATCAGTTTTTTAAAGAATATTTGGGGTTTAAAAAAATAGAGAGAAAATGGGGGAGGGGGGCACTTCCCGCTGCTCTTTGCAGGCCGGCCTGATTCGTAGCCCACGTGAGTAGTGCGGGTCCACTGTATAGTGTTTTTACGCCTGCCAAGAATATGGACCTGCCCCCTTAATTTGTTTCTTGGATTTTGCGTTGGACAATAAATTTTCTCATAGGGGAAAAAAGTACATTCTCTTTTCATGTCAAACAAGAACATACATAACAGTCCATTTTGACATTAAAGAATAATTTACGGTAAATAACAAAACAGTAAACTGATGACATCCTCATTCATTCATATTGATAACATATAAAGAAAAAAGTTTTTTTTTTCAAACAAAATCCAAGATAAGAGAAATCATCACACTGTCTTGAGTTTTTCAATCTTGTTTATAGTGTAAAATATAGCTTGCCTGTGGTTAAAAGAGAAAATACCAGGAGACTAACTTGAGTGATACGCTGTTGCTTGAAAATGTTTGGTTTACTTCAATGGACATGTTGATTTTCGGAAGTAATGAAAAAAATTGTTACTATTAAATGTAATTGTTACTGTTAAATGCCAATTTTACATAAATATTTATCTGCTCTCTCCAGATGTGTTCATTTGGTGGCATTGTGTTGGGCCATGGCATCTACACTTTTGACAGAAGGCTTCACCACCTGAGGTCGGCTTTTAGCAGCATGCTGGAGCAGCACATTAGCGCTCATCTTTGGAAGTAAGTTGGATCAATGTTAACTACTTGATACGTTTCCTATTTTCAGGATGAAATATATCAACATTTTTTTCGTATTTTTATTTGATGTTTTACCAATGACGGCCCGGTGAGCCGGTGATTAGCATGTCAACCTCACAGTGCAGAAGTATCGGGTTCAATTCCAGCTCCAGGCTTCTGTGTGGAGTTTGCATGTTCTCCCTGGGCCTGCGTGGGTTTTCTCCAGTTACTCTGGTTTCCGCATACATTCCAAAAACAGGCTGATTGAACACTCAAAATTGTCCCTAGGTGTGAGTGTGAGCGCGAATGGTTCTTCGTCTCTGTGTGCCCTGCGATTGGCTGGCAACTGGTTTAGGGTGTCCCCCGCCTACTGTCTGAAGAGAGCTGGGATAGACTCCAGCCCCCCCCCCCCCCAAAAAGTGAGGATTCTTATTCTTTGCTCTGACCGTTTCATGATTCTTGGTGAGCACTGAAAATTATGAATTTTGTTATTATGAAAGTGGTAGCAAGGAAAGAGAACTTCTCTTTCCACACCAAAATACATCCTAGAACAAGAGATAAGATATCCTTTATTCGTCCCACACACATCCCAAGATATGAAATTACCATGAAAATATCTACTGTATTTTCCACACGAAAAGACGCACTGGATTATGAGGTGCACCTTCAATGAATTGCTATTATTTAAAAAAAATTCATACATTGGACGCTTATTATTAAAAGGCGCAATCTACAATGCCTCCACTAGATGGTGCTACGCTCCTTCCATTCAACTCGAGAGGCGTCAGTTCAACTTGAGAGTCAGTTCAACTTGAGAGGCGTTCATGACTGCCCCTGAAAATGTAAATGAACTATTACTGTACTTAAATGAAACTACGAAAATGGAAAATAATGCATCAAAACAGAAAATCAAGCGAGAAAATCACAAAATAAAATCTATATCCCACCTACAGAATTTATTTTGTGATTTCCTCGCTTGATTTTCTTCGTGGTTTCCTTGAAGTAAGAAGTTTTTCGAGGGCGGCCATGAATGCCTCTCGAGTGGAACAGAAGAAGGCACGGAGACGGACAGTACTGTACCTGTATTTGTTGAGACTGTGAAAACCATTAATAAAGTCTGCATTAAAAAAAATAAAACCACAGCTCTCCTTTTTTCAACAAATACAGGTGAGTCTTTGTCCGTCTCCGTGCCTTCTCTTAATCCGTTCAACTCGAGAGGCGTTCATGACCACCACCGAAAAACGCATTGGCATTTCCTTGATCATAGTGCCACGGTGACTACGATTAGATGTCAGTAAGAGTTATTTATTCCTTTGTTGCATATTCACAAATGATGAAATCAGAATATAAATTCTGAGGGGTGGCTATACACTTTATTTTGTGATCTCCTCACTTGCTTTTCAGTTTTGATGTATTATTTTAAATGTTTGTAGTTTCATTGAAGTAATCATTCGTCTACATTTTTTGGAGGTGGTCTTGAACGCCTCTTGAGTCAAACGGAAGAAGGCACGGAGACGGACAAAGACGTACCGTATTTTCGCGACCATTCGGCGCACCGTATTGTTGGGCGCAGTCTCAGTAACGGGTGCTATTTCTGTATTTGACACAAACACAAAACGCACTGTATTAGTGGGCGCAGCCAGGCATGGTAAAACATACGCCAGCTTAAACATACGGCATGCATGCACGCACACTTAAAAACATGTTAGCTTGAGGCATACGGTGGCATGCATGCATGCTAAAACATACCAGGTATGTTAGCTTAAAGCATACGGTAGCAGCGAAGACATACGGACACATGCTAAATACACATTTTTGAAAAGGCAACAGAAGCAAAGCTGAGTTCGGTTGTACTTAGCCATTTTACAATGTACTCACGCGACTGGTACCTGCTAGGGCCGTGCCTTTAGCGTCCTCTTACACGATCACCCATCACTCCTTGGTGACTGGTACCTGCTAGGGGTGTGCCTTTAGCGTCCTCTTATAAGCCCACCCTTCACTCATTGGCAGACTTCGGCATGCCTGTCGTCACTCACATCCGCCTTTTCTCTGTATAAACAGCGTGTCGGCCAGAAGTGCTCTCAGTCAGGCTTTGGAACTCAGCGCATACACTAGACCAGGGGGCCCCAAACCACATTTGACCCGGCCCTCTAACTCTCCTGTTGTCCTCGGGTCAAAATGACCCGTCACTGTGTTAAAAACGCCCCCAAAAAACCCTAAATGATAATTTTTTAACTTGAAATTTTATGACTTTTCCTAGATTGTCCCCAACTGCAGAAAATTTGAAATGTTGTTTTTATTACCTTTATTACCGATTCGTCTTACTGTTTATTGTGTATGTTAAATCGCTCCATGTACAGCACTTTGTATGCAACGATGGCTGTTCGAAAGTGCTCTATAAATACTGTTGACTTGACTTGACTTATTCACATTTCCATGGAAGCTGTACAAAAAAAAGTACAAAGGTGGTCTTCGGGGCAAAATGACCAATGACGCAAATAGGGTTGAAATCAAGGTCACAAAGTTATTTACACACCACAGAATATTTCAGTGTTTTAGTTGTGTCTCCGATCAATTAGTAGAACACGTGAACAAGACGGTAGCAGACATAAACAAGACAAGATGGGTGGTGTTCTCGTAGATGGCAGAACTCTTTTTTTTGTGGATTTCAAGGGGCTATAAAGAGAGAGAGTTGTTTAGTTATTATTCATTTCCTGTTTTTTCTGTGAAGAACTCAGAGGGTCATTTAGTTATTATTTATTTCATTAATAGTGTTATTATTTGTTTCCTGACGTTTTATTCTGTAAAGAACCTGGAAAGGGTTATTTGGTTATGTGTGGCTTTCTGGGAAACAAAAAATTGTTTAAGCTCCCCTACGATCGTTGATGTTACAAACTGACACCGGCCTCCCATCAGAGAAGGGAAAAGTTATGTGGCCCTCACAGGAAAAAGTTTGGGGACCCCTGCACTAGACGCTCCGCAACAAAAGCGTATTTAATAAAGCAGCAACACAGTTCACTGAACCAACAGCAAGTTATATCATTGGAAGCATGTCTCCAGGAAGGAGCCATCTTATGTATTACCGTAATGGCCATACAAAAGACACACCGGATTTTAAGGCGCTTGGTGAGCTTTTAAGAAAATTTAAGACTATTTGGTGCGCCCTATAGTGTGAAAAATACGGTAATTTTTATCCATGTACAAAAGAAGCTAATGGGGAGATCAATTATATATCTCAATACTCCACAGCACCAGTCCACATACCGGTACCACTTAGTACAGGGCCGCACAGAGAGACCCATCCATCCATCATCTACCGCTTATCCGGGGCCGGGTCGTGGGGGCAACAGCTTTAGCAGGGAAGCCCAGACTTCCCTCTCCCTAGCTACTTCTTCCAGCTCTCCCCGGTGGATCCCGAGACGTTCCCAGGCCAGCTGGGTGACATAGTCTCTCCAGCGTGTCCTGGGTCTTCCTCGGGGTCTCCTCCCGGTGGGACATGCCCGGAACACCTCACCAGGGAGGCGCTCAGGAGGCATCCGAATCAGATGCCCAAGCCACCTCATCTGGCTCCTCTCGATGTGGAGGAGAAGCGGCTCGACTCTGAGCCCCTCCCGGATGACCGAGCTTCTCACCTTATCTCTAAGGGAGAGCCCGGACACCCTGCGGAGAAAGCTCATTTCGGCCGCTTGTATCCGGGATCTCGTTCTTTCCGTCACGACCCATAGCTCGTGACCATAGATGAGGGTTGGGACGTAGATCGACCGGTAAATTGAGAGCTTCGCCCTTTGGTTCAGCTCCTTCTTCACCACGACAGACCGATACAACATCCGCATCACAGCAGACGCTGCACAGATCCGCCTGTCGATCTCCCGCTCCCTCCTGCCCCCACTCGTGAACAAGACCCCAAGATACTTGAACTCCTCCACTTGGGGCAAGAGCTCCTCCCCGACCCCGAGGGGGCACTCCACCCTTTTCCGACTGAGGACCATGGTTTCAGATTTGGAGGTGCAGATTTGAACCGCTTCACACTCGGCTGCGAAACGCTCCAGTGAGAGTTGGAGAGCCCCGTTTGAAGGAGCCAACAGCACCACATCATCTGCAAAAAGCAGGGATGCAATACTGAGGCCCCCAAAACGGACCCCCTCAATGCTTCGGCTGCGCCTAGAAATTCTGTCCATAAAAGTTATGAACAGAATCGGCGACAAAGGGCAGCCTTGGCGGAGTCCTACCCCCACTGGAAACGATTCTGACTTACTGTCGGCAATGCGAACCAAACTCTGGTATAGTGACCGAACAGCCCGTATCAGGGGGTTCGGTACCCCATACCCACGAAGCACCCCCCACTGAACTCCCCGAGGGACACGGTCAAACGCCTTCTCCAAGTCCACAAAACACATGTAGACTGGTTGGGCGAATTCCCACATACCCTCAAGGACCCTGCTAAGGGTGTAGAGCTGGTCCACGGCCGGGACGAAAACCACACTGCTCCTCCTCAATCTGAGGCTCGACTTCCTGACGGACCCTCCTCTCCAGCACTCCTGAATAGACCTTACCAGGGAGGCTGAGGAGTGTGATCCCTCTGTAGTTGGAACACACCCTCCGGTCCCCCTTTTTAAAAAGAGGGACTACCACCCCGGTCTGCCAATCCAGAGGCACTCTCCCTGTTGACCATGCGATGTTGCAGAGGCGTGTCAACCAGGACAGCCCCACAACATCCAGAGCCTTGAGGAACTCCGGGCGGATCTCATCCACCCCTGGGGACTTGCCACCGAGGAGCTTTTTAACCTCATCGGTGACTTCAACCACAGAGATAGGAGAGCCCACCTCAGAGTCCCCAGGCTCTGCTTCCTCCAAGGAAGGCGTGTTGGTGGAGTTGAGGAGGTCTTCGAAGTACTCTGCCCACCGGTTCACAACGTCCCGAGTCGAAGTCGGCAGCGCCCCATTCCCACTGTACACAGTGTTAGTGGTGCACTGCTTCCCCCTCCTGAGACGTCGGATGGTGGACCAGAATTTCCTCGAAGCCGTCCGGAAGTCGGCTTCCATGGCCTCACCGAACTCTTCCCACGCTCGGGTTTTTGCCTCGGCGACCACCGAAGCCGCGGTCCGCTTGGCCAGTCGATACCCGTCAGCTGCCTCTTGGGTCCCACAGGCCATAAAGGCTCGATAGGACTCCTTCTTCAGCTTGACGGCATCCCTTACTGCTGGTGTCCACCAGCGAGTACGGGGGTTGCCGCCACGACAGGCACCAACCACCAAATCCGATGATACAACTACAAAGTCGATCATCGAATTGCGGCCTAGGGTGTCCTGGTGCCAAGTGCACATATGGACACCCTTATGCTTGAACAAGGTGTTCGTTATGGACAATCCGTGACGAGCACAGAAGTCCAATAACAAAACACCACTCGGGTTCTGATCGACATCGAGCACAGAGAGACATACACAAATATTTATTTAATTAATTTATGTTTTTATTACGGTGACCAGCTGTGAGTATCACTGAGTGAACATGTGTGTCAACAGTAGCCAATCTGAGTCCCGCTTTTTCTTCTCTACTTTGGTTTGCAAGTTGAAGACGTAAACAAAAAGTAAAACAAACAAGAAGTAAACGGTGTCTGAACGTGCAGTTAAATGCGCAGCAAGTGGACAGGAGAAAATCGGTGGCAAAAAGATAAGTGCTGAATATAAGCATTTATATTTACATATATGTATCAATGTGTGTGTTTGTACAGTTGCAAGAAAAGGGATGTGCACCCTTTGAAATTACCTGGATTTCTGCATAAATTGGTCATAAAATGTGTTCTGATCTTCACAAAAAACAGTCTGCTTCTACTACTACCAGACCAAATATTATGTTCTCGTTATTTTTAATTGACCACCATGTAAACATTCACAGTGCAGGATGGAAAAAGTATATGAGCTAACACTGAGGCTAATGAGCTAATTGGAATCAGAAGTCAGCAACCTAGAGTCCAATCAATGAGACGAGATTGAAGGTGTTGGGTAAAGCTGCCCTGCCCTATAAAAACACACCAGTTTGGAGTTTGTTATTCTTAAAACGCATTGTCTGATGGAAACCATGCCTCGCACAAAAAAGCTCTCAGACGACCTACAATTAAGAATTGTTGACCTGCATAAAGCTGGGAAGAGTTACAAGAGTATCTCTAAAAGCCTTGATGTGCGTCAGTCCATGGTGAGACAAATTGTCTATAAATGGAAAAAGTTCAGCAGCGGCCGTCCTGTGAAGATGACTGAGGAGCACAGCGCAGAATGCTCAGAGAGTTGAAGAATCCTAGAGTCAAATATAACTTTATTGTCAAATGCACTGTATATGCAACATACAGCACAGATGAAATTTCCTCCCTCTCAACCAGACAAGAGGAGCCGCGGGTGCCCGCGCTGCCATTAAAGGAACAGCACATAAGACACAGACAGCCGTACAATCTTAACTACTTTTCCTACATACAGAAGAAGTTACAAATGAAAGAGGAGTGAATCAAAGTGTCCTTTTCACTAGTGGATCAAAGACGTCATGCTGGAAATGTGCACATATCTGCTACAAGCTAAGTTTGTCAAGCTAAGAGTGTCAGCTAAAGACTTCTAAAAATCTCAAGAATATGGAGTTCATGGGGGAGGACACCAAGGAGGGAGCCACTGCTGTTGTTTGGAAGGAACCCCCAACATTGTGTCGAGAGAAAAAAGGGCACAGGACACCAACATCAAAACCTCATCCCAACTGTCAAGTGTGGTGGATTGGGCATCATGGTTTGGGGCTTCTTTGCGAACTCGGGGCGTGGACAGATTGCTATAATTAAAGGAAAAAATTAATCCCCAAGTTTACCTAGACATTTTGCGGAAGAACTTGGGTCCATATGTCTACCAAATGAAGCTCACTCGAAGATAGTTGATGAAACAGGACAACGACCCAAAGCACAGAAGTAAATCAACAACAGCATGGCTTCAACAGAAGAAAATACGCCTTCTCGAGTGGCCCAATTAGAGCCCTGGCCCCAACATGCTGAACTGATACAGTTGTGGAAAGAAGAATGGCCCAAAATCCCTCCTGACCATTGTGCATGTCTGATATGCAACTACAGGAAACTTTTGGTTGAGGTAATTGCTGGCAGAGGAGGGTCAACCAGTTATTAAATTCAGGCGTTCACATACTTTTCCTTGTCTGTGTGCGTGTGCACCCACAAAATGTTAGATATTTGGCCTTTTGGTGAACTTTGAGGATGTGCCTAAAATGCATTCAAACCTTTACAGGTGAACAAAATGTGACCTTGTCCAAGCTTTTGAACGCACATATCCAACTGTTCAATGTTTCGGTACTTTTTGCACAAGTTGCTTTTCTCTAATGAGGAGCTTAACGGCGAAATTTCACAAGAGGTTTTTGATCCGTGAATTGACCAATAAATGTCCTGGTTCGATTAGAGCTGGTGTTTTAAACAGTCGTCCTCATCATGCTGTTCACATTTTGATATCATCAGACCAAGACGACACCTAACAGTGGATCAACAGTACCATGCCATTATGATGCTTCAAAGAGGACATTCTCAGACGAAGTGGACACTGAGCTTAGTGTCACAGACCATCATCAATTGCAACAGAGAGACAGAGGAACTGGAAGAGTCACAGAAAGATGTAGATGTGGACATACTTTGGTCACATGCCATGCTGATAACAGCAACATTGTGATCGGTGCCCTGAGAAACCGGATGATGAATGCCACTCATCTCCAGGCACGGTTCAGGAAGGTGAGAGGCACCCAATTGTGACATCAGACCGTTCTAAACCATTTCCATCAGTGTGGTCTGCGCGCTAGATGACCTGCAAGGGTACCGGACCACACCACCAGGCATAGGTGTCATCGTCTTACATGGGCCAGGGAGCATTTAAGATGGACGAGGGACCAGTGGGCCTCACTGCTGTTCTCTCATGAAAGTGGATTCACGTTGAGCAAGAATGGTTACTGCCAACCAAGTTGGAGACGTCAAGGAGACCGCGATGCATCAGCCAATGTTGTCACCAGATGAGCTTTTGTTGGTGGCAATGTTACAGTGTGGGCACGTGTGGCCATTTGGTTCAGAACTGCCTGACACTTTGTGAATGGCACAGTGACGAGGCCGTACTACCTGAAGAACATGATTGATCCAGTGATTGTGCCCCTACATGAACAACACGGACCAAATTTCATCGTCATGGACAACAATGCTCCAGCTCATCGAGGTTGCATACTCAGGAAACGGGTGTTGGAGACTGGTGTACCTCAAATGGAATGGCCTGCACTTTCTCCAGTCCCGAATCCTATTGAGAACCTGTCGGATCAGGAGAGTTGCCGTGTCGAGGCTTGATACTCTGCACCCCAGAACCTCAATGACCTGAGGGGCTGCCTTTCAAGAAGAGTGTGATGCGGTGCCTCAGCAGATAATAAGTCGACTTGTGAACAGCATGTCGTTATCGAGCTGTAATTGATGCTCAGGGCAAATGACAAGTTGAAGTTTTTTTTTTTTTTTTGCGGTGTACCCGACATTGTTAACTTTTGTTTCAATGGATTGTTTGAGATGAGGAAATTACCTGTGTATCTTTTTACCAAAATGTCCTACTTTTATGATATGTCACTGTTGCATGAACTTTATTTCATCTTCCATAAATTTCACCTGAAAGCCAGATATGTCTAACTTTTTTAGGAGTGTGAATGTACATGAAAACAGATTTCCGAGTCATTCAAAATATTCGCTGCATTGCAAATGTATGTGGCGGACAAAGCAATTAGGTGTTGATCATTTTTTAAATTGTATTAGAATACCATTGAAAACACAAAGTGGTGATGGTCATAGTTGAGCAAGAAGCCCCCCCCCCCACCTCAATTACGCGTTCAAGTTGACGTGTGCAAGTGTATAGTATCCCCCAGTTATCCGAAGTGCTGTGTCGCCTTGCCCCTTTTGGGCCCTTGTTCCACACTTTGAGCTCGCATTCATGGGTCCTCAGCCAAAGCGTATTACTCACAATTACGGATTTGACCAGAATAGCAGGGAAATGAGTAACATTTTCTTGTTTTTTTTCCTTTTAATCAGAGATGCAAGTAAACAAAAAACAAGAACCTGACATGCTAGAAAAATACATGTTTAAAATCTGTAAAAAATACGTTGACACACAAAACTGTCTCTCATTGGAATTTGCTGTTGACCAAATTTATTCTTTCATATTTGGAAAATTGTTTCTCACGTTCACTAAGAAAGTGATTAAAGAGCTTATATTCTTTTAACTCAGGAAAATACCTCAAGCCACCAACCACCAGTGTCCAGCTCCCTCAGCCAAGATTGTTCCCTCGTCGTCTCCCACCTCAATAAGCTGTGCATCCTCCACTTCATCGCCGTTACATTCTAAAGTACGATCAGCTGGTCATATGAAGGCCTCCCTCAAAACTGTGTCGTCATCCTCTTCTTCCAGTCGTGGGCCGGGGAGACGCTCAACAACCATACCATCAGAGAACACCGGGCGCAGTGGTGGTGACATAGGAGGCAGTCACGTGCCCTCTCCAGGTAATACTGTGGGCATGCATCACGCAGGTCTGGGACGGCCCAAAAACCCAGTCGGGCGTCCCAGCAAGCAGATGCTGAGATTGCGAGAAGACGCGGCGACGGCTGCTGCCGTCCGCAAACGAAAAGCCCCGTCCCAGGAAGGGGAGCATTCAGGCCCCAACAGGAACTGCATTTCCTTACAAGACCGGGGCCGCCCGCCCTCTATAGCCTCTTCCCCCTTTGCCACCCCGCCCACCCCGAAAGCACCCATTCTCTTACCTCTTTCCCACGGACAGACCAATGGCATGCTCTCGCCAGGGAGTAAACCCCGCCCACAGCCCTCTCCAGCAGAGTCACACTCACCGGCTGCAAAGACAGTCTGGACCTATAGACGAACTCATCCTACCTTGGCTCATTCATCACCGCCAGAGACTTCTTCCATGAACAATTCCTACTGTCGGAATACTGTCGGGGACTCAGGACTGCTTGGGCAGGGCAGTGGGCGGGCATTCGAGCACCAGGGTTTGATCAAAAAACGTAAAGGGGTTGGCCTTGAGGAGCACTCGCCCTCAGCACACCGCCTGCTCCCCTCCTCCTCCTCCTGTTCGTCTTCCTCCTCATCCACACCTGACTCCTCTTCTCCTCGCTCAAACTTTTACCCATGGAAGGACAGTAAGAGTGGAGGCCTGGCTGGGGGCATGGAGAAGAAGCTGGCCACCCAAAAGGTAAAAAAGCTGTCGACAGATCATATGTGAATATGGTGCAATCATCAAAACGACACCCATATCACTTTTGTGTGATCCATAGCATAACAATTCATGTCATTTTCCCAATATCATTCCAATGCATTCCGTTTGTGTGCACTGTTGGAAATTTATATTGGGTTTGGCGCACTCTAGCGTTCAAATTGGAAATTACAATCTAGATCATTCCAAATTCAAATTGGAGGAATTCTTCTTGTGTGTGTGTGTGTACACATACATTATACGATATATATATATATATAATATATGGGCGGCCCGGTAGTCCAGTGGTTAGCACGTCGGCTTCACAGTGCAGAGGTACCGGATTCGATTCCAGCTCCGGCCTCCCTGTGTGGAGTTTGCATATTCTCCCCGGGCCTGCGTGGGTTTTCTCCGGGTGCTCCGGTTTCCTCCCACATTCCAAAAATATGCATGGCAAGCTGATTGAACACACCATAGGTGTGAGCGTGGATGGTTGTTCGTCTATGTGTGCCCTGTGATTGGCTGGCAACCGATTCAGGGTCTCCCCCGCCTACTGCCCGGAGACGGCTGGGATGGGCTCCAGCACCCCCGGCGACCCTAGTGAGGATCAAGCGGTACGGAAGATGAATGAATGAATGAATATATATATATACACCCCGCGACCCTAGTGAGGATTAAGCGGTTCGGAAAATGGATGGATGGATGGATATATATATTAGAGCTGTCAAACGATTAAAATATTTAATCTAATTAAAAATGCAACTGTCATAATTAAATGAACTAAAAAATTAATCGTGATTACTCACACATTTTTTTATCATTTCTGAATTTCCGTTTACATTTTTGTCCTATTTTTCCCCCATTTTAATGCTCTCAACAACATGGAATGATGAATCGGTTTTCGATGTGCCAAATGCAAATATTTACTGAAATCCATCCATCCATCTTCCGTACCGCTTGATCCTCACTAGGGTCGCGGGGGGTGCTGGAGCCCATCCCAGCCGTCTCCGGGCAGTAGGCGGGGGACACCCTGAATCGGTTGCCAGCCAATCGCAGGGCACACAGAAACGAACAACCATTCGCACTCACACTCACACCTAGGGACAATTTCAGAGTGTACAATCAGCCTGCCATGCATATTTTTGGAATGTGGGAGGAAACCGGAGCACCCAGAGAAAACCCACGCAGGCCCGGGGAGAACATGCAAACTCCACAAAGGGAGGCCGGAACTGGAATCGATTTTCTATTTTACATGGACATTTTTCACTTGGTGCAGTTATTCACACATAATCTCTCACACAATATTACTGTACATCAATAACGGTGAAAAAAAATATTTTGTCACACAACAGCTGCTTTTACAGCTTTTTTATTAAATCAAAACAGAGCAATATAACATTATAAAGTGCACATCTAAGGTACACTAGTACTCAGCCTATAGTGGATTTAAACCATGGTTGCATACTTCGTTTTTCTCAAGTTTGCTTTCAACACAGCAGTCTGTTTCTTTATGTTTGTTGAAGAATAACGAGACATCGGGCACCAGTGTTCATTATGTGCCGCTGTATTCGAAACTGCCGGCCGTACAAACAAGCACACGCACTTCCCCCGTGCTGCAGGGGCAAACCATTCTGGAAGGGAGGGGGGGGTTCACTCCCCCTAACACAGTCAGGCTATGTTGATTGTGTTGGTCCTTCTTGCGCGGAAGTCTCTCTACGGTTTTGTGTAGACCTCATTTCGAATGACTACACTTGGTTCGATGACAACACTGGAGACGTTTTACTTTCTCTAGGTCGCTACCACTGTAGCGCACTGTCACTGTCAGACGAACACACAGAAGCTCCACCCGCTCTATTTATATGGACACGGAACGCTGTAACCTTCCACATAAAATTGTTCCAAACAAGTAACAATCGCGTCAGTGGCATACATGTATACCTGTATGATGCACAGAGAGAGAAGAACAGGTAACTTTGGTCCTGTCAGTGGAGCAATCTGGCAACTTTTAAAGTAAACTTTCCATTCATAAACTCTAAGTATCCGTTTACGGTGTCTCCGCGCTGCCATGGCTGGCAAAACGGACATGGGCGTGGACTTCTGCAGCGCGCTTGTTGATTTGTTTCTGGTGTATTTATAGAGCCACGTAACATCCAAAATGTAATCCCGTTAAAATTCATTTAAATTATGCCAATAAAAACGCGCTAAACTGACAGCTCTAATATATATATGTACACACAATATAAACAGTACGTGTGTGAAGACTGCATTACTTTTTTTGACGAAGTTATGCTTTTCATATCGTAACATGACGATGATATCTTGGCAATTTTCATATCACTGGCATCATTACATCCCTAAACGTGAAATTCGGAACGCTACAATTGTCGTCAAAGTGATCGGAAGTATTTTTTTATATTGTTTTTCTTGACCCACAGCCCAAACTGCACCATTAATTGTGCCTGCCTTTACAAGCCACAAGAGGGAGCCAGCTTGACTTGATCCAAGATTTGGGCAACAGGATTGTGCATGTTCACATGCGCACTTTGTACACGTGACCTGGTGCTGTTCGCATCCTTTGACGGAAATAGACTTGAGCCTCAGTGTGTCTTTGCTCTCATCTGAATGAACGTCTAAGGGTGAAGGGGTAAAAGATTTTAAATGGATGGCTGTGGACTTCAAATACCTCAAGATCATCCGCTGCTGCTAATTTAAATATGTTGGTTTATTAAAGAAAACAATTAAACGTCTCTTTTACACGTTTTTTTGACTTTATAATTTTCTCTCTCCCACCCCACCCCCCACCCCACCCCAAAGAAGAAAGTGCCAACTCAAATGCAGTACTGCAGAACAATAGTTACACTGCTGTTAAGTGCTTATTTCTCATACTTCATTTGAAGTCAGGTCACATTTTCGAAATTTGTCACGATGCATAGACTAGCATCTCTCCAACAGAGAGCGTACAGACCAGGGGTTCTTAACCTTGTTAGAGGTCCCGAACCCAACCAGTTCATATGCACATTCACCGAACCTTTCATTAGTGAAAAGCAAAGATTTTTTACTAATTCAAGACATAAAAATGCATTTATTAAAAACTGGAAAAAAAGTAAATCAAATTTCAAGACAGAAATGTATATATTTTTATTTTAGGACGTACTATCACGACAGTCACACATTGACGACGAAGCGAATTAAATTTCCCACAGCATACTGATTGGACAAGCAATGTAATGTGATCTTCTGCAGCCAGTGATCGCCAAGCAGGCGTGTCATAACTAATTGACATGTTGAGTCGGGTGTATCTTAACCTCCATCGCAGAGGCTCCGTAGAACCCTATGGCAAGCCATTTGAGCATTTTTTCCAAATCCCTGATATCAGAATTGAGTGTGTTACACTAGTTCGATCTTTTTCAGCACCAGTTCGACACTCAGCCACACTAGTGACGCACTTTGTCGAACTAGTTGCATACAAACTCCAACTAGTCATTCATTTTCAGCAACATGTTAACTTGTCAATCATGAATTATTCTAACATGTGAACTTGTGACCCATGATTTCCTGCACTAGTAAACAAGTGCGAACTGAAATACTCACTAGTTTACTAGTGGCGGATAAAACAGTAGCTAGTTTACTAGTTAAAGCCCTTTGACGCCTTGATATCTAACTAGTGAGTGTCAAAAATGTTACTTGTTCACTGGTGATGCCCCAAATACACACTAGTTGCACGAGTGTGACATTTAATGTCACACTCGTGCAACTCGTGAGGTCTAAAATGTTCACTAGTAGAACTAGTGGATGCCAACCTGCTCAGTAGTGAGCTAGTTGCACAAAAAATAATGAGGAGGTGGGGTAAAAATGTGGCTGCAGGATTCCTATTGGATCTGCAGTTAAAATACACCAAGCGGGATTCAGATTTTGTCAAAAGATCGAACTAGTGTAACACACTCATGTCTGATATGAGGAATTTGGAATAAATGCTCAAATGGCTTGCCATAGAACGCCTGAGACCGATTCACAGAACCCCTAGAGTTTGATCAAACCCTGGTTACCACTGGTACAGATATCCTTTATTCGTCCCACAATGGGGAAATTTACATGTTGCAATTTCTGTTCTGCCACATCAGGTCTTGAGACCACAATCCATTTGTTGCTGTAGTTTTAAGTCCAAATTCTAACAGATGTTCGACTGACCCCCCCCCCCCCCTCCCTAAAGCAAGTGGCTCTGTGCTGTTATGCTCATGCGCTGATCTCATGAAGTTGTGACTGTGGTAAGTGTTCCAGCAGGTCTTTGGAATTAATACGGATTTCATCATGTCAAAGTTTTTGACTTACATGTTTACTCATATTAATGTAGTTGACAATTATCTCAGGAAACAAGATGCTGCACTGATACTATTATAGACATTTACTGGGGGGAGGGGGGGGGATAGTTGTAGCCGTTTCTGTAGTTCTCTCTCTATCGCTCTCTCTATAATATATATATATATATATATATAATATATATATATATATATATATATATATATATATAATATATATATATATATACACACACACACACACTTAAATTATGCTAGTTGTCATCCAAATTTTACTAAAAGTCAAATGGTTTTCACGCTTCTGGCTCCATTCTTTTTTTAAAGTATTTTGATAAATTAAGTGAGGACAGAGTGACTTGTGTGTGCATGAGAACATTTTCATTAACTGGAGTATAGATCGGTACAATACGACTTTCAGTGAGATGCATGCATTAATAGAAATGCATCTGCTCATTTCTATTAATGTAACATAAAAATAAAATATTCTTAAAAGTAAATAAGCCGTGCTGAACCTCAACAATAAAACCAACTATCCAGCTGTCCTTCTACGGAGCCCCTAAGGGGACCTAGAAGTAAAAAAAGAAAACGTTGCGAGATTTCGCAAAATTGTATTTATATTTTTCCTTCCATGTCCCTTAGGGACTCCGTACATTTCCCCTTATTACTTTTACAATTTTACTTGAGAAAGGAGCTTTCAGTTCACAGTTCAACATCTATTAAAATTAGAACACCTCTCGCCCAAATCAGCTCGGATAGGCTCCAGTTCACCAAAGCAGTAACCATTGCGGATCGATAGATGGCGCTAATGCGCTACTAGAGTTAGCAAACAACAAAAAGAACAACCCTCGTCGAGGCAAAAGCAGGAAGTGAATTATTCTCTGCCGTCATTAGCTAAATAGGTTTGAGATGTACTTCTTGTTCATACTTTTGCACCACTTATACCAAAGCCTGAATACTATTTTCACTGGCCGTGAAACAGGTGACGTTTTATGAAGACACAAGAAGTTTCTCTGGCTGCGAATTTGACTCAAGGCTTGCCCTCCCGGTCACGGGCTTCGAATACATTTTGACGGAAGTCATTCGACAATTTGGGAGAGTATTGCTATTTGGAATAGATAATTCACTACAGCCCGACTCTTTAAATAAAAGCAGTGATCTTGTGTTGGGTTCGGGGCCGCCCCCTAGTGATTGCAATGTAAATGGAGCTCCTGCCGTGCTCAAAGCGTTTTCAGTTAGTTTTGACCGTCGGGCGGGAGCCGCAGCAGGTGTCGGTGAAATGTGGTCCGACGTCGAGTACAGCCCGGTGGGAGAGGAGCTGGGGATGCGGGACTTTTGGCTTTACGCTTGGATGCGGAGGGCGGCGGTGATAGCGGCTCATGTCACTGGCGTCAGCCTGACCCTCATCATCGCCGTGCTGTCAAGACCTGGAACCAGTGAGTGGACGTCAATACGGTTCAGTCAGTGACAATCAATCCGGTTTTCCCAAATGCTCCTCAAACGAAACGGAATGATAGCAATCGTGTTTAAAATAATCCCTTATGGTTTCCATTTGGATTGCTGGTCTGGTTGTATTACCCGTGTTCTACCTGTATGCACTTTAGATGTTGTTTAATGGCTTTGCAATCGGGTCTAAAGGAGTCATTGAAATGAGCATTTCTTTGTCCGATTACAGTTGCATACAGGTAAACACGAAATGATTTGCTCCCCAGCCAAATTTTGAGTTAAAGTGATCATAGGTTATTTTTTGTCTTTTAACTGGTGCAACTCAAGAAAGGCGAATCAACATGTTAAGCAGCATCAGCATAGCTCTAATTCTGGCCCTTATGGGTTTTATATTTGTAGATCTGTTTATTATTTTGTATAACGTCCCAATTACTTAGCCATTCTAACCCGCTGTTATGCCACCCGTCCACTAGGTGTCGCGGGAGCTCGGTTGTTGATTAGCAAACACGAGGAAGCCTGTAACACGTTCTTGGTGCTGCTGAGTAAAAACCACTTTCAAGCTCATCAGGACTGGTCTCTTCATATCAAAACTACAATATTGTATGCAGTGGCGGATGCTGGTCTGTCAAGGAGGGGAAGCTCAATTTCGGCCTACATCACAAAATGTGTCCGTTTTTTTATACGTGAATTCTACTCTCCTGTCCTTTTCAAGAAAATAATCTATGACCCTGTCATACCAACAAGGCGTCTTTTCCAGGGTCTTAACTGTGGTGATATAAGTCAGTCTGCAAACACAAGCAACTACAATAAGGCACACCAGAAATAAAATATTAATCTGTCGCTTTTCAACAAAGAGATTGTCGCTAAGATGAATAGAAGAAGTCTCCAGTTCAACTCAGAACAGAATGAGAATTGAAAAATGCTCCCATGGATGCCAACAGCAAAAGATCGGTGATTGGCTCATTTCGCTGTCAATCAAAAAGAGATGAAGCCTCAGACAGATCATCAGGCAGAAAAGCTGAGCGTCCGGGCGAGCCGATACACGGCCACTGTCCATAGTCTCCCAGAAACGCTGAGCGTCAGCTGGGCGGGACAAAAACAGTAATGACTTGTCTCGTTTCAATGCATTGGGACAACCTACTCGGAACTCTCGAGACGCGCAGCGTCAGCGCGGTCGACGATCAGCGTCCACACCGTTTAAAGTAGTGATGGGAAATCCGGCTCCTTTTAGAGAGCCGGCTCTTTTGGGTCGGCTCCCTAAAAAGAGCCGGCTCTTTCGGCTCCCAAATGGCTCCTCAGTTTTTTTTTTGTTGCTTAAATTAATTTAATACCAAAAATAACGTAATATTATGTGTAAAATGATGTACTAATGCAAAAAATAGACATTATATCAAATATTTATTATTTATATGACTTTATTTATATTCTTCTGAACATACTCAACATGGAGTGCTACAAAAATAAAAACAAAGTACAAAGACCCATCTCAAAACAAGGTCATCAAAAAGTTCCAATCTCTGAATGTGTATATTTATAAGCTTTTAACTATTTACAGTAAAACAACATAAGTAAGCTTTGAATACTACAACAAATTATAAATTAAAATTTGTAAAACAAAAAGAAAAAAAGCAGCATTCAGGTAAAGGTTATAGCTTGTCTTTAGCGAAGATTGGCATGAAGAAAAAACAAGTGCCTCAGCTTTGAGGGGTTGATCCTCTTTCTCCTCTCTGTTAATATTTGCCCTGTTTTGGAGAAGATTCTCTCTGAGGGGACAGACGTTGCGACATCACACAGCCAACACAAAATGGATGAAAATCCCTTGCAATCATTTTACCCAGTTCCTCATCAATTGTGTTCTGTTTTGCTGGTTTTATAGCTTTTTGCATAAAGTGGCTCATAGATCTCTGGGTTGTACATCTAGGCAGCTGTGACATTGCAGCAGCAGCAACAGTTACAGACACACTAGCACCTTCATTAATAGCTGGATATTTCTGATGTGCCTTTGCAGGTTATTTGTGGAGCCTAATCTATGGGATATTTTAACCTTGCACAGTCTACACGCTGCCTTTGAACTATCAATTAAATTGAAATGAGTCCATACTTCACTATCCATTTTCTCACCTTTCCACTTTCCACCGTGTTGTTTTTTTTTCACTAACTAGCTCTCTCGTCTCCTCGTCTGTCTTGTTCGCGTGCTGCTCAGTGTGCTGCTCTGTGTGTGTCTCTTCTCTAACCCCTCCCCCTTATCTAAACTGCAGCGCGTGTGTGTGTGCGTGCATGCGTGTGTAACCCTCCCCTTCCGGCTCCCAAAGAGGTGGGAGCCGGCTCCCATCGTGCACTTCAAAGAGCCATCCTTCAGAGCCGGCTCGTTCGCGAACGACACATCACTAGTTTAAAGCGCAGTGAAGCCGCGGAAATGAATGAGGAGAGTTGCCTCGTAACCAGTAATAAGAAGCTGATTTGGAATAAAAGTTGAGCGCGTTGTAGCGCATATTTAGTCAATGACATGTACACACAATTGTTTGTACACACATATATTTGATCACTTATCTTTTGACATTTTAGGGTAAGCTGAACTTCCCTTGCAGTCTTAGAACAATCGCCTCTGATTATATGTCATGAAGATTTAAAAATTATAACTCGTTTAACATTACATTCAAAAGACTATTTGAAAGATGAGTAAAGCAGAATTACAGGATATGGTTATCGCGAATGGCAAAAATCAGTCATATTCCTCTCTGACAATGAAAATAAAAGAAATGACCAAACATATACTTAATGGTATCCTAATATGGTTGTTTGCAATAGAAACAAGGACACAATCACCACTATAATTAATTGTCAACACTACTCTCTGTTTTTCAGGTCTCTTTTCTTGGCATCCCTTGTGTATGGCACTCGCGGTAAGTTCATGGTATCCAGACTTAATAAGACTGACAACACACACATTGTCTCATACAGTATATGAAGTTTATCTTTGGTAGGCTCATTTTTTGAGACAGTTTAAGTTTAAGACAATCAACCATCACTGTCAACAGGAAAATGTAAATTGCTGCAAATCACGTACTTGAAAAATGCCCAATATGAGTGAGCTATTTCTGCTTGGATAAAGTCGGCAAATAAGCTAGAAGATGATGTGGATTTTTTTGTTTGTTATGTAGTCAGATCAGGGCTATAATGGTGTGTTTTTTTTAATTCATCCGAAATATATAAACGGCATCGTATAGTTAAAATACAGAAAAAAGCCGCCCAGTTTGATATGACTTTTCCTGTTAGCGCTCAGCATAGGTTTGACCCTGCAGTCTTTTTTTCCATCTTGCGCTCCACTCTAAATAATAGATGAGGTGTTCACCTTCTGACATTGTTGAATCAGCGATGCAATATTATGTTACAAACTGACTTTGACTCATAGGTCAAGCGTATACATTACAATGGAATGAATTCACGTCCTGTTTTGCTTTCGAGATGAAACTTCCTACCAACACGTGCAACTCTGACTCATGACAGAAATGTCCTGCAATCCTCCACCTGTTCGCTTTTTTTTTCTTCAGCGCTGCAAGAATGCTGTTGTCCCAAAATGTTATTTGAAACTCGATCTATAAATCAGAATATCATGTTGACACTCGTAGGGGCGTATAGAACATATTTCTCTTTTTTACTTGACTTCTCCCAAAAACATGATAAAAATGTCTCCACCCTTTGCATCTCATAAATGGAAGAGGAACTAGTATGCATATCCTTGCATTTTAGCAAATGTGGAATTTTCCGCTGCCGTAAGCTTTCGAAAAGCTAGAACAGGTGTGCCACACTGCATGTTTTCGATGTGTCGCTCCTTCAACACACCTGATTGAAATGATCAGGATCATTTTCCGGCTTTTTCACTGCTTGCTGATCATTTGAATCCGGTGTGTTGCAAGAGGGACGCAGGATGGTGACCTTTGAGAATCCGAGCTGGACAATGGCTGAGCTTTTAAAAGTGTCAAAATGTAGTTTGGTCAAAAGTGGATGAATCCTGCATTTGACTAATTCCTCCTTCTCTTAGTATTTCTTGTGTATGACAGAAGGCATCCTCATCTTCTCACCCGAATTGCCCCTCTTCTGCTTCAAGTCCCGGAAGTGGAAAGTACGCCTGCACTGGTTCTGTCAGACTCTGGTCCTTGTTGTTGCAGCGACGGGCCTCGGCTTCATCGTGGCCAGCAAGAATCTGTCCGAGAGTCGCCACCTGGCCACCTGGCACAGCCGCCTTGGCATCTGCACCTTGGCCGCCTCCGCGCTTCAAGCCGCGTGCGGCGTCTGCGTCGTCTACCCCAAGCTGCTGTGTCTCTCCACGCCCCCGCCCAGGTTGAAGCTGTACCACGGCACATGCGGCCTGGTGGTTTACCTGCTGGCCACATTGACAATCATGGCGGCGATGCTCTCTGACTGGTATCAGGCCGTGGTCAAAGGGCCGGTGTGGTGGGCCATCTTCTTGCTGCCAGTCTTTCCTGCTCTGGTGGTGATGAACCAGATAACTAATGGTTACTTGCCTCGTAAGAAGATCAGCAGCTAAGGCGGAAAAACTGGAGTGATTTGTATTCAGAAAAGCCTGATGGATGTGATCAGTCATGAAAGCAGCTGCAGGAGGGATTAGCTCTGTCATTGATCCACAATGTGGACTGCCACTCATCCTCATTTAGCAGGGATAGACTGGTCGTGACCTGGAGGTGTTTCAAAAATGGGTGGCCACCACATTGAAGATTTAATCAACAATACATTCCAATTTTACATTCAAATAACTGCTGTTGTGTATATTATTGTTTTTGAGAGCTTTTTTAGAGTGTTTGTGAGGATGTAAACAACACCCAGCCCCAAATCATAGATTTCTTTGGAAGCAAGTATTTATTTTTGTATTGTTTCTTTCCATTGTGCTTGAATTAACATTTAGGTTGAACACAGTCCAGTATATACTTCAAGTGAGTTAAAGAAATGACCCAATTGACAGCGATAAAACTACAAAGTGACAGCATTGCTTTTTGGCATTTCACATTGAATTTTTCTTCGGCTGTGTTATGTGACTGCTGCATACAAAACAAATTCTAATGAAGTTCGGACATTATTTTAAACACAAATAAAAACTGAATACATCCATCCATCCATTCATTTTCCGAACCGCTTGATCCTCACTAGGGTCGCGGGGGTGCTGTAGCCTATCCCACCCGTCTTCGGGTAGTAGGCGGGGGACACCCTGAATCGGTTGCCAGCCAATCGCAGGGCACACAGAGACAAACAACCATCCACGCCCACACTCACACCTAGAGACAATTTCGAGCGTTCAATCAGCCTGCCATGAACGTTTTTGGAATGTGGGAGGAAACCGGAGCACCCGGAGAAAACGCACGCAGGCCCGAGAACATGCAAACTCCACACAGGGAGGCTGGAGCTGGAATTGAACCTGGTACCTCTGCACTGTGAAGCCGACGTGCTAACCACTGGACTACCGAGCCACCTAAAAACAGAATACAATGACTTGCAAATCATGTGCAATTGAATACACTACAAAGCCAAGCTAGTTCATAGATAATGTCCGTTGTTGTGTTTTACGCTTCATAATGTGTCTCACATTTTCAATGGAAGACAGGTCTGGACTGCAGGCAGGCCAGTCTCGTACCGGCACTTTTTTTTTTAACCACGAAGCCACGCTGTTGTAACCCATGCAAAATGTGATTTGGCGTTGTCTTGCTGAAATAAGCGGCGGTGTCCATGAAAAAGACATTTGGATGACAGCCTGTTTCTCCAAAACCTGTACGTACCTTTCAGCGTTAATGGTGCCTTCACAGATGTGAAAGTTACACACGCCAGTGGCATGAACACAGCCCCACACAATCACAGATGCTGTCTTTTGAACTTTGCAACCATAACAGTCCAGATGGTTCTTTTCATCTTTGGCCCGGAGGACTCAAGTCTAGAATTTCTCAGAACAATTTGAAAGGTGCTATACTGCTATTCTTGAATATATTTTAGCATTATGACATTTGTTTTGTCCACTTATGGCGAAACTAGGTTTAACCCTTTCATACAATACAATACATGCTGATTTATATAGTTGATGCACCTTGTAACCTGATAATATGATCAATTCTCAGTCATATATAGAAAAACAAGACTTATTTACTACATGCGGGAAAAGAAAAAACATCTGATATCTTCAAAGTACGAGTCCAGATCTTGTGACATCTTGGCCGAATCCTGCGATGCATTTGTGTTGGCTTGAGCTGCTGTCCAATGTAGTAACAACTGTCCCTCAAAGTGTTCGGGGGTTTTTTCCGGACATTATTTTGGCCCTGTCATCGGACTTAATTGTCATAAAGTAGGTGTCCATCAGTGCAAACAAAACCAGTAGCAATTGGCATAGAGAATAGTCTGTTGATGGATTATTTTTAAAAAATCATCTCAGGCGTTCCAGAGAATTTATTACCTTGCACCAAGAAATGTTCTGAAACAAAGACGTGGTTGAAAAAAAGGGCTATTGCTAAACACACAAATGATTTACAAAACATGATTCCACCTTATTCCTGAGGGCTTTCATGGGGAAGCGATGATCTGACCAACTGCCGGTAAGAGACTTCTGTTATGATCATAAGCCACCACTGCATTTAAAAATATCTTGCACGATTTGGGAACTTGTTGCGCTGTTGCCGGTTGGACAAACAAGCAGAAGTTGAATCTGTGACAACAAGAGCCATGTTTTGAACTGATTTCAGTTTTATGACAGTGAGCTGCGTAAAGCTTGTTGACATTCTCTGTAGAAGTCCCTTTTGACTTCAAGCCATAGTGACTAAACCTCAGTTATACCGTATTGGCCCGAATATAAGCTGGCCCTGATTATAAGACGACCACCTCTTTTTCAAGACTCAAGTTTGAAAAAATACACCAAATTAATTTTTATACATAAAATAATTACAGTACCTCTGAAACAAATGATTAGAACAATATATTTGAGAAAAAGCATGTTATTTTGCCTCATTCAAATCTTAATATCTGAAGATTTAAATATGTAAGTGCAATTATATTCGTAACTGAATGGTTTTTGAAATGTAAATTTTTCATAACTTCATAACTTCTCAGCTGCCGGTTAACCTGGCCGATCTTTGACCCACCTTTCTCCAGATTGTCGCTACATTTCTCCATTCTCTGTTATCTCTTCTATTATTTTCTTTTTTACCGCAATTTCTTATTTTTCTTCTTCGTGCTACCGCTATTTTTATTTTTATTCTTGTGGTAGGGGTTCTGTTGGATTCACCTGGCGCTTTAAGAGGGGCGGGGCTGCCACTGACAGGCGACCGTTCGCGCGAGGTATAAAAAGCAGAATCTCATTATGTTGCGTTAGTGAATACACTCGCTTCGTCGTCGGCATGGCCCAATGGTTATTACCTGCTTCTGCTACTGCTTCTGATACTGCTACTGCAACTACTTTCATTTCATCTACATCTACTTTTGCTGCAAAATGTCCAAATAAATGCATCAAGAAAGTACAGAAAGAGTGATCCTTCCATGCTGGCCGACGATCCCTTTTCAGAGGGCCGTGAAAAACGGAATTAACTGAACAGGTTCACTTTGGCCTGGGAAGTCAAGTTCAGCATTCCCTTCAATGATATCTGGCGCCATCTAGTGAGTCGTGAATAGGTATAACGTCTAGACCCCGAATATAAGACAACACCCACTGTTTCAGTCTTATTTCAATGCAAAAAACACGGTCTTATGTTTGGGTCAATACGGTAATTCAAGGCTAAAGAGTGATTGGGCCCACTTTCATACAAACTCAAAAACGGTACACTTCCCCTTTTTCTCGGCCGCTTAGACGAGGGGGCCCACTGTAAAAATCCAATTGGTGCACATGTACAAGCAGGCGGCAAACGTGTCAACCAACCCCTGCTGATGTGAGTTCTCTTCTTCTCATTTATTTGTCCATGACATCTACCACTTTGTCATGTTCGAAATATACAGAAGATGATAAATAGCACAAAGTGTGCGACACTCCGTATTAAATGGATACAAGCCCACTGATTCAGTTGCCATTTGGCAACTGCTGACTTGCCGCTACAGTTCGAAGAGCGATCCAAGCTGGGTCTGGGGTGGTGGACCTGTAGCTTTACGGTTTGGGGATCTCAACAATGTCACTGTTTGTATCCAAGTATAAAATGCTGCTCGTATTTATAACGTCACTTTGTCCAAATATAAAAAGAAGAAAACGGACCCAATAAGAAATGCAACTCAAGTTAAAGGCAAAAGTCTGCAATTCAAATGCAGATCATTGATTGCTTTATTTAAAATCCATAATGGTCAAAGTAAAACAATAAAACCGTTGTCGTTATCCAAATACTTTTGTAGCTGTTTTTAATGTTGGTAAGATGCAGCACTGTCAATTAGTGGGGGGCATTTAATTGTCATGAGGTAGACCATCAGGGTCTCCTCAAAAGACGGTACAAAGTTAAGCTATTACATTTAGTTGGCCTTGTTGACAAGTTTTTCAATAAAACACGAAGCTGCGACAAAAAGGACTCGACATCTCTCTCTCTCCACTCCAAGAGTGGTGAGTTTGGTTGTGGAACCAGTTGGAGATGGACAGAAAGTGGTTAAAAATCTGATGGTTTGGCTTCACAGATGAATGTAACAGAGTTGTTGAGCAGATCGTACATGTTGACCTCCACCACCTCGGCTGGGGGATCGCCTTCCCCCTCTCCTGCCAGAGCCACAAACACTTGCTGGCTCACAGACGGCTGCGACTGTTCCTCAGAGTCGGCCGACTCCATCGCCTCCCCCTCTGACTGATGCACTGTGATCACCTGATTGGGAACAAAATGACAGAGGCCAGCTTTATTTTGGCAAGTCCAGGTTATGTTTTGCAACAACATTTCAGGGAATTCCAAAAGTCCCCCCAAAAAAATTCGCGTCTACGTTTTCAACAAAAGGTATGGATGTGTGACTTACTGGAGTGCAGCGATATATGTAAATAATTGGAAAAAAAGTGAAGTCTCCACTGTACTGGTTCAATAGAATTCTATAGAAATATCGAAAATACGTTTTTCCCTGGGGGTTTGTTTCACAGTTCTGTTGTCCAAGGCAGACTCGAGGTATCTATATCTATACATATATTGCGCGTCGTCCCGCACGCAGTCTGTCCTTCCGTCTGTCCCTTTTCAAAACGTCACTCAAACGCCACTGCGCCGCTCAGGCAGTGGCTCACTACGATCGCGCGGGCATCTGAGCGAAAAAATGTTGTCTACCCACAAGCATTGCAATGAAATTGTTAGTTATTTAGTAGAGCTAAACATCTCTTTATTTTCGCGATAAGCAATGAAGATGAACAAAAAGTTGAAACAAGCAACAACACTTTTGTGGGCCGAAGGCCCACCTTACCAGCCTTCCGCAGGAACTAGCTGATGAGCCGCCTGGAGAGCGGCGAACCAGCTAGTCCCTGATAAGAGTTCAGCCATATATTTCAACAACAAAGCACTTTCGAGGTTGTGTTTTGTAAAAATATTCCTTTGCGATTTTGGTAAAGTTTCATGTCCAAAAGTATGCCTACCCATATACTGGGCTTTTTTTTTAACTAAATATTGTAATTAAATGTCTATATATGCCATTTTTTTCTCTTGCATATCAGGTTTAAAAATAATAAGGATAATAAAATACAAGATAATCGTAATATAAGGTAATGTGTTGAACCATATTTATGAATGAAGGGTGAGGTTCAGCAACAGGTGGAATTATTTTCTAGTTCTTTTCTTTTTTGGGAGAAAGAGTAAAAGATAAAATTTATGTGGAGCAAGATTTTAGAGATCAAACAAAGAAAAATATTCAATGATCTCAAAAACGTGATGTGATTGCATGATATCCAACTGAGCTTTTAATGTGTGTGCGCTGGAGGCCTCCTCGCTCGCCTCCTCCTGCGTCTGCTGGGCTTCCATGTGGCAGGAGAGGAGGTGCTCCTGCAGCTCCGTCTGGGAGGTGCTGATCAGGGCACACAAGGGGCAGATGAACCGGTTGGTGCTCGTTGCGTGCTGACTCCATATGTGCTCCTGCAGCTCTGCGGACCCACTGAACACAACATGACAGTGCGCACAGTGCAGGGTGGATGCCGCAGAATCTGTGAAGGAGGGAAGGAGAAAGGGAGAAAGACAAAGCGAGAGCCAAAGAAAACATGAGTAAGTACAACAAATATAAGTGGAAAATTTTAAGAGGAAAAAAGAAATCAGCTGACTCCAAGTCAAGAGGGCAAGTGTTTGTAAATTTGTTGTTCTGCTCATGGACTAAAACGACAACAGAGATGATTTTACCATATTTTCAGCACATAAGTAGCCTTGAAGTATAAAGCGCGCACCTTCAATGAATGGCCTATTTTAAAACGGTTTTCATATATAGAGGACACCACATTATAAGACATTAGAAGAGAAGCTACAATAGTGGCTGAGGTTATGCATCCACTCGATAGAGCTATGCTCAACGGGATACAATACAATACAGCTTTATTTCGATAGCACTTTCACAACCACTGCACGACACTTTCACAACAAAGCTCTTGCAGAAAATTTAAAATACGACGTCCAAGAAATCAGAATTGGATCCATATAAGAGGTGCATCAGATTATAAGGCGCACCGTTGGCTTTTGAGAAACCTGCATGTCTAGGTGCGCCTTGAAAATATGGTACATTTCTCTTGATACTCATGATGTATTAAAAAAAAAAAATCTGTTTGAAGAAAAAGTCATAATGTTCCATTCCAATCCATTGAGTGGCAGCAATCTGTCTAAGATTGGAAATACGACCACTAAAGATGGAAAAAAAAAGGTAATTGGAATTTTGGATTCATCTGTTATACTTCATGACATTGCGCCACTGCTCTTCACACGGCCGCTCGATCGTGGCACGGATGAACATTTTGCCAAGCAAAAATGTACACATTTTATCGAGGAATACATTTGTCACCTTCATGTTCAGCTTTTTGGTGTTTGGCCAGACTGGAGGCACAAGGGAAGAACCTGAAGCAGATGTCACACTGCACCAGGGTCTTCAGTTGCTGCGTTTGGTTCGCAAATACCTCAGGGTGGTTGGTCCTGTTATGGTACCAGAGGCCCGACAGTTGCTGTGGCAACGCAGAGGGAACAGTTCCAATACAGAGCCCTCAGCAGTCACGAAACACTGAAGCATGCACACACGTTCCCTCGGTCAAACGAGAAGGCGGCCGTCATACCTGGTAAGATTTATTGCATAGGTTGCAGACGTAGGGCTTGACCCCAGTGTGGATGGACTTGTGTTTCTCCAGTAACGCGGCGCTGGTGAAAACTTTGCGGCATGTGTGACACTTGTGCATCAGCTTCACATGGAGCTCCTCAATGTGCTTCTGATGCTCCTCTAATGTCTGGAAGCTGAGGCAACACTTCTGACAGTTGAGGGGCTGCGCCATGTCTGGCAGGAGGCAGGAGAAAACACTCGTCGTGCACTCTGCTCATGCGAATATCCGTCACGACATCAGGACTCGGTTCGTACATATTACACACAGTTAAATGCAAGATTCTTTGAATGTCATTTGAATTTAGGGATGCTACAAACTGATTTTTGGTGACTCGGTGATCCCATCCATCGATTATCCGGGGAGTTAAACAATGACTCTCAATGATTAAATCAATTATCAAAATAGTTAATAGTTAATTTGATGATTGATTAATTGTCAAATCCTAAATGAATTTTGACAGGTCTATAGAGTAGCTAAATTACGTGCATTTTCCTCTGAGGATCCCAACAAAAATATCATAAGTTTTATTGGTTCTGTTGTCATGACTGTGCAACTGTTACAAGAGCACATCTGCTTCACAGTGCAGAGGTACAGGGTTCGATTCCGGCTCAGACCTTCGTGTGTGGGGTTTGCAGGTTCTCCCCATGCCTGCGTGGGTTTTCTCCGGGTCCTCCGGTTTCCTCCCACATCACCAAAACACCCATGGCAAGCTAATTGAACACTCCAAATTGTCCCTAGGTGTGAATGTGAGCATGAATGGTTGTTTGTTTCTGTGCGCCCTGTGATTGGCTGGCAACCGGTTCAGAGTGTACCCCGCCTGCTGCCCGAAGACAGTTGGGATAGGCTCCAGCGCATCCCGCGACCCTTGTGAGGATGGATGGATATCGTAGTTATCATCTGTTAACATTGTGAAAGAGTGATTTAAACCATTTTAATGCCGTTTAAGGCCTTTACTTATTGATTCACAGATTCAATGCCCTTTAAGAATTTGAAAAGAGTCGCAGGAGCCCCACAGGAGAAACTGGGTTCTTGCTCTAGAACAGTAGTTCTTATTATTGGAGGAGGTCCGAATACAACAAGTTCATATGCAAATTCACCGAACCCTTTATTAGTGAAAAACAAAAGTGACTTTTTGCAAATTCAAGACATAAAAAAACACATTTATTAAAAACAGAAAAAAAGTAAATAAAATTTCGAGACATAAGTATACGTTTTTTTTTTAATTTTACAATCACACGTTGACTACTGAGTGAACTAAATTTCCCGCAGCACTGATTGTGTGTAATGTGATCATCTGCAGCCAGTGATGGTCAAGCAGGCATGTCATAACTAATTGACATGTTCGGGTTTGTTTTAACCTCAATGGCAGAGGCTCTGTCGAGCCTTGAGACCGATTCACCGAACCCCCGGGGTTCGATCGAACACAGGTTAAGAACCACTGGACTAGAGTATTTAACAGTACAATACATCCACTTTTCTATATCACTTATCCTCATAAGGGTTGCAGCTGAGCTGGAGCCTATTACAGCAGATGACCAGTCACCAGCGAATTGTAAGGCACATGCCGGCAGAGATGGGCAACACTTATGGACAATTTAGAGCCTTTGTCTTGGCAGTTTTTTGGGGAATGCTGGAAAACCTGCACAAGTACGGACAATCATGCTAACTCCACACAGAAAGCTCAGAAATTCAAACACCAAACTCGGAACTGTAAAGCACGTGTGGCATTCCTAAATAAGTAGCTCTCTGACAGATTCAATCAAAACCAAGCATGACAACCCTTGGCCAGTTTTTTGATTGTTCAACCCAACAGATTTGCAGAAAGGTCCCACATCACACTGAAACACACAAGTTTGATTGAAGACACCTGACAGTTTTGTGTGTGTTCTTACTGTGGAAGGTTTGCAGGTGGACCGTCAAGCCACTGGCCTGGCTGTGGCCTTTTCCGCATTCACGACATACGTAGGGCTTGTCGCCCGTGTGTGTCCGCACGTGCCGCGTGAGCTCGATTGACTGGGCGAAGACGGCCTTGCAATACTGACAGACGTACATTTTGCCTAAAAGGACACAGCAATGAATTCACATCCCCAAATTTGACCTCTGCGATGTCTTGATCGCTTTGCTGAAAATTGTCATTTTGTGACGACGCCATGATAATGCTGCCTTGACGCGTGTTCCTGCCTCACCCTCGCAGTGTTTCTTTTTGGTGTGGTATGCCAGCGCCGCAGCCACTCTGAAGCTCATGTCGCAGTGCTTGCAGTGGTAAGGTTTCTCTCCCGTGTGGAGCCGCATGTGATTCTTCAAAGAGGAGGTGGCGGGAAATTTGGCGCCGCACGTCTCGCAGGCGTACGGCTTCTCCTCAAAATGCTCCGTGCGCTTGTGGTAAATCATACCTGGACAGTATTGACATGCAAGGAGCAGAGACCAAGCAGCATGACATGAAACAAAAACAAAAAAAGTTTTCATCCGAACCCATTGGCTTGCATGGACTACAAGGAAACTCACTTGTGCGCTACACTGATATTCTGTTTTCTCCCTCTCATATTTTAGATTTCAAATGCAATTACCGTATTGGCCCGAATTATGGCCCCGATTATAAGATGTTTTTCCTCATTCAAATCTTAATATCTGAACATTTAACTATGTAAACTAAAGTGCAATCACATTCATAAATGAATGGCTTCTGGTTTTTGAAATGTAAATTACATCAGAACTTCTCCTCAGCTGCCAATCTTCGACCCACTTTTCTCCGGATTGTCGCTACGTTTCTCCATTTTCTGTTATCTTCTATATTATTTTTTCTCTTTTCTTTCTTATAGCTATTTTTTATTTTTTTTTTCTTTGTGCTACCGCTATTTTTATTCTTCGTGACAGGGGTTCGCTTTGGCCTGGGGAGTCAAATTCAGCATTTGCTTTAATGGTATCTGGCGCCATCTAGTGTCGAAAATGGGTACAATGTCTTGACCCCAAATATAAGACGACCCCCACTTTTTCAGTGTTATTTCAATGCAAAAAACATCTTATCCTCCTGACTACCAGTAGTCAAATTTGTCCTCTGTAGAGGACATTTGTGAACCTAAATATCTCCCACCCAGTGCATCCAATCACACTAACTCCTCTTGTTACACCAAGGAGGACATTCAGAGCTTTCCAATGATAAAAAATGTGTAGGGGTTAGAAAAAGTAAGAAAATGGCTTCCCTCAGTGAAAGCACTTATGGGAAGAGGAAAAGTAATACTTTTTATCAAACACATTTTGTCTTGAAATTAAGATATCCTTATTTGTCCCGCAATCGGGAAATTACAATCCGAATTCAGAAGGGAAAACGCCGGGTAGGGAGAGGGGAAAAAAACCACGCTCGAACTATCCTCTGCCGAGGATAATTTAAGTCCAGGATAAAAAAGACCCTAGCACATAAATAAGCATATGACAGTAACAACAAGTCACAAGACATAACATGTAATAAGGGGGAGGCTGAATGCGAAGGGGGCTTGGGGGGGTAACCGCGACGCGGCCGAAATGACCAGCTGCACGGTCACCGTTGCGCTCCGCATATCGAACCACGTCACGGGGGAAAAAGAATCGGAACGATGAAGTGAGCAGTCCAAAAAGCGTCCGCCTTCGTCGAGAGCCAAACAGAAAGGATGCTGTTGGCATTTTAATAACAAGACTCTTACGAACACGTTAAAGTGTTGTTTTAAGTGTATTTGAGGCTGTTTAAAAATGTAGTGGGATTTCAAAAAATTATTTTGGAGTAGTCCAATTACTTTACATAGATTGGGGAATTTCATAATAAATGTGATTGGACAACATTTTTTTTCCTGGTAGTCAGGAGGCTATATTCGTGCCAATATGGTCATCAACCAATCTGAACTGTTCTGGAGACGTGCATGGCGAAGCAAAATAATAATCAACCCGTTTCTTATCTGCTACTATTATCCTGGTGCAGGAGCAGGCACTCACCTGATGGGTGTGCAAAGGTCCGCCCACAGAGGTCACAGGCGACCTTCTTCTTCTTGTCTCGTGCATTACCTGGGTGAGCCTCAGTCAAATGACGCTGTAAAGCCCGCTTGTTGGGCAGCTTCAAAGGGCACTGTGGACACTGCAGCTGACAATCCTTGGACATGGGGCAGCGCTTCATATGGGCCATAACTCGGCACTTGTAGGCAAAACTCTTCTTACACCATCGACAGCAGTAAGACTTTGAGGATGAAGAGTGCTCGTCTTCCTCTTTCACCTCAGGCTCTTCTTTGTTGCTCTGCTCGAGCTTCATTTCACTTTTGCTGCCACTGTTCTCCATTTCTGACTCGGCTGTGAAGTTAAGACAACTAATCAGCACCATCATGAGGAATCTTTTTTAGTTTGTCATTTTGATTAAGTGGCGTGTCTGCTCACACAATATTTCTGCTGCTTGACTTGCAGCCTGAGGTTCATCTGGCTCCTGCGTATTCTCCAAGGTCTCCAGGTGCGAGAGCCATGACATAGGGAAAAAGGAGGGAGCTCCCTGTTGGACAGTGCGGAGAAGCTTCAGGACAGCTTGCTCACTGACAAGTCCCTTTTCCACTTGGTGCCACAGCTGACTCACTACTGAGGGTGGGTCATCTTCTTGACAGCACTTGCATACTAACTGGCAGGGGGAAAAAAAACATTACTGTATCTCAAAGAAATCCTGTCTATGTTCACTGTTTTGAGAGAGGCTGTTGTCATTATTTTGAAGCCATTTATACCACTTGGTTATGTAATGAACTACAGTTCATCACGGGAAATGTGTTCCAGACCTACTGACCATGAGTGAATCCCGCAAGAACATTAAACATTTTTTTTCTTTAAACACATTCAAATGTATTAAAACACACTTTTTAATCATGTTTTAAATATGCCGTATTGGTCCGAATATAAGACGGAGTTTTTTGCATTGAAATAAGACTGAAAAAGTGGGGGTCGTCTTATATTTCGGAATCTAGACATTATACCCAGTCACGACGCTAGATGGCGCCAGATATCGGCCAGGTTAACCGACAGTGGAGAAGTTCTGATGTAATTTACATTTCAAAAAACAGAAGCCATTCACTTACGAATGTGATTGCACTTTAGATTTGAATGAGGCAAAATAACATGTTTTTTCTCTCAAATATATTGTTATAATCATTTGTTTCAGATGCACTATAATTATTTTCTGTATAAAAATTAATTGGTGTTCAAAAAGTCCTTTTTCAAACTTGAGTCTTGAAAAAGAGGGGGCTGTCTTATAATCAGGGCCGTCTTATATTCGGGCCAACACGGTAACACAAAAAATTGCAAGCATAAATGTTTTATAGACAATGCTGTACATAACAAGCAGAAAAATCACTCTCTCTCTCTCTCTACCTCTCTCCCTCCCTCCTTCTCCCCGCGCACACAGCAAACACAAAACCCAGAGAAAGACAGGCGAACAATCAGAGTCAACAGCATGGCAAGACACTAATCAGAGCATCAACAGCCTGACGAGATACAAAGGGAAGGTGCTGGGCGGGGCTGCGAAGATACGCAGCCAATCAGCTCATACGATAAATCCACTCGTGCGGTCATTGGTCGACATCGTGCTGGGTACCAATCATGCGTACAGGCATGTACAAAACCTCTCAGTCAGTCGGCATTTTTTTCCTGAATACAATACTTTGGGAAAAAAAAACACGATGTACTGAAGCCGCAATAAATGAAACTCGATAAAGCGAGGGATCACTGTAGTTCACATCCACACTAGGCATTTCACATGTGACTTACTAAGTCGCACCCACGGCATACGAATCTTGCACACACAAGATACTTAAAGTGTGAGTGCACATGAACCTAATTCGTGCTTGGTTGCTTCATAATGGAGATTATGGGCACAGGGGAGCTACAAGCAAGTTTGATCTTACTGCAGAGGGATGAGGATCGATACCTGTCTGTCCTTTTCATCCAGAGAGCTGTGTGCTGATTGGCTCAAAAGCTGAACAATGTCTGGCACACTGGCAAGTTTCTCAATCAGCTGAGAAGAGCGCTCCAACCAAGTCGGTGTAATTTTGGTGGCTGTTCTACCGTCTTCTTCTACGACACTATCTGTGGCTTCGTCTTCTTCGAGCACTAAGGACAGATATAAAATAATGGAATCTTACCCATGAAGAATATTTATAATAATTTCATTTTGTTTTGACAGTTGGCTGCAGTGCGTGGCTTTAGACACAATGTCCTTCAACGCTCTATTGATATCTTGAATACAACAGGTTCCGAAATAATAATAATAATAATAATGAAATTTAAAAAAAAACACAAAAGTATTTGACATGCATTTAGAAACTGACCTGGAGACTCTGAAAATTCTGGACAGACTCTTTTACATGAAGGCTCCTTTCCAATTTCATTTGGATCTTCACACCTATGCGCCTCTGAATTATCCTTCACCTGTATCCCATCTTCAGCTGACTTGTCATTCCTGGGTGAAGCAACTGAAACTTCAGAGTTAGGGCTCTGGATTTTGTTGACTGGGGTGAGGGTTGGGGTCTGTGTAGAAGGTGGGGAGGCTTGCGGCTGCTGGTTGATAATGTTGGTGAGGACATTTTTAAAGCTCACAGCGACATCAAACATCTGCAGGTTGTCTGCAGCAGCGATGATGCGGCTGACGTTGTGTTTTCCCAAAGGTAGCTTGCCTGTATAGACCATGTCCAGCAGGCAGCCAAACTCCTGCGAGGAAACCAAAGTGGTGTCGATGGAGACAGTATCAGAATAATTCAGCAGCGACCTGAAGGGATACAGACAGTTTATTTTCAGTCAGAACCACCTTTGACTTCTGGCTACATTAAGTGTGTGTGTGTATGTGTGTGTGCGTGTGTGTGTGTGGGGGGGTGGGGGGGTTGCATGTAAAAGTACCGTATTTTCACGACTATAAGGCGCCATTAAAAGTCTTAAATTTTCTCCAAAATGGACAGGACGCCTTATGGTGCGGAGCGTCCTTTATTTGCGCTGAGTTCCAAAATCTGACTGACAGCCGACACGCTGTTTATATAGAGAAAAGGCGGAAGTGACTGTGGCCAGCCATGCGGGAAAGAAGTCGGCCAATCAGGGAAGGGTGGGCGTGTATATATACATATATGGAGTAGGGGTGTGGAAAGTAATCGATATTAATCGATACATCGATGCGCACGTCCGCGATCCGAGTGCATCGGCTCATTCACTGGGTACGATGCGATTGACGGGTGAAATCGCGATTCATCACGATGCATTGATGGGTATCGGTGAAATCGCGATTCATCACGATGCATTGATGGGTATTAGGGGTGTGGAACATAATCGGTAAAATCCGATTCTAGCAACCGTTTTGACGGATGAAATCGCGATTCATCATGATGCATTTGGTGGGTATCGGTAAAATCCGATTCTAGCAACCGTTTTATTCATGTTAAACGTCACCTATTTGCCCTTTCCTAGGCGCAATGAATGCACCATCATTGTTTTGCGTTTTGTGTTGAATACGGACGGTACACAACTAGCGAAACATGGAAGTTAGCGCAAGCAGCAGCGAGGAATCTATTATATTTAATGCACCCGCAACATTCAAATCCTATGTTTGTAAATACTTCGGCTTCGAAAGGAAAGACGGAAAGCTTGCTAAAACCTCCGTAATTTGCAAGGAATGTCGCACTAAGAAGCCATACAACGGCAGCACCACAAATATGCAGACCCACTTAAACCGATGGCACCAGATCACCGACAAGTTTCCCTCCCGCTCCCCCGCTTCCACGCCCAGTTCCTCGTCGGACACCGGAGAAACTCTTGGTAAACCAGGTCAGGATCAGAAAAAAATTGCCTCTTATTTTGGGAGTCCCCTTGCAACTCACTGTGACCGCGCAATGGCTATAACTAAGATCACTGCTTATTTCATATGCAAAGACCTCCAGCCTTAGCGTGGTGGACAATGAGGGTTTCAGACAGCTCGTGCACGTTTTGGAACCCAGGTATAAAATACCAGACAGGTCTGTGTTCACTTACAAACATATTCCCGATGTGTACAACAAAGTGAGAAGTGAGATTACTGTGTCGCTGAACAGTGCGCAAAGAGTTGCACTTACAGTGGATGGGTGGACATCTTGCGCTAGAGATTCATATACATATATATATATATATTATTATTATATTTCACATAAGACACTCAGTGAGAATAGTCTGTTTGTGTTTACACTATAGCAACAGCTGTGAGTCTCAGGTGCCAAATTGTTTACATTTTCTTTGCACAAAACCCAATTGTGAAAGGGCTTAAATAAGTTGTTTTACAAGTTCTACTCTTTATAAGGAATAAAGTGGTATCCTTTTTGTAATACCATACTGAATTCCATCTTTTTAAAAGCTTTTTTTCTTTCCTTATTTGCATCATGTTTAATTGCACAATATCGCAACAAATTGCATTGTATCGTATCGGATCGCATTGATTTGAACTTAATGTGTATCGAATCGTATCGCATCGTGACGACGGTGAATCGGGCCTACGAAGCTCAGTTCAAACTTAAAGCCACCGGTTATGCTTTTGGCATGCGTGCCCATCTCACAGCAGCGGTGAAAAAACAAGTCAAGCAAATGAACTCTGAGCTTGCCGTTATTCCCGGAGGCTTGACTAAAGAACTCCAACCGCTGGACATTGGCATCAACCGGGCGTTCAAAGTAAAGTTGCAAACGGCATGGGAACAATGGATGATCGGTGGCAAACACAACTTTACAAAGAGTGAGAGGCAGCGCTTGGTGAGTTACGCCACAATACGCAACAACGAGAGGGAACGCGGCGTTTTTGATGGATTACGGTACTTGCACAATTGTTCAATTCTTTCTACACACACACGCGCTGCCACCATGTCTCGCTCTGTTCTTTACTTTCAAATGTGGGAAAGCTTCACACGAGAGAAATGTTGACTTTGCTGTTGCTACTCCTTCTTTCCGCTCGGCAATGCGTAGCAACTCACACTAGCATGTGATGCGTTCAATGACAACTGAGATGTGCAGTCCTCTGCTTCTGATAGAGGGGATGAGGACTTTGATGGATTTCTGGGTGATGATTGATCGAAAAATGTGAGAACATTGTACGATGGCTAAATAAAATACACCCGAACTCAGTTCTGCTTTCGTTGCCTTTTTAAAAACGTGTTTTTAGCTTATCTGTATGTCTTGGCATGCTACCGTATGCTTCAAGCTAACGTGTTTGAGTGCGCGCATGCATGCCGTATGTTTAAGCTGTCGTATGTTTTACCACTGTAAAACTGCGGCCATTCGTACGGTGCGTCCTGTGTATGTGTAAAATACAGAAATGTCACCCATTAATGAGACTGCGGCCATTAGTACGATGCGTCGAATAGTTGTGAAAATACGGTAATGTTTAAAAAATATATATTGACAAATAAATGCAAATCTACATGAAATTCAATGTGACTTAAAAATTGCACCTAAAATATATATACAGCGGCTGGATAGCTCAGTGAGTAAGGCATCCGTTTGGCGTACGGGAGATGGCGGTTCGAATCCCGCTTGGGGCAAAAATGAGCACATAACACCATCCAGTGTGGGTCCTTGGGCAAGATCCTTCACGCTAATGCCTACTTCATACAATGATGAGAGACAATAAAACAAATGACAAGGTCTGCGTCAGGTGCTGGGGAACTAGAGCACCTTGATGAAAAATGGGCTACTGGAACAAAGCGGAGATGGGCGAGATGTGATAACATGGCTTTGTTCGAATGCTACAACTCAAGCAACCCTGGTCAGAGGGGTTACATGCAGAGAATGTGGGCTAAATGGTTACTTCGAAACCCACAGTCACGGGTGACCACGAAACAACTGGGAGCTCAGTGTTCCAACATCCACAAACGGCAACTGCTGTCACAACTTGAGATTGATGAGGTACATCGCAGGTTCCATGGTGATGGGCACCAGGCTGCCAGATCAGAGGAGGAGGTCATAAATCTATATCTATCTATTTATCTATTAGAGCTGTCAGTTTAGCGCGTTTTTATTGGCATTAATTTAAATGAATTTTTTCTCACGAAATTAACGCGGCACACGTCACAAGCGGATGTTACGTTGCTCTATAAATACACCAGAACAAAACAACAAGCGCGCTGCAGAATTCCACGCCCATGTCTGTTTTGCCAGCCACGGCAGCACGAGACACCGAAAACGGATACTTAGAGTTTATGAATGGAAAGTTTACTTTTGAAAAGTTGCCCGATTGCTCCACTGACAAGACCAAAGTTATCTGTTCTTCTTTCTCTCTGTATCATACAGGTATACGATGTATGCCACTGACACGATTGTTACTTGTTCGGAACTATTTTGTGTGGAAGGTTACAGTGTTCTGCGCCCATATAAATAGAGCGGGTGGAGCTTCTCTGTGTTTGTCTGACAGTGGTAGCGACCTATCGAAAAAAACACGTCTCCAGTGTTCTCATCGAACCAAGTGTAGTCATTCGAAATGAGGTCTACACAAAAACTGTAGAGAGACTTCCGCACAAGAAGGACCAACACAATCAACATAGCCTGACTGTGTTTGGGGGAGTGACCAACCGCCCCACACCTTTCAGAATGGTTTGCCCCAGCAGCACGGGTGAAGTGCGTGCGCTTTTTTGTACGGCGGGCAGTTGAATACAGCGGCACATAATGAACACTCGGGTCTGGTGTATCGTTGTTCTTCAACAAACATACAGAAACCGACTGCTGTGTTCAAAGTAAACTTGAGAAAAAACGAAGTATGCAACCATGGTTTAAATCTACTATAGGCTGAGTACTAGTTTACCTTAGATGTGCACTTTATGTTATATTGCTGTGTTTTGATTTTATTAAAAAAAAAAGCTGTTAAAGCAGCTGTTGTGTGACAAAATATTGTTTCACTGTTGTTGATGGATAGTAATATTGTGTGTGAGAGATTATGTATGAATAACTGCTCCAAGTGAAAAATGTAAAATTGAAAATTGAAAGTTATTTCAGTAAATATTTGCATTTGGCACCTAGAAAACTGATTCATGATTCCATGTTGATGAGAGCATTAAAATGGGGGAAAAAATAGGACAAAAATGTAAAAAGAAATTCAGAAACAATAAAAACTGTGTGCGTAATCACGATTAATTTTTTAGTCCATTTGAGTTAATTATGACAGTTGCATTTTAAATTAGATTAAATATTTTAATCGTTTGACAGCTCTTATATATATATATATATATATATATATATAAATCAGCATGTATTGTATATCAGAGATTGGGAAGCAGTCCTCAATGAATGCAGATGATAAGATTGGGAGGCCAGCCCCAATGAATGAAATACTGAGCAAGGCAGCAACTGACCTGAAAGCTAAGATCATGGCGAGAGTTAAAGCTGGGCAACCGATTTCAACGGCGATGTGAAGTACCACCTGAAAGTCTCATGGAAACTGTGAATGCAGCACTAAGGGCAATCCCTACCGTAACGATCACGGAAACCAATGAGCTGATATATGCTTCAGCATCAGTGGTCCTAGAGATGCTTGGCTCTAAGAGCATCCATGGAAGCCATGAGATACGTTACCCACCATGGAAAAGACGGTTGGAGGCTAAGATCAAGACGGCTCGGAAAGATGTAAGTCAATTGATGGAGGGTCTCTGGGCCTCCATCAATTGAGAGAGGTGTGATGAAAAGGCTGATACCCGAGAGGTACATCCAGATGACCATACCTGAAGCACTCGAAACTGCCAAACAAAGGCTCCAAGCCTTGTCCAGCCGACTTAAGAGGTAGACGAAAGAGAATGAGGCCAGACGAATAAACAGGCTGTTCGCAACACAACCTGCGAAAGTGTACGCTCAATGGCAGGGTCCTAACAACAGAGCTGACCCACCAAGACTGGAAACTGAAAGGTATTGGGAAGGCATATGGGAGAAGGAGTTTGCACATAACAGCAGTGCACAATGGCTGGGGACCCTGAGAAAGGAGCGCAGCAACCTCCCTGAACAGAACCCAGTTACCATAACAGTGGCAGACATATAGGAAAGAGTCTCAGATATGAAGAACTGGACATGGTCCACACCTACTGGCTAAAGAAACTCACAGCACTCCATGAGTGCCTAGCAGCACTCATGAACCAGAACCAGCTGCTGAGGGATGGGACTCACCCAGGATGGCTAACCGAAGGGCGAACGATCCTGATCATGAAGGATCCCTCAAAGGGTGCAGTCCCATCCAACTATCGGCCAATAACCTGTCTCTCCACAACATGGAAGCTCATGTCAGGCATCATTGCGGCTAAGATAAGTGGACACATGGATCAATACATGAGCGAAGCACAGAAGGGCATTGGTAGACAGAACAGTCGCACAAGACTGCAGGTCCTGACATACCAATCTGTGCCTGGATTGATTACAAGAAAGCCTATGACTCGATGCCACATACATTGATCACTGAATGCTTGAAGTTGTATAAGGTGAACAAGAGCCTTCGTTGCGAACTCGATGAGGATGTGGAAAACAACACTTGAAGCCAATGGCAAGCCACTTACCCAAGTGTCCATCAAATGTGGCATATACCAAGGTGATGCACTCACCCCACTGCTGTTCTGCATAGGACTGGACCCCCTAAACCAAGTAATCACCAAGACAGGCTATGGATACCGCCTCAGAAATTGAGCTACGATCAGTCACCTCCTCTACATGGATGACATTAAGCTGTATGCAAAGAGCGAAAGGGACATAGACTCCCTGATCCACACAACCAGGATCTACAGCAGCGACATCGGGATGTCATTCGGGCTTGAGAAATGTAGTCGGATGGTGACTAAGAGAGGAAAGGTAGTCTGCACTGAAAGGGTCTCACTCCCTGAAGGAACAATAGCAGACATTGAGGACAACCACAAGTACCTCGGTATACCACAAGCCAATGGCAACCTCGAAGTGGCAACAAGGAAAGCGGCTACGGCCAAATACTTTCAGCGAGTGAGGCAAGTCCTGAGAAGCCAGCTCAATAACAATAACAAGAATAAGACCCGGACAATAAACAGCTATGCTGATACCCTGCAGGAATAATCCAGGTGCAGATCCATGCGCACCAAATCCAGTAGACACTTAAACAGCTTCTTCCCTCTAGCCATTAACTCCTTAAACAGTCACTGACATAGTCACTCTTCTTGCACCACAAAATGGTACTACAAAACTACTGGTATACTCTAAAATTGTTCAATGATTTTGTTGTTTACGGTGATACTATTGCAGCGTGTTATACCGGAGACAAATTCCTTGTGTGTTCTACATACTTGGCCAATAAAGATGATTCTGATTCTGATTCTGATAAGGTGGCCAAAGGTAGAGGATTCAGACCACGGACGTTAAGACCCGAAAGCTCCTAACCATGCATGGATGGCTCCATCCCAAATCCAGCACCCTGAGACTGTACGCAAGCCGAAAGGAAGGAGGACTAGTGAGTGTGAGAGCTTTTAGAGCTAACTTTTCCAGGATGAAACATCTAAGCTCCATGAATACATCAAGGAGAAGCCTCCAACGGATGACGTACTCAGAGAATGTCTCAGACAATGGGGAACAGAGGATGAGGCGCTGGAAGAGGGACCATCATGGGAGGACAAGCCCCTACACGGGACTTACCACCGGACCATAACTGAAGTGGCTGATCTCAAGAAGTCCTATCAGTGGCTAGAGAGGGCTGGCCTGAAGGACAGCACAGAGGAACTCATCCTGGCTGCTCAGGAGCAGGTCCTGAGCACCAGAGCCATTGAGCCAGATATACCACACCAGACAAGACCCAAGGTGTAGGTTGTGCCAAGAGGCATCTGAGACGATCCAACACATAACTGCAAGGTGTAAGATGCTGGCAGGGAAAGCCGACATGAACGCCATAACCAGGTGGCTGGCATAGTCTACTGAAACATCTTTGCGGAGTATGGACTGGAAACCCCAAGGTCAAAATGGGAAACACCTCCGAAGGTGGTGGAGAATGAGAGAGCAAAGATCCTGTGGGACTTCCAGATCCAGACTGACAAGATGGTAATGGCGAACCAACCAGATATTGTGATCATAGATAAAGGGCAGAGGAAAGCCGTTATAGTGGATGTAGCGGTCCCAAGTGATGGAAACATCAGAAAGAAGGAACACGAGAAAATCTAGAAGTACCAAGGGCTCAGAGAGGACCTGGAGAGAGCCTGAAAGGTAAAGGTGACAGTCGTGCCTGTGGTGGTCGGAGCACTCGGGGCAGTGACCCCCCAAACTAGACGAGTGGTTGCAACAGATCCCGGGAACAACATCGGACATCTCAGTCCAGAAATGTGCAGCGCTGGGAACAGCAAGGATACTGCGCAGAACCCTCAAAATTCCTGGCCTCCGGTACAGGACCCGAGCTGAATGAGGGACGGACACCACCCGAGGGGTGAGACGAGGATTTTTTTTTTAAACAGTATCTATAATTTTTAATTTTTTAAAATAATTGATAGTTTTTTTTATAAGTCCAAGATGGCGCTCAAGGAGGCAGCCATCAGCAAGTGCTCTCAGAGCCTTGCTTTTTTTGTTTGTTTTGTCACTTTGTGTTTGTTGTTGTGTCGTGTGGACCGGATGTGTATTGTTTTTCAGCATGTTTTGGCCACGACATTCATCAAGCAGGAGACTCTGTGCATGGGGGTTGCGCCTTCTCGGCAGCATGGGTATACCAGCACTGTTTTTGATTGGGAGGAATGTCGGTGCCATTTACAATACAATACAAGCTGATTTATATAGCGCTTTTGCAACAGCGGCAGCTGTAACAAAGCGCTTAACAAAACAGTTAACATAAAGTAAAATAATAAACACAACACATAACATAAAACACGGACAGTCGTGCAGTCCTAACCACTTTTCTGTCACACGCTTTGTTGTTTGAAGCAGCGTGAAATGAAAGCGGAATCAAAGTGTCCTTTAACCAGTGGATCAGAGACGCCATGCTCAAAATGTGCACAAGTCAGCTACAAGCTAAGTTTCAAAGTCAACAAGAAGCTGTAGCATCCGTTGACGAAAAAAGAGATTGGTTTACTTCTCCTGTCCCATGGAAATCCATTTCAATTCCAAGCGGCAACTCGGTTCCAAATACGCATTGGCCCTCTGCGCCAATGCTCCTCTCTCCTCATCCTCAACTTCAGCAGCCATCCATCCAGCCGCACCAACGCCGACTGTCCAACAGCGCCAACATAGCCACTGAACAAAACGGGGTTGTGAAAAATGCTGCCCATTACAGCCGCAAAAAACACAAGCACCCCAGTCAATGGCGCCGACATTCCTCCCAATCAAAATCTGTGCTGGTACAGGCGTGCTGCCGAGAAGGCACAACCACCAAGCACAGATACTTCTCCTTTGACGAATGTCGTGGCCAAAAAGCCCTTAAAACAGTCCATATCAGGTCCACACGATGAAACAACAAACAATATGTCAAGTCAACAGTATTTATAGAGCACTTTCAAACAGCCATCGCTGCATGCAAGGTGATGTACATGGAGCAATTTAACATGCACAATAAACAGTAAGACAAATCGGTAATAAAGGCGGTAGAAAGCACCTAACAGTAAAACCAAGAACAAATCTAAGTCATGCTGAGTCGAATGCAAAATACAAGTGAGTTTTGAGGAGGGTTTTGAAGATGGGCAGCGAGGAGGCTTGGCGAATGTTCAGTGGGAGGTCATTCCAGAGACAAAACAAAAAACAAAAACACCAAAATAAAAGAACAAAAAAGCAAGGCTCTTGAAGAGCACTTGCCGAAGGCTGCCTACTCGGGCGCCATCTTGGAAAAACAAATTTGACTGTCATTGCTAGACAGCTCTGGGGCGCATGTGTTTTTTGAGCCTGTCATGGGCAGCATTTTACACAGCCCCGCTTTGTTCAGCGGAGAGATCGGTGCCGTTGGACGGTGTGCGGCTGGATGGATGCATGGCTTGAGGAGCCACGATGAGAAGAAAGGAGCATTGACGCAGAGCGCCAATGCGGATGTGGAACTAGGAGTCGCGGCTTAGAGTTTAAACGAATTACGTGGGACAGGAGATGTGAGCCAATCTCTTTTCGTCAATGGACGCTACAGCTTCGTGTTTGCTTTCAAAACTTAGCTAGTAGCAGATGTGTGCGCATCTTCTGCATGACGTATCTGATCCATTGGTGAAAGGACTCTTTGATCCTCTCCTCTTTAATCTATAACTGCTTCAAACAACAAAGTGTATGCAAGAAAAGTGATTAAGGTTGCTGAGACTGTCTCATATGTTGTGTTATTTTTGTTATTTTGACTTCAAAATGGCGCCGCGACAGTGGCTGCCTTTCCAGCAGCTCCTATATTTTGTTCTTCTACTTCCTCCTTTCATAACTTTGCTACTGCGATTTATGAATTTCTCCACTGCGGCACTAATAAAGGTTTTTCTTATCTTAACATTTTTTTTTTTCTGCTTGGCTCTCGACGAAGGCGGATGCTCCTCCTGTCCTCCCCCCCACCTTCTCCTTGCTCGCCACTTAGTCTTTGTGCCGTCTTTGTCAAACTTTTTCTAGTCTCCTACTGTATTTTCATCCGAAGAACTAACCATGGAATTAGTTGGCTGGTCTCTCGATGTAATCGACAAATTTTTTTCGACGAAAGGAGCAGGCAGTGGGGAGCCTACTTGCCCCTCTGGGACATTTGCTGCCGGATACGCCCTTCATCCATGGAGAAGTTGGAGAATGGTGTGCCTGTCAATACTGTCCGTTGATGATGGGGAAGACATCGGCCTTCTGATAGCAGGCATGCTGCTGTTTGGTGTTGGCAGCTTCTGTTCTATCGCAAAATTCAACCGATGGGAACGGCTTGATTGGAAGTGAAGAAGCTGCCGGTCATTCTGGATGGTTTGGCGTGAATGTCCAACACTCAGACTCACGCGGTGACTGAGCTCCACCGCAATATAGATGCGCAATGGAGCGACTCCGTACGATCAACAAAATGGAGAAGTTGGCATCCGCGCTGCGGAAAGAGATTGCGGATCTCTTGCGGAAAGAGAGTGCTGATCGGCACCAGAGAAGAGATACAGGCCACAGACTCGAGGCTGTCTGAAATTGTTGGCGGCCGTCCCTCCAAAACAACGCTATCTGGACCCGTTCCCCTGGATGGAAGTATGCATGGAAGCTAGTGCCCCCAACCATCAACCCCCTCCTTCTCGGCCATGGACTGATAAGCCGGGACTGTCTTCATGAGCAGACCTTGACGAAGCAGCTGTGGCCTGTACACGCATACACATCCTTATCATCACCGTCTTCATCGCTCCGATTCTTTTCCCCCGTGACGTGAAACGATCTGCGGAGCGCAAGGTGGTCCGTGCAGCTGGTCGAACGGGCCGCGTCGCGGTTACCCCGCCCCCCTCCTTCCCATTCATCCTCCCCCTTATTACATGTTATGTCGTGTGACTTGTTGTAACTGTCATATGCTTATTTATGTGCTCGGGTGTTATTTTATCCTGAACCTCAGAAGAGGATAGTTCAAGCGTGGGGCTTTTTTCCCTCTCCCTACCCAGTGTTTTCCTTTCTGAATTCTGACTGTAATTTCCCCATTGCGGGACAAATAAAGGATATCTTAATCTTAAGAATATTTAAATGAACTGTTTACAACAAGTATGGACCTTATGAGGTAACATGTGTAACATGATGTAATGATGCACAATTTGAACATTAACTTCACTTTCGATTAAAGATTATTAAAAAAAAAAAAAAGAAGAAAAATAATTTTTTAAAAAGCTTCTTCTGCTTTGGAAATGGGTTCGGTGTCCCGATGCAACCAATACAAGTTTTTTACTTCCGATACAATACTGATATTCAAACCTCGAGTACTGTCTGATATTGATATTGGTCCGATACCAGCAGAAATCATACTTGGGTATGATATATATGTATGGGTTATTTTTTTAGAATGCAATGTTAGAAGAGACTTGTTGAAGCGATACTATTCAAACAGAGAACAATAGTCAGAAGCATCAGGTCTGAGGAAAAATCGCTCCCATTCATTATCTGAACCTCATGAGGGTCGGGGCCAAACTGGATTCTATCCCAGCTGTCGCAGGGCACACATTGACAAACAACCTTTCACACTCAAAATCACACCTCGGGACAATATAGTGTCCAATTAACCTACCATTCATGTTTTTGGAATGTGGGAGGAAACTGTAGTACCTGCAGAAAACCCACGCAGGCACGGGCAGATATTGCAAACTCCACACAGGAAGACCGGGCTGAGAAAATATGATCCGTCTGTTCCAAACATTCTGGTTACATTATTTCAATTTCAAATAAATAAAAAACAGAGGATACTGAAAAATAACCCCAGTAAATAAAAAACATGTACTCTTTGAAGTGCAAAATAACAATTCATGTTTATTTATATACGAGAATCAAATTGCTACATTCATGCTGCTGCAAGGCCAGGAGCAGATTCTCGAATAGACCCCTTTGATATAAGTGGCTGAGTATAAGATTTTGAATTTAGACTGATATAACCCGATAGTTTTTTTTTTTTTTTATGGGGGATGATATTGGACCAATATCAATATCGGATGAGGACACTTACCATACGGCAGGCACACTGAGAATCATTGATATAAACAATGCAATGTTTGCAGATATAAATAGAAATGCATATTTATTGCCCGAATATTTTAACATGAAAAACAAATATTTACAGTACCTGAAAAGCATGCTGGAAGCTGCCAGGACTATTTTATGTGCACGGTGAGGATTGTCTCCTACCAGGACCGTGCAGTCACAAAAGTGGCCCTCCTTCCGCAGGGTCCACAGTTGCTGCATCAACTGGCTGCTGTAGTTAGGGAGTTCGATCATTTTGTTGATCTGCTCCGCAGAGGAGAAAGCTTCCTCTACCCTTGATATAGAGAACATTCTGTTAAATGCTTACACCGTTTCGGTTTTATTTCAATTCCGCATTGTGAGTAAAAATCAGCACTTGTGTTTTATTTAGGCCTACGCAATTAGGCAGTTGCTACAACATCACGAACGAGGGGGGTCACTGTAACGAACTGGTAAACAGTTGCAAAACCTAAATTCTAATACATGTGGAAAGAGCTTGGTGTATACAATAACCACGATTGAGATAATGGACACAGGTCCAAAGCCAACAAATAACGTTTTTCTCGTTTCCCCAGATTAAGCCAAAATTAGCTATAGCATTTGATGCTAAAAAGGCAACAAAGGTTTAGGTAGGCCGTGTGGGATACGACCGATTTTAACGGTGACCAAAAAACGATCACGAGCACCACACATGATGCTCACACTCAGAGGTTGTCATTACCTTCTCTTATTCAAAAGATCCATTTCTTTATTTAAACATCGTTGTTGGACAAAGCCAGACCGTGCAATAAAGCTTCGCAGACTTTGAACATGGCGACAACCCGGAGCCGCATAAGTGACGACATTTCCGGTTAAGAAAAAACCCAGGACACGCCTCTTGTGTTGTTCTGCGGACAGCGACGCGAATATTCATGACATTTATGAAACTGAACAACCTTCACGGACAAAACTGTTTGAATGTATTTGATTGATGATATGGATGGATATCACACTTATTGGCATAGACACTAGGAAAACGTATATAAATATCAGTTGACAAAGTTTTTTACTATCTAATCCAGGGGTGTCCAAACTTTTTGCCAAGGGGGCCAGATTTTATGTGGTAAAATGTCGGGGGGCCGACCTTGGCTGACATTCTTTACATTGAACAACAATATTGTTCAACAAATTTTAGTAAGCCAGTCTGTTTCACATTTCCATTTTTATTTTAATTTCAACAATCTTAAGAATTTCTTTTGGTTCATTTGAAACAGGAATTTGAAATATGACATATCAGTCAATATAAACGCGGAGTGATGTCTTGTTAACTCGTCAGTGATGCCCTCTAGTGTCTAAATGCTATTACTCATTTAGTGAATGCTATTACTCATTTAGCCACTAGAGGGAAGCAGTACTCTATGAAACATCACTCACCAGTCTACGAGACCTCAGTCAATGCAACACGTGTTCCATTGCGCCCAACCTGCGGGCCAGACGGCACTGATTTTATGACGGGGGCCGAGGGCCGGATGTAAGTCGACCGCGGGCCGGATTTGGCCCGCGGGCCGGACTTTGGACACGCCTGATCTAATCCATGCTTTGCCTTTGATGGGAGAGTCGTCCCTTCCAACATCACCGCCGCGTAACCACGGCGGTTAGTTACGTTGATTCAGCTCGCTGGTGTTTTCGGGCCTCCTTAAAAAGCCAAATATCCTAACATGTACAGTATTCCACCTTTCCATAACCTTTGTTGGAATATTTTATATGTACCAACACTTCATTACGATTTATTTACTCTAAGGCGCCAGTAAGAGTTTACTAAAATGGACTACAAGTTGCCTACAAAACAAGTGATAGGACCACAGTGAAAACTGTATTACAAATAAGAATGTGCTTGTGTGACTTTTATCAGTGCTTGTAAATTAATAAGGACAATTAAAACATTGATAGGTGTCTTTGTTTTATTTTGTATTAACTTCTCCAAAGCGGCTGGAGTGAGGTGGTTGTTTTGGGGTGAGGATTTCTCCTGCTTTTGAAAAAATCCTGACAGGGCATAGATGATGCTGGTGGAGAAACATATCCGAGATTTCTGAACTTCAATTGTCGCATTCAGTGTCAGATTTAGATTGGGTTTCTAAAAGAACTTCCAACCCGGGGAATACTTGCTCTTTCTCATTTTTGCTCACTCCATTGCTCCATTATGCATTGACGTTGTCCGTACGTCACTGTTTAAATCTGGATATTCAAATGCGGAAGTAACTGTCCGCTCACACTTTAATTCTGTAGCAGTTTGTGGAATTAACAGTAACGGTTTTAGAGACTCCAAATCATGAAAACCCTACTGTGTCAAAAATACTGTATATTGCAAAATGTGCTCATTGTGAGCAAATTAATAAAATGGTCATTGTAACATGAGATGAGCGGAGCCAGTTTTTGGGTCATTACAAACTGAGTTGTCAATGGTCAAATATTTCATCTTTGAAAATATAATTTGTCATAGGAACTAAATAATTTTGTGTGAGAATTGATGAGTAGAATGATTTGAAAAATAACTTTATTGTCAATAAGAAATAACAGTGGAAATAACAGTACACTGCTTGCATTCAATTCCAAACTTTCAAACAATAAGGTTTGCATTGCTAACATTTCTGTAGGAAATAACTGCTATACAACATATGGTGAGGTAACAATATTTTTTACATATTTGTGCATTCACGTAACACACCTGGATAATCTCAAGTGAGAGTACAAGTTAAACAAGTTTTCACATGAACACTGTACTTTCTTCCATAATTTAACATTCCAAACGACAAAAACTGTAGAATATAAGGGAAGACAACATATGTACTGAATTGTAATAATCTGCATTGAGCCAGAAGTGCAACAAAGGTCTGGAGACAATGATTGAGAACTTGCCTTAAGCTGGGAAAAAAATAGCTGGCTTCCGGCATAATAACTGTCACCATTCAACAATGGCAACTGAAAAAAATAAAACACTTCTTTATACATTGACACTTTATTAAATTAAAGCATGGCTCAACTCAAACATGGCGACATCAAAGGTTTTGTCTTCAATGTCCAAGAAGCCCAGTGCCTGTAAACATTCACAAACATTTTATAAATCAATGTTTTGCTTTGAGAACTAAAAGTGTGGATACTATAATATATACACACACACACACACACACAGTGGTACCTCTACTTACGAAATTGGTTGTGAAAGAAATTTCTTCACTAGAAAATATTGTAAGGAGATGTGTTTTCCATGTAAATGCCCTAATTCGTTCCAAGCCCCCCCCACCCCAAAAAAAGTTTCAGACAAAAATATTTCCTGAAGAATTTTTGCACAATGAACGAGAGTTGTGCATAATGTATAAACAAAACAGAGTAAAGAATAAAAATGGTCATTTAACTTTTAACTCCGTCCTCATTGTTTTTTGCCCTCTTTCGTTCATGTTGTCTCTCAGAAGTGGTTTTTGCCCGGCGTTTTTGTCGAGAACTGAGCAAAAGTCGGTTTTGAACAATCCTTTGAAAATGTCGAAGGTTAAAATCAGAATAGTAAGCGATTGCCCGACTGGTTAAGACTTTTTCAGGGTGAATTACATTTACATAAAACTATTGGAACGCCTTGTGGCCTGAGGGGCGAATGACGAGGACGCTGCATAGACACAGAGCTATAACATTTTCAAGTAAAGGAATTTCTTCCAGAGCCAATTCGTTTCGTAAGTAGATAAACCACTGTGTCTATATACACACACACACACGCACACACACGCACACACGCACACACGCACACACACACACACACACACACATATATATTAGAGCTGTCAAACGATAAAATATTTAATCTAATTAAAATAAAACTGTCATAATTAACTCAAATTCACAAAAATTAATCGTGATTATTATTACTCATGCATTTTTGATTTCCTTTTAGATCTTTTTGTCCTATTTTTCCCATTTTAATGCTCTCATCAACATAGAATCATGAATCAGTTTTTTTGTGCAAAATGTAAATATTTACTGAAATAATTTCGATTTTCAATTTTACATGAGCATTTTTCACTTGTAGCAGTTATTCACACATAATCTCTCACACAATATTACTGTCCATCAACAACAGTGAAAAAATATTTTGTCACACAACAGCTGCTTTAACAGCTCTTTTTATGGAATCAAAAAAGAGCAATATAACATTATAAAGTGCATAACTAAGGTAAACTAGGACTCAGCCTATAGTGGATTTAAGCCATGGTTAGATACTTCGTTTTTCTCAAGTTTGCTTTGAACACAGCAGTCATGCTGTGTTGATTCTGTTGATCCTTCTTGCGCGGAAGTCTCTACGGTTTTGTGTAAACATCATTTCGGATGACTACACTTTGTTCGACAACAACACTGGAGACATTTTATTTTCGCTAGGTTGCTACCACTCCAGCGCACCGTCACTGACAGACGAAGACAAATAAGCTCCACCCGCTCTATTTATATGGACACGGAATACTGTACCACACAAAATAGTTCCAAACAAGTAACAATCGCGTCAGTGGCATACATCGTATACCTGTATAATACAGGTAATTTTGGTCTTGTCAGTTGAGCAATCTGGCAACTTTTTAAAAGTAAACTTTCCATGAATAAACTCTAAGCATCCGTTTTTGGTGTCTATGAATGGAAAGTTTACTTTTAAATAGTTGCCATATTGCTCCACTGACAAGACCAAAGTTCTGTTCTTCTCTCTCTCTCTGTATCATACAGGTATACGATGTATGCCACTGACGCGATTGTTACTTGTTTGGAACTATTTTGTGTGGAAGGTTACAGTGGTCTGTGTCCATATAAATAGAGCGGGTGGAGCTTCTCTGTGTTCGTCTGACAGCGACAGTGCGCTACGGTGATAGCGACCTAGCGAAAGTAAAACGTCTCCAGTGTTGTCATCGAACCAAGTGTAGTCATTCGAAATGAGGTCTACACAAAACCGTAGAGAGACTTCCGCACAAGAAGGACCAACACAATCAACATAGCCTGACTGTGTTAGGGGGAGTGAACCCCCCACCCCTTCCAGAATGGTTTGCCCCTGTAGCACGGGGAAGTGCGTGTGCTTGTTTGTACGGCCGGCAGTTTCGAATACAGCGGCACATAATGAACACTGGTGCCCGATGTCTCGTTATTCTTCAACAAACATACAGAAACAGACTGCTGTGTTGAAAGCAAACTTGAGAAAAACGAAGTATGCAACCATGGTTTAAATCCACTATAGGCTGAGTACTAGTGTACCTTAGATGTGCACTTTATAATGTTATATTGCTGTTTTGATTTCATAAAAAAAGCTATTAGAGCAGCTGTTGTGTGACAAAATATTTTTTTCACCGTTATTGATGGACAGTAATATTGTGTGAGAGATTATGTGTGAATAACTGCACCAAGTGAAAAATTGTTCACGTAAAGTTGAAAATCGAAATTGTTATTTCAGTAAATATTTACATTTGGCACATAGAAAACTGATTCATGATTCATGAGAGCATTAAAATGGGGACAAAATAGGACAAAAAATGTAAAAGGAAATTCATAAACGATAAAAATGTGTGAGTAATCACGATTAATTTTTTAGTTCATTTGAGTTAATTATGACAGTTGCATTTTTAATTACATATTTTAATCGTTTGACAGCTCTAATATATAAATACATTATATATATATATATATATAATATATATGTATGTATGTGTGTGTGCACACGCACTGTATTTTCCGCACTATAAGGCACACCTAAAAGCATTGAATTTTCGCAAAAGCCGACTGTGCTTTATAATCCAATGTGCTTTATACATGGATCAATATTCTGATTTCTTGGACGTAGTATTTTAAATGTTCTGTAAAACACTTTGTTGCAGCTGCAGCGGTTGTGAAAGTATGTATGAATGTCAATAAAGCTGGTTAGTATTGTATTTCCTTGAGCCTAGCTCTATCTAGTGGATGCATAACACAACTGCAGCCAGGGCTCTCTACAAATAAGGTTTGATTGTATCGTATTGCATTCCTTTAGTGGAGCTCTATCTAGTGGATGCATAGCGAAATCGCTGCAACGATTGTAGTTTCTATTCTATGTACTTGATAACGCGGTGCAGTTTTAAAATAGGCCATTCATTGAAGGTGCGCCCTGTGCTCCTAAGTGCCTTATATTGCGGATAATCCGGTATATACAGTATATTTAGAGATCATGTGAAAATGCTTACCTTTAAACCCCTCTTCTGGCATTCCCACTATAAATTAAGTGATGAACAGTGTTAGGGGGGAAAAAAAACTAGGTGAACAGACAACTTTACTAGAGCAGGTAGAGGTCCATTCATCCATCTTCTACCGCTTATCCGGGCCCGGGTTGCGGGGGCAGCAGCTTTAGCAGGGAAGCCCAGACTACCCTCTCCCTAGCCACTTCTTCCAGCCCTCCCCGAGGGAACCCGAGCTCGTGACCATAGATGAGGGTTGGAACGTAGATCGACCGGTAAATTGAGAGCTTCGCCCTTTGGCTCAGCTCCTTCTTTACCACGACAGACTGATACAACGTCCGCATCACAGCAGACGCTGCACCGATCCGCCTGTCGATCTCTCGCTCCCTCCTGCCCTCCCTCGTGAACAAGACCCCAAGATACCGTATTTTCACGACTATAAGGCGCCATTAAAAGTCTTAAATTTTCTCCAAAATGGACAGTACGCCTTATGGTGCGGAGCGTCCTTTATATGCGCTGAGTTCCAAAATCTGACTGACTGCCGACACGCTGTTTATATAGAGAAAAGGCGGAAGTGACTGTGAAAGAAGTCGGCCAATCAGGGAAGGGTGGGCGTGTATACATACATATATGGAGAGGGAGAGAGAGGGAGAGAGAGGACAGACAAGCTAGTCCGCCAATGGTGAAGGGTGGGCGTGTAAGTGGACGCCTCAAGCCAGTACCAACACTTGTATAGAGTGTGGCAATGTGCTTTGTTGCAAAACAACTCCGGTTTTGGTTTCTAAGAACCCCTGAAAATAAATTCGACAAAAAGACACGCACGCCTACGAAGCTCAGTTCAAACTTAAAGCCACCTGTTATGCTTTTGGCATGCGTGCCCATCTCACAGCAGCGGTGAAAAAAAAAAGTCAAGCAAATAAACTCTGAGCTTGCCGTTATTCCCGGAGGCTTGACTAAAGAACTCCAACCGCTGGACATTGGCATCAACCGGGTGTTCAAAGTAAAGTTGCAAACGGCATGGGAACAATGGATGATCGGTGGCAAACACAACTTTACAAAGAGTGAGAGGCAGCGCTTGGCGAGTTACGCCACAATACGCAACAACGAGAGGGAACGCGGCGTTTTTGATGGATTACGGTACTTGCACAATTGTTCAATTCTTTCTACACACACACACGCGCTGCCACCATGTTTCGCTCTGTTCTTTACTTTCAAATGTGGGAAAGCTTCACACGAGAGAAATGTTGACTTTGCTGTTGCTACTCCTTCTTTCCGCTCGGCAATGCGTAGCAACTCACACTAGCATGTGATGCATTCAATGACAACTGAGATGTGCAGTCCTCTGCTTCTGATACAGAGGATGAGAACTTTGATGGATTTCTGGGTGATGATTGATCGAAAAACGTGAGAACATTGTACGATGGCTAAATAAAATACACCCGAACTCAGTTCTGCTTTCGTTGCCTTTTTAAAAACGTGTTTTTATCTTATTTGTATGTCTTGGCATGCTACCGTATGCTTCAAGCTAACGTGTTAGAGTGCGCGCATGCATGCCGTATGTTTAAGCTGGCGTATGTTTTACCACTGTAAAACTGCGGCTATTCGTACGATGCGTCCTGTGTATGTGTAAAATACAGAAATGTCACGCATTAATGAGACTGCGGCCATTAGTACGATGCGTCGAATAGTCGTGAAAATACGGTACTTAAATTCCTTCACTTGGGGCAAGATCTGCTCCCCGTCCCAGAGGGGGCACTCCACCCTTTTCTGACTGAGGACCATTGTTTCAGATTTGGAGGTGCTGATTTTCATCCCAACCGCTTCACACTCTGCTGTGAAACACTCTAGTGAGAGTTGGAGAGCCCTGCATTAAGGAGCCAACAGTACCACATCATCTGCAAATAGCAGAGATGTAATACTGAGGCCACCAAAATGGATCCTCTCACCGCTTCGGCTGCGCCGAGAAATTCTGTCCATATAGGTTATGAACAGAATCGACGACAAGGGGCAGCCTTGGTGGAGTCCTACCCTCACTGGAAATTATTCCGACTTACTGACGGCAATGCGAACCAAACTCTGACATCGGTGGTATAGTGACCGAACCGCCCGTATCAGGGGGTTTGGTACCCCATACCCACGAAGCACGTCCCACAGAACTCCCCGAGGGACACAGTCAAACGCCTTCTCCAAGTCGACAAAACACATGTAGACTGGTTGGGCGAATTCCCACATACCCTCGAGGACCCTGCTAAGGGTGTAGAATTGGTCCACTGTTACACTGCTGGGACGAAAACCACACGGTTCCTTTTCGATCTGAGGCTTGACTTCCTGACGGACTCTCCTCTCCAGCACCCATGAATAGACCTTACCAGGGAGGCTGAGGAGTGTGATGCCTCTGTAGTTGGAACACACCCTCCGGTCCCCCTTTTAAAAAAGAGAGACCACCACCCCAGTCTGTCAATCCAGAGGCACTCTCGCCGCTGACCACACGATGTTGCAGAGGCGTGTCAACCAGGACAGCCCCACAACATCCAGAGCCTTGAGGAACTCCGGACGGATCTCATCCACCCCTGGGGCCTTGTCAGCGAGGAGCTTTTTAACCACATCGGTGACTTCGACCACAGAGATAGGGGAGCTCACCTCAGAGTCCCCAGACTCTGCTTCCTTCAAGGAAGGCAGCACGTGCTGGTTGAGTTGAGGAGGTCTTCGAAGTACTCCGCCCACCGGCTCACAACGTCCCGAGTCGAGGTCAACAGCGCTCCATCCCCACGGTACACAGTTAGTGGTGCACTTTTTCCCCCTTCTGAGACGTCCGATGGTGGACCAGGATTTCTTCGAAGCCGTCCGAAAGTCGGATTTCCATGGCCTCACTGAACTCTTCCCACGCCGAGTTCTTGCCTCTGCGACCACCGAAACAAGCATTCCGCTTGGTCAGTCGATACCCGTCAGCTGCATCTGGGGTCCCACAGCCCATAAAGGCCTGATAGGACTCCTTCTTCAGCTTGACGGCATCCCTTACTGCTGGTGTCCACCAGCGAGTACGGGGGTTGCCCCCACGACAGGCACCAACCACTTTACGGCCACAACTCAGATTGGCCGCCTCAACAATAGAGGCACGGAACATGGTCCACTCGGACTCAATGTCCCCCACCTCCTCCGGGACATGGGAAAAGCTCTGTCGGAGGTGGGAGTTGAAACTCCTTCTGACGGGATTCCGCCAGACACTCCCAACAAACCCTCACGTTTGGGTCTGCCAAGTGCACATATGGAGACCCCTATGTTTGAACAAGGTGTTCGTTATGGAGAATCCGTGATGAGCACAGAAGTCCAATAACGAAACACCACTCGAGTTCTGATCGGGGTGGCCATTCCTCCTAATCACGCCCCTCCAGGTCTCACCGTCGTTGCCCACGTGAGCATTGAAGTCCCCCAGCAGAACAAGGGAGTCCCCAGCAGGAGTACTCTCCAGCAAACCCTCCAAGGACTACACAAAAGGTGGGTACGCTGAACTGCTGTTGGGTGCGTACGCACAAACAACAGTCAGGACCCATGCCCCCACCCAAAGGGGAAGGGAGGCAACCATCTCGTCTACCGGTGTGAAATATGCCCACACCTGCTTTGCGCCTCTCACCGTGGGCAACTCCAGAGTGGAATATTGTCCAACCCCAGGCTGTGTGTGGATGTAAGTCCAACTATATCCAGCCGGAACTTTTCTATCTCGCACACCAGCTCAGGCTCCTTCCCTGCAAGAGAGGTGACCTAGAGCTAGCTTCTGCAGCCGAGGATCGGACCGCCAGGGTGTCGGCCTTTGGCTACCGCCCAGCTCACACTGCACCCGACTCCTTTGGCCCCTCCCGTGGGTGGTGAGCCCATGAGAAGGGGTACCTACGTTGTCTCTTCGGGCTGAGCCCGGCCGGGCCCGATGGGTGCAGGCCCGGCTACCTGGCACTTGCCAACGAGCCCCACCCCTAGGCCTGGCTTCAGAGGGGGGCCCCGGTGACCCACGTTTGCGCAAGGGAAACTGGATTTCATTTATTTTATTCTTCATAAGGGGGGTTGTGAGCCGTGCTTTGTCTGGTCCGTCACCTAGGACCTGTTTGTCATGGGTGACCCTGCCAGGGACATATAGCCCCAGGCAACTTAGTTCCTCGGATCATTGGGACGGTAAAGGGTCCTTCTCAAAAAAATTGCATATTGTGATAAAGTTCATTATTTTCTGAAATGTATGGATAAACATTAGACTTTCATATATTTTAGATCCATTACACACAACCGAAGTCGTTCAAGCCGTTTATTGTTTTAATATTGATCATTTTGGCAAAAATATAGGAAAAAACTAAAATCCCCATCTCAAAAACATTTGCATATTTCATCCGACCAATTTTTTTGAAAAGTTGTTTTTTTAAAAAAAAAAGTCTTTATGACAAAAAACAAGTCAACCGTCAAATAATTATGTTCAGTTATGGACTCAATACTTGGTCGAGAATCCTTCTGCAAAAATGACTACTTCAATGCGGTGTGGCATGGAGGCAATCAGCCTGTGGCACTGCTGATGTTACACTGCGGATGCTTCGATAGCGCCTTCAGCTCATCCACAGTGTTGGGTCTGGTGTCTCTCAACTACTTCTTCACAATATCCCCCAGATTCTCTTTGGGGCTCAGGTCAGGAGAGTTGGCAGGCCAATTGAGCAGTAATACCGTGGTCACTAAATCATTTACCAGTGGTCTTGACACTGTGAGTAGGTGCCAGGTCGTGCTGAAAAATGAAATCTTCATCTTCAAGCTTTTCAGCAGATGAAGTGCTCGAAAATCTCCCGATATCTAGCTGCACTGACCCTGCCTTTGATGAAAGAGTGGACCAATACCAGGAGCAGACATTGCACCCCAGACCATCACGGACTGGGTACTTGACACTGGATTTGAGGCATTTTGGCATTTTCTTTTCCCCAGTCTTCCTCCAGACTCTGGCACCTTGATTTCCGAATGACATGCAAACTTTGCTTTCATCCGAAAAAAGTACTTTGGACCATTGAGCAAAAGTCCAGTGCTGCTTCTCTGTAGCCCAGGTCAGCCGCTTCTGCCGCTGTTTCTGGTTCAAAAGTGGCTTGACCTGGGGAATGCGGCACCTGAAGCCCATTTCCGGCACATGACTGTGCACAGTGGTTTTGGATGCTTCGACCGGACTCAGTCCACTGCTTCCACAGGTTCCCCTAGGTCAGGAATCGGGCCTTCTTGACAATCTTCTCACCTCTTCTGGTTGTGCAGCATTTTCTGACACACATTTTCCTTCCCACTGAGTGAGGTGCCTTGATACAGTACCCTGGGAACAGCCTATTTGCTGTGTCTCACCCTCTTATTTGAGGGTGTCTATGGTGGCCTTCTGGACAGCAGTCAGGACAACAGTCTTACCCATGATTGCGGTGTTGAGCCATAGAACCAGGCTGGGAGTTTTTAAAAGCCTCAGGAATCATTTGTGGGTGTTTTGAGTTCACTCGTTGATTCAGATGATTAGGTTAATAGCTCCTTTCGAGCAGTGTTTTTCAATCTTTTTCAAGCCAAGGCATATTCATTTCATTGAAAAAATCCCGTGGCACACCACTAGCTGAAAATGTGGAAAAAATATTATTTTAACAATTAAGTGTTATATTGTCATTATAAGCGTTTTTTAACATTGAAAAATAATGCTATATTATAACCTTGAATAGAATCAAATCCACATCAATTCAATATTTTATAATCTTTCATATTTATTCTCACTCTGTGTGATAAATGGTTTGGATGAACACAGATCTGATATTCTGGCAGCAATCGATAAAACACACACAAAGTTCTTCCTCTGTGACTCTGAGTCTTTCTGTTTTTAGTTTTTACAGCAGTCAGGCTATTATTTCTTCAGCCGCTTCTGGCCAGAACATCTCATAATGGCTTTGCAGGCGGGAAATATTAATTGCTCTGCCACTGGGACTTTTTTGATTTAGCCACATGTTCAGCGACATAGTAACTTGATTTCAAGGCTCTCGCATTTAGCTTTGCGGTTTTTTTTTCATGCACGTTGCTTGTTTCTCGACAAAGGGCAGCCTTGGCGGAGTCCTACCCCCACTGGAAACGATTCCGACTTACTGCCGGCAATGCGAACCAAACTCTGACATCGGTGGTATAGTGACCGAACAGCCCATATCAGGGGGTTCGGTACCCCATACCCACGAAGCACCCCCCACAGAACTCACCGAGGGACACGGTCAAACGCAGATTCTGTTCATAACCTTTATGGACAGAATTTCTAGGCGCAGCCGAAGCGTTGAGGGGGTCCGTTTTGGGGGCCTCAGTATTGCATCCCTGCTTTTTGCAGATGATGTGGTGCTGTTGGCTCCTTCAAACGGGGCTCTCCAACTCTCACTGGAGCGTTTCGCAGCCGAGTGTGAAGCGGTTGGGATGAAAATCAGCATCTCCAAATCTGAAACCATGGTCCTCAGTCGGAAAAGGGTGGAGTGCCCCCTCCGGGTCGGGGAGGAGATCTTACCCCAAGTGGAGGAGTTCAAGTATCTTGGGGTCTTGTTCACGAGTGGGGGTAGGAGGGAGCGGGAGATCGACAGGTGGATCGGTGCAGCGTCTGCTGTGATGCGGACGTTGTATCGGTCTGTCGTGGTGAAGAAGCTGAGCCAAAAGGCGAAGCTCTCAATTTACCGGTCGATCTACGTCCCAACCCTCACCTATGGTCACGAGCTATGGGTCGTGACCGAAAGAACGAGGTCCCGGATACAAGCAGCTGAAATGAGTTTTCTCCGCAGGGTGTCCGGGCTCTCCCTTAGAGATAAGGTGAGAAGCTCAGTCATCCGGGAGGGGCTCAGAGTCAAACCGCTTCTCCTCCACATCGAGAGGAGCCAGATGAGGTGGCTTGGGCATCTGATTCGGATGCCTCCTGAGCGCCTCCCCGGTGAGGTGTTCCGGTCATGTCCCACCGGGAGGAGACCCTGAAGAAGACCCAGGACACGCTGGAGAGACTATGTCACCCAGCTTGCCTGGGAACGACTCGGGATCCCCCAGGGAGAGCTGGAAGAAGTAGCTAGGGAGAGGGAAGTCTGGGCTTCCCTGCTAAAGCTGTTGCCCCCGCGACCCGGCCCCGGATAAGCGGTAGATGATGGATGGATGGATGGATGGATGGATGGATGGATGATGGATGGATGGATGGGTTGCTTGTTTCTCTGTATGTTCACGCAGATGAACAAAATACTCCACATTGTTGTTTCGAAGTGAAGGGTGTTTTGTTTGGATATCGAGTTTAAGATCACTTGGGATCATAGCGCTGTTGGAGAGCTTTTCGCCACATATTGTACCAAGTACAACGGAGTCGGTGCCGTTGCCTCTCCGGTCAAAGTAAATCTAAATGAAAGATACATTTTGTTGTATTGCCTCGCGCCGGAAACTTTGCCTGTCTCGAAGTACAAGGCAATATGGTAGCTGCTGCTACTACCTACCGGTATGGAAGAGTACTACATGATTACTCTTGTCAGGCAATAGACCGCACAGGTATACATATTGGATAATTTCCCACGGCACACCTGACAATATCTCAAACAAATATTTTCAAACCCTGTGCCGCGGCACACATGTGTACCTTTTCATGGTATGCAAATGTTTTTGAGATAGTAATTTGGTGTTTTTCTGAGCCGTATGCCAAAATCATCAGTATTAAAACAATAAAAGACCTCAAATATTTCAGTTGGTGTGCAATAAATCTATGAAATATATGAAAGTTGAATTTTCATCATTACATTATGGAAATTAATGAACTTTATCACAATCTGCAAATTTTTTTAAAAGGACCTGAATATCAGATAAGTTGTGAAGTGGTGACCAAAATGTGTTTTTTTTGGGTCACTTTTGTGTTTGTAATGCTTTAGTAACGGGCAGTAATTACATGCGGATTTTTGCTCCCTGCTCCCCTCCACTGCAATTCAAATCCAAAGCACGCATTTTACGCACCCGAAACTACTGTCACAGCCACAGCACACCTCACCACTGTCATCTTATATAACTAATATATCTTATATACTTCATGATTATTTGCTCAAAACAACCAAGTGCACCAGTTTGAACATGATTTGCAAAATATAGTATTTTGTTTTTAGTCACGTTTAATATAATTTGGACACATCTGCTCGCATTCGCATAGCTTCAATTGCAATGTCACCGGAGCAACTGGCAAGTTGTGATTTGCCACCACCATCTGGCCCACTAAATTCCTATGTTGTATGACAACCAATCACTTTTTCTTCACCCGTTTCTCTCACCAACACAATCACTATTCTCTCTCTCCAGCTCATTCCAGGATGCCTCTCTCTTCTAGTTCCTGTCCTACCTGTGGGGTGCAATTACTAATAACAGGAAACCTAACACCCTTGATTTCAAGCTCAAGTCACATCTCTTGATCTGACATTCTCACCCCACCCCTTTTATCCCGACACTCACCTTGATAGACGTCATCCATGGCTGCAAAATCAGCGATTGGCTCATCAGCCTGAGATAACACAGTAGCATGAAAATGTGTTTCAATGTCATTTTCTGAACAATTCATGTGGAACACAAACTAAAGCGCAATTGAATAGCATACAGGGTGACCTGATGACTTGCGTGTTGTTTACCTTTAGAGAGATGATACTCTCTGGGATGACGCCCAAACTTCCCAATGTGGCTGAGTCGTCAGTCAGATCTTTCCCATCAATGGAGAGGTTTTGGTCAAACGGTGCCACAGAGAAGGCATGCATTATCTAATGAGTTGCAAGAACAACAAATGAAATACGGTTTGCTTGCTACATTACAGTTAGTATTAACTCATTCACTCCCAATGACTTTTTAAACGTCTTTTCAGACTTGGTCCAGAATTGGCTGGTACTGAATGAGTTAAATGTGTATTGTAAATTAATGATCCCAAAGTAGGAGATCACAATGCTCAAGATTCAGGATAATCCAGATGTTTTTTTTCCCCCCCGAATACTTTTTTTTTTTTTTAAATAAATACGTTCAATGACTCTCAGTGGTGGCCTTACCTGAATTTTCAGCTCTTTGAGGGTCTGATTTGCAGACACAATGAGGGCTTTTTCACCTCTGAGTTTCCGGTGCCGAGTGCTTCTCCTGATGCCACAGAGTTTAGTGTTGTTGGTTTCTGGAGAAGCAGCTCCTTCTGGAGTGCTGCCGTCACTTAGTTTAAGCCGCTTTGAGCCATCTTCTGACTGGTAAAAAAAATATCAATAACAAGACTGAATATGTGAATACAAATCATATAACTACAGCGGACCCTTGCAAATTTGCGGTTTGGCACCCATTAATTCACATATTTGTGGACCCCCTCAATCCCCCCGTTGGAGTGGCGGGGGCGTGTTGGTCATACAGTCAAACCTCGGTTTTCGAGCATCTCTGTTCTCGACCAAATTGGTTTTCAAGCAAAAATTTCCATTTTTTTATGCCTCTGATTACGACCGAAAATGGGTTTTCAACCAAACTGAGTGCAATTGAATGTGCCACTTGACTCCTCTCGACTTCCTGACACTAGGAAGTGATGCTTCCTCTGGTAGACGAGGCAGTGACACTTCCTCGTGTAGCATTCCATTGTGAGTAGACGTGTTCAATAAAGATTTATTTTTTCTAAAAGCGTGGTTTCGGTTTTCGAACAGCCTTCAAGAACGGACAATGGTCGAAAACTGAGATATGACTGTATTTTGTCTTGTAAAAACCTTATTTCAAAATATATTATTTTCTATCAAAATTCAACAGACAAAACACCATCATGAAAGTGATTTTTGCAAATTGATTAAAAATAAAAAAACAAAGAACTCACAAACACAAGTATTCCCCACTGCCTTTGCCATGAGCCTGTTCTTACTGATCATGAAATGTTATAAAATAAAAAAGCAGGTCACCTTTAACCTACGGTAACGCGTGACCTCAATCATCCAGAAGTTGTTAGCGGTCAGCAGTCTGCAATTGCAACTTGCGATCAATGCTGTTGCGCTATATCTTATATTGTTATTATTCTCATTCGGGGTTTGTTACATGTACGATTCACCGAGGGCACTGGCAAAGAATGGGAATCTGGAGGGCCGAGAGAAACATTTTTAATTGGTACACGTGAGCTATGATATATAGACGCTGCAAAAGTGCGTCCTTTGCCTCTGCGTCAGGTCTATACTCAGGTAGGCAGTGATTTCCTTTTCACAAACTGTTGTGTCTACTTTATTTTTCTGTTTAGTTCATCTTAGGTGCCCTTATGGCTGTTGCTCATCATTGCACGCGTGTGTAAGTGCGTGCAGATGCGCACATATGGTCCTGGGTCAATCGTGGGAGGGTGGTTGATCTTTGGTCCAAAAATGGTTGGGCACCCCTGAACTAGAAGAGTTCCAGCATTCTTCTGTGGATGAAGAAGCCGTCTGATGAAACAAAGTTTTAAAATGGGAGTTTGCATTTTTCAAATTTTCGATACATTTGCCTCAATGATAAATAAAATGACTTGTATCAAAGTGTAATCATTGGGTGTTGTGCAAAGGCGTTTGACCTTCGACCCTGGCATAGTCACGCTTCGACCACTGAGGATTCTAAACATTTTTTAATATTGAAAATGTTTTTAATATATTTGTTTCTTTTCCTCAACCCCCCACACCCCCTTTATGGCTAATGTACAGTATATTGAATGTTTATCTGTGTTTTCTGAAGAATCTTTGGGGGTTTGGAAATATATTTTTTTTCCTTTCAGATGTGCTTCAATCTGCCATTGGCAACTGTTTAAAAGTGCAATGGATTAATCTAACATGTTCAGTACATATCCAAGATATTTTTTAATGTTTGATCGATCCAAAATAAGCCTTAGAATCTTTAAGTACTCTTGTAGACTAATTTTGTCTTGTCAAACCAAAACACTAGCTTTGGGGTGATAAAACACATGTTAAATTCTACTTCTGGGAAAAAAAAAATGAGATGAAGATTGATCACTCCAGCACACACGAGAGCACTGAATTCATACTGCGACAAGCGCTGCAGCTCTGACTGTCACTGCCACCAGTCGTTGAGTACTGTATTGCTAAACAACATCAATGGTGCTTCGTTTACCTGGCTGAAGTCTGGATCTCTCTCACCAGCTACCTTTGGTTGCTCTTCCTTCTCCTCCTCTGCCTCAGAGCTGCTGGCGTTCAGCTCAGGAACAGCTTCTTTAATCATCTTTTGAAAACGCAAAATCAAGTGTCATTTCGATGTCCAATAATGTTTGGACTCATCAACCACTGAATTTAAAATCTCTGGATTTGTCATACCCGTTTGTCTTCTATGATTTTGCGGATGTAAATTGTGGCTTGGGTGTACTCTCTGAGGTCTTTCTGCTGCTGGAAAAGGAAGCCCTCTCTGCACTCCCAGCAGAGATCTGAAAATATCAATACAAATAGGCAAGCAACACAACGTGAATAATGATGACAATAATGGTAAAAAAATAAAAAATAAAAGCTCTAAATCGCAAATGAAATTGTAAATGATATTTACAAGGTCGGCTTTGTGTTCAATTAAATAGGCCTCTGTGTCACACTGAGTAGCAGGACCTGAGATCAGATCATTGTCACCTCAGTATTCATATTTTTTGTGGAATTTGTTTGGTGGTATGCCCTGAGATTTGTCTCATCTAAAATGGGTGCCTTGACTCCAATACTATGCTTCAGTTGCAGCAAAGTGTACATGCAGTTTTTCTTCCATAACATACATAGCTTGTTCCTAATATCATCATGCAACAGGTGAATGAGAAGTCGCTCTGTGAAACTAAAGCATACTAAAAACTGTTCTCTTACCAGGATGAGTGGTGTATTTAGTGGTGGGACCCGTGGGTGTGGTCTGTTTGACGCAGTTGATGGAGATGGACTGGTCCACAATGAAGAGTTTGCTGATTACCTCCCATTCACTGGGCCAGAGCAGAACAATGCTATGCAGGACAAACCAAACAGCATGAGCTCACATTCAGGTTGATCATGACACATTTCTAGGGGTTTAAAAGTTAGTTGTAAATAATACAACTTGTATAGAACATCAGCAAAACAAAGAAACACTTCATGCTTGTATGAGAATGTTACAATAGCTCATACCGAAGAGTGGTACCACTGTCACTGATATAGTACAAATATCGGGATAATACATATAAAATACAAGAAACAAAAAAATGATCGTCATGTCACGATGTACAGTATCGAAATGTCCATCTTACTGTTCATGCACTAAGGTGAATGTTGATGTGGCAATCTACAGACTGTTCTACTATCACCAAAGGACACCTACTGATACAATCCTTGCCAAAAATGGCAAGAAATGTTGGAATTCTGCTCTCTGAAAACATATTTTTTTCTACTCTACAAAAACAAAATAGAGAAGAGGAGACACTCGATATACAGCACTACACCAACACTCTCCAGCTGAAAATTGCCAGTTTTGGCACTTTGGAGAAAATAAATCCTTACTTAGATCTGAACGGGCAGTAAATCTAGCAACGAAGTCACGTGGAAACACTGGAGAGCAAAATTGTACGAAGGGAATATACAAATCGATCTGGGTTGAGTGGAGAAACATCATAGACCAGCATAGTTTTGTTGTTTTCGTGCTGGTCTTACTGGTGACTCAGCCAATCTTTCAGTAACTTGGCAACCCACTCTGAAGTGAGCCACAGCCGCCCAGCAGGGCCAACCTATTGCTGGGGCCCTGCCAGGAGCTGGGGTAACTGGTAACCAGCTGGAGTCTTGCCAACGTCACCAACGACTAGCAGGGCAACTACAGCATTTCGATCTTGCTTTGCTTCTGTGAGTAGAGCGCGTTGCCTTGTGACCAAAGCTTTGGCTGTCCGAATCTTCAACAATCTATGGCGTTGTTTTGCTTTTGCTGCTGGTGTCCAGCATGATAACACAAATGACCCATTCTGGTCTGTGGTGTTTTGTTTTGTTTTGTTTTGTTTTTTTGCAGGATTGGTAGCGTCATGTGAGGCGCCGTGCCGGCTAGAAGCAGAGACAAAGAAAACAAGGGCAACAGCTCAATATTACCCATTTAAGGCAGTTAAAAACAAATATACAGGTCTGTTTAAGCCATTGGGCAGAGAGAGGAAACATTTTATTTTCCAGGACAACGCAAGCTAGTGTTGACTTCCGGGTAGAGTGAACGCTGGCGCGTTTTTGGCTGCCGCTGCTCTCCCACAAACTTTTGTGTTTTACGGTGTTTTTACGCTCGATTGTTTTACTGTTTCGCATGGAATCACGATCATCATCTCACAGTCATTCCACCCAGCCCCCATTCAGGCCTGTCTCGCACTCTCAACTATCTTCGACTGTTTCGTCCCGGCGTCTCAGCGTCCTACCTGTCAACCTGTCGCTCCTCCATCGACCTGTCAAGGGTCTGCTCCAGTACTCGTTGGCCGAGCTCCTTCGGCTCCGCTTCCAATGGCTGGGCCCTCCTCCTGCTCTACACCGGCTCCCGGACATCGTTCGCTTTCCTTCCCGGAAATATATTCATCGTGGGTCTCGTCGGGGCTTCTGCCTCAACCGATCCAACACCATCGTCTCCTTCTGGTCTTCCTCCCGTCGGCCATCCAGAAACGCCGGCCGATCCATCGACCATCGTGCGTTAGCCGGCTTGGCTAGGTCGGCTAACGGCCCCCGCAGCAGCGAGACTGCCGCCGTCAACTTCGGGCTACTTAACATCCGTTCGCTTACTGGGAAGGGTAATCTCATTCAAGATATCCTCACGGACCGTAAGCTTGACATTCTCTGCTTGAATGAAACCTGGCAAACTCCCGGGGACTTCTCACAGTTGAACGATTCCACTCCCCCGGGATTTGTTTACATTTCCAAGCCCCGCGATTCTGGTCGCGGAGGAGGTCTCGCGATAGTATACCGCGAGAAGTGGAAAGTACTTTCGGTTTCTCTCCCGCCACTTTCCTCCTTTGAATGCCTTGCCTGTCAAATATCCGGACCTATCCCCACGATTATTGCCACAGTGTACCGCTCCCCCAAACCCCACCGCGACTTTTTAAATGAAGTGTCTACTGTCCTCACCCATCTCTCCTCTCTGTCACCAAATGTAATAATCCTGGGAGATTTTAATATACATATGGACAACACTGCTCTTCCTCTCACCATTGACTTCACTTCTTCAATTAACAGTCTTGGTTTTGATCAATTTGTAGATTTTCCCACACACATCAAAGGTCACACCCTGGATCTGATCTGCTGCTCTGGTATTTCCCCCTCCAACTGTACTGCTGACGAACTTCCAATAACGGACCACTTCCTTATCTCATTCAACATTACACTCCAGCTCTCAACTGCCAAATCACCCCGGACCATTGTTTACCGTAATATTAAAGACATTAACATTGACTCTCTCACTGCATGGCTGACCACCCTGACTCCGGACATTGACTCCACTCCTGATGATTTGGTTTTCCAATACAACTCTGGTCTCACCAGCATCCTCAATACTCTCGCCCCTGTCAAGTCCCGCTCTGTCCTTTTTACTCGGTCTGCCCCTTGGTTCACCCCTCATCTACGTTCCTTGAAATCCCAAACCCGGCAGCTTGAGAGACTTTATAGGAAAACCGGCCTCACTGCTCACAAGGACATCTATGCAGCTCAGCTATCCCTCTACAAGGACTCCATCTCTCAAGCAAAATCACATTACTACTCCGGACTCATCTGCTCCAATGCTGGAAATACTAAGACTCTCTTTTCCCTTTGGAACAGAATCACTCAACCTCCTGACTCCCTACCACCTCACTTTTATTCTCGTGACACCTGCAATGCACTTCTCCTCTTTTTCAATGAAAAAATCAACAGAATCCACCAGCATCTGGGCTCCTCTGTACCTTTCCCCTCATCTGAACCTCTCACCCCTTGCAAACTGTTCTCTTCTTTTGAACTCCCCCATCTCTCATTAATTTCAGACCTCATCATTAAATCCAAGACTTCCTCCTGTCAGCTCGATCCCCTCCCTACAGTTCTGGTCAAATCCTGCCTACCCTCTCTGCTTCCCTTCATCTCAGCCATTATCCATTCCTCTCTGTCGACTGGAATTGTTCCTGTGCTCTTCAAAACTGCAGCTGTCACACCAATCCTGAAAAAAACTGGTTCAGATCCCAATGACTTCAATAACCTACGCCCCATTTCCCATCTTCCCTTCATCTCGAAAATTCTGGAGAAAACTGTCGCCTCTCAGATCCACTCCCACCTTACCGACAATAGTCTTTATGAACAATTCCAGTCCGGCTTCCGTCCCCGTCACAGTACTGAAACAGCCCTCATAAAAATCACAAACGATCTTCTCATGGCAGCAGACTCTGGCCTTATCTCCATCCTCATCCTCCTTGACCTGAGTGCAGCCTTCGACACAATCTCTCACCCCATCCTCCTCAATCGACTCTCTACCATAGGCATCACCAACACCCCTCTACATTGGTTCCACTCATATCTCACTGGCCGCTCTCAGTTCATTCAAGTTGATTCTTTTACTTCACAATCCCTCCCCGTTTCTTCTGGTGTTCCCCAGGGTTCTGTCCTCGGTCCGCTCCTCTTCATTGTCTACCTCCTTCCACTCGGAAACATTTTCCGCAAATTTGGCTTACACTTTCACTGCTTTGCGGATGACACCCAGCTCTATCTCTCCAGCAAACCCGACGCTTCTCTCCCACCCTCGTCCCTCTCTCACTGTCTCTCAGAAATCAAATCTTGGTTCACCCACAATTTCCTCAAGCTAAACAGCAATAAAACTGAACTCCTACTCGTCGGTACCAAATCCACTCTAAACAAAGCCGACAGTTTCTCCCTCACAATTGATAATGCCACTATATCTCCTTCCCCCCAGGTGAAGAGTCTGGGTGTCATCCTTGACAGTTCACTATCCTTTCACTCCCACATCAATAACATTACCCGGTCCGCTCATTTCCACCTTCGCAATATAAACCGCCTCCGTCCCTCACTCACTCCGCACACCACCGCTATCCTTGTTCACAGTCTCGTCACTTCCCGTATTGACTACTGCAACTCACTCCTCTTCGGTGTCCATCAAAAATTCCTCCATAAACTTCAACTTGTTCAGAATTCAGCAGCCCGGATCATCACGAGAACCCCCTCCTTCCATCATATCACCCCCATCCTCCGACAGCTCCACTGGCTTCCTGTCAAACTTAGAATCAACTTCAAAATACTTCTCTATACATTCAAAGCCATCCATAACCTTGCGCCCCCCTATCTGTCAGATCTTCTTCAAATCTCCATTCCCTCTCGCTCACTCAGGTCCTCATCCTCCCTCCACCTTTTTCTACCCTCTGCCCGTCTCAGTACAATGGGGTGCAGAGCCTTCAGTCGCTCTGCCCCCAAACTCTGGAACTCACTTCCTCCCAACATTCGTAATATTGACTCTCTTTCCTTATTCAAAACCCAGCTCAAAACCCACCTATTCAGACTTGCCTACCCGCCTTAAATCTTTCTTTCTTTATTTATTATTTTATCTGTGTTTTACTATTGGTCTTGGCTGTACAGTGTCCTTGAGTGTTGTGAAAGGCGCTTACAAATGTGATGTATTATTATTATTATTATAAGCTCTTTGACATTTTACTTTTTTTTGGTCATTTTCCATTACTGGAAATTGGTCAATCATTGCGTAGAAACCCTGATTTTGCCGTCATGCTGTATGCAAGTGGAATAAGATGCCAACAAAAGTGAAGCTAGCCCCAAGTGTAAATGCTTTTAAATCCAGGGTAAAAACTATGCTTTTTGTTTCCCCATACTTTTGTTTTAAGTCTTTCAAACATTTTAAATCAATGTCACTGTCAGCTATTTTAGAAAGCTCCTTTTTTTCTCTTTACTTTGCCTTTAAATCTTTTGTTTGTAAATGCAATTAATTGTTTTGTCCTGTCCATTTCTTAATTAGTTAGCTATTTTTATTCTCTGCTTTGGATTTGAATGTCTGTAGTTGTTTGTTTGTAAGTTCTTTCAAGTGTTGTGCTTTTAGCTGTGTGCCGTACATTGTGTATGAAATGTGCTAAACAAATAAAACTGCTTTATAGTGCCCCTGATGGGACAAACAAAGTTGCAACAACTTTAACTCTCGTTCTCCTATTTTCCAGCCTAATCTTTTCTTCCTTCCTGTGATATGGTGAATTTAGGTTGTTTTGAATTGTTTCCAAGCGTCTCTGGGGTCACATCATAAATTTGCCCGATCTCCCAAAGTCTGGTGTTAAGATTTGTGCCACAATTACAAACACGTAATGGGAGATTTTAGAAACATTTTTTTTTCACAAAATGTGTTTTTTTCACTGACCCAAAATGTTATTCCTGTAAATGTATATTTTCTGTCAGTTTTTGTCCACATGCTCGCTCAAAATGTTTATTTATCCTTGTTTAAGATAAGTCAAATGCTTGCATTACTTATTGGAACTCACTGTTGTGCATCTCCGTTGATCAGGGAGTCATAGGTGAACATGAATCCTCCATGTGGACATACAAGGAGGTTGTTGCCCACACTGGACACTGGGGAGGATTTAGTGGGTCTTCTGTCAGTAAAAAAGAAGGACAGATAGATACATTAATCATCTCGTCAGGAAAATTAAATTGAAAAAGAACATACTACATAAATGGACCAAGCACGTACTCCATATGCAACTCAACCTTCCTCTTTGTCACTCACAATTGTTACGAGTACACAGTTCAAGTAAATGTAATATATGTATGACTATGGATTGCTGCAATTGGCGAGTGACTATTTCAGTGTGTATACCGCCGACCTCAAGAAGACAGTTGGGATAGGCTCCAGCATGCCCGCGACCCTAGTCTGGATTAGTGGTTCAAATAATGGATGGATGGACAACTGTAGATTTGTGTTGCACAAAAAAATAAATAAAATTAATGTTGCGTTATTTAAGATATATATATATATATATATATATATATATATATATATATATATATATATATATATTTAAAATGCAAACAACAACTATCACTCAATACCATGTGCCAAACATTGATACAGTGCCCTCCATAAGTATTGGCACCCCTGGTTGAGATGTGTTTTTTAGCTTCCAATTATTTTATTTTTTTTCTAAATAATATGGGACCTTAATGGAAAAAAAGAGAAAAATCCAACCTTCAATACAAGTGCATTTATTCAGTGGGGAAAAAATCCCACATAAAGAAATAATTATTTGACATCAAATAATGTGTGTCACAATTATTAGCACCCCTGGTGTTAATATTTTGTACAACCCCCTTTTGCCAACAAAACAGCACCTAATCTTCTCCTATAATGTTTCACAAGATGGGAAAAGACAGAAAGAGGGATCTTCAGCCATTCCTCTTTGCAGAATCTCTCTAAATCATCCAGAGACCTGGGTCCTCTCCTCTGTACTCTCCTCTTCAGCTCACCCCACAGGTTCTCAATGGGGTTGAGGTCAGGGGACTGAGATGGCCATGGGAGGAGCTTGATTTTGTGTCTGGTGAACCATTTCTGTGTAGATTTGGCCATATGTTTAGGGTCATTGTCTTGCTGAAAGACCCAGTGACGACCCAGCTTCAGCTTTCGGGCAGAGGGCAACAGATTTTGATTTAAAATGTCCTGGTATTTCAAAGCATTCATGATGCCATGCACCCTAACAAGGTTCCCAGGGCCTTTGGAAGCGAAACAGCCCCACAGCATCACTGACCCACCCCCATACTTCACAGTGGGTATGAGGTGCTTTTCAGCATGCGCATCTTTCGTGGTACGCCAGACCCACTTAGAGTGTTTGTTGCCAAAAAGCTCAATCTTGGTCTCATCTGACCAAAGCACACGGTCCCAGTTGAAGCCCCAATACCGCTTGGCGAACTCCAGACGCTTGCGTTTATGATTGTGAGTGAGGAAAGGTTTTCTCCGTGCATGCCTCCCAAACAGCTTGTTGGCGTGTAGACAGCGCCTGATGGTTGATTTGGAGACTTTGTGACCCCAGGATGCTACCATTTGTTGTAATTCTGTAACAGTGAGCTTTGGAGATCTTTTGATTTCTCTTACCATCCTCCTCACTGTGCGTGGTGGCAAAATAAACTTGGCTCCTCGTCCAGGCTTGTTTACCACTGTTCCAGTTGTTTTGAACTTCTTAATTATTCCTCTCACAGTGGATATGGGCAGCTGCAGTTGAGTGGCAATCTTCTTGTAGCCTCTGCCTGACCTGTGAAGGTCGACGCACATCTGCCTCACTTGTATGCTGTGTTCCTTTGTCTTTCCCATGTTTAAGAGTGGATAAGAGAAATGGCCTCGGTGTCACGTCATATTTATACCCCAGGGAGACAGGAAGTGATGAATTACTAATTAAATGTTCCTACATACTCTGGTAAACTTTGTAAACTACTGTAGAAATGACAGAAATGCTTCAATTATATTTATTTCCTGGGAATTGTTAAGGGTGCCAATAATTGTGGAACAGGTGATTTGATGTCAAATAATTATTTCTTTATGTGGGATTTTTTCCCCACTGAATAAATGCACTTGTATTGAAGGTTGGATTTTTCTCTTTTTTTCCATTAAGGTCCCATATTATTTAGAAAAAAAATAAAATAATTGGAAGCTAAAAAACACATCTCAACCAGGGGTGCCAATAATTATGGAGGGCACTGTATAACAAGTCTTGGTCAAAACAGGGCGCATGCTGGTGACATTTTCATCCGTTGTCATGAGTGGTCAAAGGAAAAGTTTGGAAGGTGTCAACGGTTGTGACATCGCCCAATCAGTGCAAATTATTGTCCTGTATGTCTTGCTTTCCCAAGAGATTGGAGATTAGTAGCATTTAAAAAAAATCTTTAATTGTTCTGAAGTGTGTAAAATGTTTTAATGTACTATTTCTCAAAGGTATTGTAATGAGCATCCTTATATTAATTATTTGATTTAATACAAATTTTAAATAATTTTGCCATGGTATCCTTTCAGTTCTGATATCGAGTTACTTTGTGTGGGTATCGGATCAAATTTTGGTATTGTGACAATACTGTAGATACACACAGAAAAACAAATTTGTTTGTTTTGCAACTAGAAAACAAACATACCTGATAAATTTTCTCCATTCATCCACAAAAAACAGAGGGACAACATAGAGGATGTCTGTGTCCTGGAAAAATAAAGTACAAAAGATTTATGAATCAAGGTCAGCACACTGACATTAATTGATTTTGTTACCTGGGGCCACTTGGTGAGGGTTGGCCGGTTTTTCTCATGGAAGAGGTTGAGTAGCTGATTCTTCTGGTCCAGAGCCATCATTTTACTCACAGCCTCATTGTCCTTTTCTTCCTGTTCCAGTGTCTGGACGCACATGAACTGTTTAGATTCTGCTTCCCTCCTTCATGACAGATATAATGCAGACTCGGATGTCCCGATCACACTTTTTTGGCACCCGAGTCCCGGTCTTTGGTTTTAAGGATCTGCCGATAGCAAGTCTTGATCCAATACCTCAGCGATACATTAAAACAAAAAAGCGCATAGAAATAATCTCAAATTACAATACATATGTACCAAAGAAGTGTATCTGTGATATACCGTATTGGCCCGAATTTAAAGGGGTGTTCACACGGCACACATTTGCTCCGGCGCTGCACCGATGTATTTTGTTGCGATGTATTTTACACCGCAGCAAATTGTGTGGAGCGTTCACACGTACAAAGCCGCTGAGCGTGTCACCCCTTAATACAGCCCTGATTATTAAGATGACCCCTTTTTCAAAACCCAAGTTTGAAAAAAGACTTGTTGAACACCAAATACATTTTTATACAGAAAATAATTACAATACATCTGAAACTAATAATTATAACTATATATTTGAGAGAAAAAGCATGTTATTTTGCCTCATTCAAATCTTAATACATGAACATTTAAATATGTAAACTAAAGTGCAATCACATTCGTAAATGAATGGCTTCTGGTTTTTGAAATGTTAATTGCATCATAACTTCTCATTAGCTGCCGGTTAATCTGGCCGATCTTCGACCCACTTTTCTCCAGATTGTCGCTATGTTTCTCCATTTTCTGTTATCTCTTCTATTATTTTCTTCTCTTTTCTTTCTTACCGCTATTTTTATTTTTCTTCTTCATGCTACCGCTATTTTTATTTTTATTCTTCGTGACGGGGTTCACTTTAGCCTGGGGAGTCAAGTTCAGTATTCACTTCAATGATATCTGGCGCCATCTAGCGTCATGAATGGGTATAATTTCTAGACCCCGAATACTAGCCGACCCCCACTTTTTCAGTCTTATTTCAATGCTAAAAAACACCGTCTTATATTCGGGCCAAAATGGGCATGGTCAATCTCAGACCCTTTTTATTTTTCGTTGCTGTATTTTGTACTGAAATTCTTCATGATAAAAATAAATGCAAAAACTACAGCCATGAAATTTATACTAATGGAAAGATAACATCAAAGCACAACATAGATCAATGTGCGGGATGCTTTGTAAAAAAATATTTTCATGTAATTGTATAGCGCATTTGTGTATTGTATTACCTGGGAACTTAAATTACACGCTTGCTTGTCAAACAAATATTTTACTCTTGTTAAACTCATATGTAAAATTACAGTTTGGACGCATCCCAATTGCTAAACAATCTGTCATTCACGGCAGACTTAGGCTATCTTAGAAGTATCTTTTGGCTTACTGCAGTCGTTCTCAATTATTTTCTGTCATGCCCCCCGCAAGGAAGAGGAAAACATCTCGCGCCTCCTCCCCGCACGACTATAAATAGTATCATTTGTCAATAACATTGTTATAAGTACACCTTTGCATAACACTGTATCCTTATTAACGTGTGTCAGAGATTTTCTCGGACAAAGTTAAAGGAACGACTCGGCACACAGGAAAATTGTCTTCAATATCGGCGGGAGCGGACCTCTGAGAGCGAACGACGGTTGTTGCTCCGCGATCACACTCAAAGTCCCGTCTCCGCGAGTTCCACATTTTATTGTAACATATGCAAAATACAAGAAAAACACTGTCCCCAATATTTGCATGCCGCACCCCCGGTCGGGCACCTCAGTAGTGATTGGTTACCTGTTTTTCAACCTCGAACCACCAGTACATTGGCGCCTTTTCTGGCTGGTCTACATCGAATTAGCATGCTGTAGACTTTGCGGATGGTCAATGTCGTCTGGGCGCGACGGGTGTTCTCAACTCGTCTTTTGTTGCTCAACCGCTGTTCCCGGATTATTCATTCCCCTTTTGTGACCGAGTTTCGCCTTCTCCCCTGTGGTCGCCCACCTGTATTGACGTGCTAATTGTGGGCTTCAACAGCCCGCCGGCCAAATGGCCGGCGCCTTTGTGTGTAGGCATTTGGGGGTGCCGGGTATGCACCCAAACGCTTCGATGCGCCCAAATAAATGAAACTTTAAACATGTTACAGCTGCCGCTGTTGTGATTGTATGATACATTTTTGCTCATAGATTCTTCTAACAACGTGTAAGAGAATAAAAAAGGAAAGAAATATGGACCAACTTTATGGACCAACTTACAACAAAGAATAGCTTCTGTAACTGGAACAGAAAAGTTTTAAAGTGCATCTGAAACTCAAAAATAACATTAAATCCTTAATTTAACAATAAATATTTGTTGACTGACCATGTCAAACTATACAATACTGAAAAATAAAATTACATAAAATCAATAACTAATAATGCATTCAAACTAATCACCAACATTAACTCAGGAGCACAATATTAAAAAAAAACTTTAACCAGCAAAACAAAAATATATAAAATAATGTGTGCTTTTTTTTAATCAAAGATAATGTCTGGATTAATGGCTACATTAAGCACGTTTTGCAATGCACAGCTTTTCGAAGCGAGGTTTGAAGCAGGACACAGCAACTCTTGGCTCCTGCTCAATGTGTTGCCAGGACCTGTATTTTAGTTTAGTTTAGTTAGCAGTCACAAAGCGGCATGCTTGTTGCCAATATTCGGCACGTTTTCGCTGAAAAAAACTCAAGCAGTTTATCGGTGTGATTGGGGTGTAATGTCTTTAAGTGACACCTTCATTTATTTGGCTTCATGCTGTCCGCTACCAAAATTTTTAGACACAGTAAGCACATCGATCTTTCCTCGTCTGCCACCGCAGTCACATTGAAGCCAAGCGCTACATACGCCTAGTCATATGTTCTCCCTAAGAATGCTCCCTGCGCAAACTCTGCCAAGGAGAGCGTTATTCCCCCCTAGCGTAGTGGAGGTGCAACTGCACATTATTTTAGGACGAAAAAAATAAAGCATGTTCGCCGAGGTCAAACGCGCCCCCCTTGATGGACCCCCCATCCCACCCAGCCCCCGCAGGGGGGCGCACCTCACTATTTGAGAAACAGTGGCTTACCGTGAGTGTTTGAACATCAACATTTTGCTGCAGCGTGAAGGGAGAGCTGTGCACAAGCAGATGTTTCTGGGTCTGTGGCTCTTATTGTCCACTTACCAGACACTGCGGACAGGCACTTTGGTCTTGGGTAAATTCAAGCGCTTTGGGGAAGTATGCCCTCAGCTTGGTCCAAACTTCAGAAGAAACCAGTTTACGTTCAGCGTCCAGAATACTCAGACCTCCTGATGCAGAAAGAATAGTTGCCAGTACCCATTAACCCACATCACCAAAACATAAAGTGGGAATTTGTGCATGTCGTACATGCTACATGTGAACATACCGTGGCTGCAGACAATGTCCTCATTGAATGTCTTCATCTCCTCCTCGTTGCCCTCTGAGACCTCAGGACTGCAGTCTATAAGCAAACAATTACTCAATTCAGGTTGCCACTCAGACTGAATTCAATACAGACAATGCAGATTGATTCTTAATAGGGGTGTTCACACGGCACACATTTGCTCCGGCGCTGCACCAATGTATTTTGTTGTGATATGTTTTACACCGCAGCAAATTGTGAGGAGCGTTCACACGTACAAAACCGCTGAGCGTGTCAGCACCGGCACACTGTCGGTGCAGCTCCACTTGCGGTCACACGGCAGTTTCTGCAGCAGAGCAAAACGACAGAAAACAGAGCTGTCGTGTTGGTTATTTTTAAAACGTATACACAACTCAAGCGAATACTGGACAGGCACGTCCTTCTCCTTCTCGGTCTCCGTGCCTTCTGCTTGAGAGTGACCGGCCCCGAAAACGTAAATCAACGATAACTTCAATGACACTCAGAAAAGCAAACACATTAGGGGTGTTCACACGGCACACATTTGCTCCGGCGCTGCACCGATGTATGTTGTTGAGATATATTTTGCACCGCAGCAAATTGTGTGGCGCGTTCACACGTACAAAGCCACTGAGCGTGACTCGGCACAGCGTCGGTGCAGCCCCACTTGTGTTCACAAGGCAGTTTCTGCAGCGGAGCAAAACGACAGAAAACAAACGAGCTGTCGTGTTGGTTCTTTTTAAAACGTACTGTATATACACAACTCAAGCGACTACTGGACAGGCACGTTCTTCTCCTTCTAGGTCTCCGTGCCTTCTGCTGGAGTGACCGCCCACGAAAACGCAAATCAACAATGACTTCAATGACACTCAGAAAAGCAAACACTAATGCGCCAAACAGAAAATCAAGAGGAGGAAATCACAAAATAAATTATATGGCGGGGCGGGGCGGGGCGTTGTGAACAAACAACAAAGGAACAAACAACTCAGAGACAGTCCAGTCTCCTACAAAAGGAAAGATGTTACCAGCCAAGTCTTGTGTCGTTATTAAACAAACACATTACGGAAGTCCGACAGAGCACGAAAGCAACGCATTCTTGCCATACGTACTCTTCACAAACATTTGCTCTGGAGCAAATTTAACCCAGTTGCGTTCACACGTGCAAATTTACATCGGTGCTGCTTCGCAAATGAGCATCTGCTCCGGAGCAAATTTTTAAACCACCTCCCTGAGGTGCATCAAATTTGGTCCGGTGTAAGCCTTTTTCCGGGGCTACGCCGGAGCTAATTTGCACGTGTGAACGCTCTACTGGGGCAGCCCCGGCGCAGCACTGGACCAAATCTTGCCGTGTGAACACCCCTATAATGCGCCAAACAGAAAATCAAGAGAGGAAATCACTAATTATATGGGGGGTCAGGGGGTTGTGAACACACATGAACAAACTACACAAACAACTTTGAGACAGTCCAGTCTCCTACAAAAGGAAAGATGTTACCAGGCAAGTCTTGCGTCGTTATTAAACAAACACATGACGGAAGTCCGACAGAGCACGAAAGCCACGCATTCTCGCCGTACGTACGCCGGAGCTAATTTGCACGTGTGAACGCTCTACTGGGGCAGCCCGGCATAGCACCGGACCAAATCTTGCTGTGTGAACACCCCTTAAGTCACCCTGTGTGATTGAAGTTTTTTTTTCAATTCAATTCAATTCAAATGTATTTATAGAGCACTTTCGAACAGCCATTGCTGCATACAAAATGCTGTACATGGAGCAATTTAACATACACAATAAACAGTAAAACAAATCGGTAACAAAGACGGTAGAAAGCACCTAACAGTAAAACCAAGAACAAATCTAAGTCATGCTGAGTTGAATGCCAAATAATACAAGTGAGTTTTGAGGAGGGATTTGACAATGGGCAGCGAGGAGGCTTGCCGAATGTTCAGTGGGAGGTCATTCCAGAGAGAGGGACCAGCAACAGAAAAGGCTCGATCCCCTCTGAGCCTCAGTTTAGTTCTTGGTACTTCTAATAATGTCTGGTCCGCAGACCTTTTTGTATCTTTCTTGCTCATAGTCTTCTCTCGCATTCTGCAGTTCACTTTTTGCGGTCTCATATTATCGCAGATTTTCTAATTGTACATATTTAATTGTAAAGGGATGGTCGATACAAAGTTTTTTCAGACCGACATCAGTACATGTAGGGAACTCATAGCTATCGATACCACGTAAGCAATACACTAGTTCCAAATGAAACAAACAACTCACTGATTTTGAATTCATTTGTAATAATTAGAGAAAAGTGCAAAATAAAACTGACAACTCCCTGGGATTTTGTCAAAATAAACGGAAGTGAAAAACAATACAGTTTCTGTTAACTCTTAAGCGTGCCACCATGAAGTTAGAAAATAGGGTTGGAAGAAGGAAATAAATCAATTTACCAGTAATTTTAAAATGTATCACAACGTACGTACGTTCACACTGCAGTCACTGTGTGATGCCAATTCAGAGTACCGTATTTTCCGCACTAAAAGATGCACTCAATTATGAGGCGCACCTTCAATGAATGGCTATTTTGTAAAATCTTTTCATACATTGGATGCATGTCTCCACTAGCTGGTGCTACGCTCCTTCCATTCAACTCGAGAGGCATCCGTACAATTTGAGAGGCGTTCATGACCACCTCTGAAAAACGTAAATTAACTATTACTGTACTTAAATGAAACTACGAAAATTGAAAATAATGCATCAAAACAGAAAATTAAGCAAGGAAATCACTAATTCTATATCCCCCCCTACAGAATTTATTTTGTGATTTCCTCGCTTGACTTTCTTCGTAGTTTCATTGAAGTAAGAATTAATTTAAGTTTTTCGGAGGCGGCCATGAACGCCTCTCGAGTGGAACGGAAGAGAAGGCACGGAGACGGACAAAGACGTACAGTACCTGTATTTGTTGGGACTGTGAAAACCATTAATAAAGTCTGCGTTAAAAAAAAGAAAAATAAACCACAGCTCTCCTCTTTTCAACAAATGCAGGTGAGTCTTTGTCCGTCTCTGTGCCTTCTCTTTCGTTCAACTCGAGAGGCGTTCATGACCGTCTCCGAAAAACGCATTGGCATTTCCTTGATCATTGCGCCACGACGACTACGATCAGATGTCAGTACTAGTTATTTATTCCTTTGTTGTGTATTCACAAATGATGAAATCACAATGTACATTCTGTAGGGGTGGATATAGAATTTATTTTGTGATATCCTCACTTGCTTTTCAGTTTTGATGTACAGTATTATTTTCAATGTTCGTAGTTTCATTGAAGTAATCATTAGTTTACCTTTTTCGGAGGCGGTCTTGAACGCCCCTGGAGTCGAACGGAAGAAGGCACATTGACAGACAAAGACGTAACTGTGTTTGTTGAGACTGTTTTAAAAAATGAACACCACAGCTCTCCCTTTTTCAGAGCTGCAACAAAAACGTATTTAATAAAGCAGCTACACAGTTCACTAAACCAACAGCAAGTTACAACATTGGAACCATGTCTCCAGGAAGGCGCCATCTTGGAGTCAATGTATTACCGTAATGACCATACAAAAGGCGCACCGGATTTTAAGGCGTCGGTGAGTTTTTAAGAAAAGACTTTTTGGTGAGCCCTATAGTGCGGAAAATACGGTATGTTTTTTAAATGCCATTTTTTATTGAGTTGGTCAAATTACAAAAACAACTTCTATTGCGAGCGGGACAGATCATTGTTGTTGATGTTACACACATACAAGTGCACACAAAGCACGTCAAGTCATGTGCAACAACATAACTAAGTCGGGGCAGGAGCTGGTATTTGGGGATACTGTTTTAGGCGACGCTCCTTTCACGGAGACATTTACTCAAGATGATGTTACATCATTGCGACCTGAAACAAATGAACCGTCTGCGTGGATGAACTATCACCACAAATGTCCACTTAATGCTTCATGTTCCAAGTAGGATTAAAGTCAAATAAAAACTCAACACTGTTACTCTAAACTAGGACTGCAAAGAATCCTCCAGGCACTCAGGGAACTCGATTGAAAACAAAAAACAAAAATAAAAAATAAAACAAAAAACACGGATGGCAGTTTAATGCAACCCTCTAAATCACTGGTGCCCAACCTTTTTTGATCAAATATCGACTTTTCAAGCGGCCAACTGCCCGCGATCGGGTGATCGCATACACTAAAGCACGCACGCAGATATGGAACCATGCACATGCGCGCATATGTACGCACGCCATGATGAGCAACAGCCGTAACGTCCCCAAAAATGAATGAAACCGAAACGTACAGACACACAAATGCCGCCCCACCAATTTCCCCCTCCGACCACTCGCCATCGACTTGGGACCAGCCCGCGGTTGATTGTGATCGACCGGTTGGGCACCCCTGCTCTAAATTGTGCCTGGGAGTGATTGTGAGTGTGAATTGTTGTTTGTCTATGTGCGCCCAGTTCAGGGTGCACACTGCCAACTGCCCGAAGACAGCTGAGATGAGGCCCCAGCACACCCCAGCTTATGAGTATAAGCGGATAAAAAAAATGGATGGATCGAATAATAGAAACTGTCCCCTTTTAAATAAATACATTTGAATAAATGGCGGCCCGGTGGTCCATTGGTTAGCGCATCAACCTCACAGTGTAGAGGTCATGGTTTGATCCTGGCTCTGGCATTCCTGTGTGGAATTTGAAAGATACCCCCTGTGCCTGCGTGGGTTTTCTCCGGGTACTCCGGTTTCCTCCCACATTCCAAAAACATTCATGACAGGCTGATTGAACACTCTAAATTGTCTAAGTGTGAGTGTGAGCGTGGACGGTTGTTGGTCTGTGTCTTACCCTGGCTGTTGTGGGCATGTGAGCCATTCCCGTTGCTTTGACCGTTGCTCGGTTCGCTTTCATGTTCATCCTTCTCCAGTTGCTCCAGAGCCAACTGCCTCCAACTGCGCAAGGAGGCTTTGCCCACCCAGTAACCTTCTCCACTGGTAGAAACAGATACACATATAGGTAAATAAAATGATAAATTAAAAAATAGGGAGGAATTTAAAACAAAAATAAAACTTTTAGTTGACATATGATCACCAAGATTGTACTTTTAATTAATGGTGTTGCATTTTAAGTTTATCACTGGAATGAACCAGAAAACTTACCATGGATGGGAGACATACATATTTGCGATTGAAGTAATAATGGTAGGGTGTGACCGATTATATCTTATCGAAATAGCAATAATTAGCTCAAGTTTTGACGAATAAATGCAGATACCTTATTTTCTCAAACAGTAAACTTTGTTAAGTAGGCATGGGCAGGAAGTAAAGGGCATGCATTGCTGACAGAAAGTAAAAATCAAATTTCTCTATTGTGGGACAAATAAAGGTTTCTTATCTCATCTCTCATTTGCATATTATTATACAATGTCTATGTGTTTGTGTGTGCGTGTATGTGTGTGAATTAGAGGAGCAACTGCACAAAAAATTCCCGGTTCGAATGATATCCGATATTTTTTTTCAATACAATTTTACTTATTGCAAACTTTAACGCATTTAATTTTTCATGTTCAAAGAGTTAATAGGTTATTGGAATTTTTGCTGCTAAATAATGGCACGAGCCTCGGAAAAAAAGAAAAAAATCCAAATCAGTTGGTCTCTTAAGATAAGATATCCTTTATTTGTCCCACAATGGGGAAATTTACAGCCTCCAGCAGCAAGAATGTATGTAGAAAAAAGAAGAGAAAAAAAAACAACAACAAACATCTTTCAATTAAATACAATATGAACACAAATGGATAAATCACAGTACTATTTACAATTTACCTTCACATCATTTAATTATTATTATTATTATGATTGTTATTTTTTATTCATCAGCCTGACAGCAGTCGGTAGGAACGAGCGTCGGTATCTCTCCTTCTTGCAGCGCGGGTGTAACAGTCTCTGGCTGAAGGAGCTACCAAGTGCTGTCAGGGCGGGCTGGAGGGGGTGGGAGGGACTGGCCATCATAGCTTTCAGCTTAGTTAGCATCCTTCTGTTGCCCACCTCCTCCAGAGTGTCAAGGGAGAAACCCAGGACAGAACTGGCCTTCCTGACCAGTCGCTCCAGTCTCTTTCTGTCCCGGGCCGAGATGCTGCCTGACCAGCAGACAATGCCATAATAGATGGCCGAGGCCACCACCGAGTTATAGAACGTCTTAAGGAGTGACCCCTGAACCCCAAAAGACCTCAGTTTCCTGAGTAGGAAGAGTCGGCTTTGTCCTTTCCTAATCAGGGTGTCCGTGTTTGTGGACCAGTCCAGTTTGTCGTTGAGAAGAACACCAAGGTACTTGTAGGAGGTCACCCTCTCTATGTCCATACCCTGGATGTTCATCGGTGCTGGTGAGGACTTTTTCCTGCAGAAGTCCACAACCAACTCCTTAGTTTTCCTCGGGTTGATCTGGAGGAGATTCTGCTGGCACCAGTCCACAAAGTCCTTTGTCAGTCCCCTGTACTCCCGATCATCCCCTTCTGTAATGAGGCCAACAATCGCAGAGTCATCGGAGAACTTCTGAAGGTGGCAGTTTGGAGTGTCATGTCTGAAGTCCGAGGTGTAGAGGTTGAACAGGAATGGAGCCAGAACAGTCCCCTGCGGCGCTCCAGTGCTGCAGAGAAGCCTGTCCGACTCACAGCTCTGCAATCTCACGTACTGCGGCCGATTTGTGAGGTAATCTATGATCCATGCTGTGAGATGGTGGTCCACTCCGGGTTTCTGCAGTTTGCCTCCCAGCAAATTGGGCTGGATGGTGTTGAAGGCACTGGAGAAATCAAAGAACATGATTCTCACAGTGCTCCCAGCCTTCTCCAAGTGTGACAGCACTGAGTGGAGGAGGTAGATAATGGCGTCTTCCACGCCGATGCCAGGCTGATAGGCAAACTGCAGCGGGTCCAGTGACGGGCTCACCAGCGGTCGAAGGTGGGCGAGGATGAGTCTCTCCAGCGTCTTCATCAGGTGAGACGTCAGCGCCACCGGTCTGTAGCTGTTCAGCTCCTTAGGGTGGGGGGTCTTGGGCATTGGGACCAGGCACGAAGTTTTCCACAGCTGTGGAGCTCTGCCCAGCTTCAGGCTCAGGTTGAAGATGTGCGGGACAATGTTACACAGCTGGTCAGAGCAGGTCCTGAGGAGCCAGGAACTGATCTTGTCCGGACCTGCTGCCTTCCTCACATTCATCTTCCTCAGTTGGTTCCTTACCTGCTCTGTTGTGACGGACAGGCAGGAACCAGGTGACATACTGGGTTGATGAGAGCTGGTCGAAAGAGGAGGGGGAGGAGAAGAAGTCCTCAGTGAGAGAGGTTGCAGTTTGTGGTTGGGGGAAGGGACAGACTGGTCGAAACGGTTGAAAAAATGGTTCAGTCCATCTGCCCAGTCCTTGTCCTTCTTGACCACTGTCTTTGGGTTGTCATGGCCTGAGATGGTTGTCAGGCCCCTCCAGACACCAGTGACATTGCTGGCCTGTAACTGGTCCTCCAATTTCATCCTGTATAACTTCTTCCCCTCCCTGATCTTTCTTCTCAGCCGAATCTGCACGGCCTTCAGCTCCTCTCTGTTTCTCGACCGAAAAGCTCTCTTCTTCTCCTTCAGCAGGGTCTTTATGTCCGGATTAATCCATGGTTTGTTATTGGAAAAACACCGCAGAGTTCTGGAGGGTACAGTGTTCTCCTCACAGAAGTTTATATAATCCGTGATGGTGTCAGTGAGTGCATCAATGTCCTCCCCATGAACCTCGCTGAAGAGTTCCCACCTGGTTGTCGCGAAGCAGTCTCGCAGAGCATCTTCAGCTTCCGATGACCATTTCTTGACCATTCTGGTCACAGTTGGTTGCCTGTGCACCAGGGGTTTGTACACAGGCTCGAGAAATACCAAGTTGTGGTCTGCTCTTCCAAGAGGGGGGAGGGAGAGGGGTTTATATGCCTCCTTGGTATTGGCATAAAACAAGTCCAAAATATTATTGTCTCTAGTGGCACAGGTTACATACTGCTTGAAAGTTGAAAGGGAGGACGACAGAGAGACATGGTTGAAGTCCCCAGAGATGATCAGCAGGGCGTTGGGGGACTGTGTTTGCAGCCTGCTCACGACAGTCATCAGGGCATCACACGCTGCATCATTATTAGCCGACGGGGGGGATGTACACTGTCACGGCTATGACGTGTGAGAATTCCCTCGGGAGATAATGGGGCCTGAGGCTAATGGCTAGCAGCTCAATGTCCCGGTTGCAGAGTTTGTCTTTGATCGTGATATGCCCCGGATTGCACCATTTGTTGCTCACAAAAACAGCAAAAACCTTTTCTCTTTCCACTCCCTTCATTCCTGTCCGCACGTATGAGTTGGAAGCCTTCCAACTCGACATGTGTGTCCGGAGTGATCGCTGTTAGCCACGACTCGGTGAGTAGCATTAGGCTAGCCTCGCGGTACTCCCTTTGATGTCGCGTTAGCGCCGCCAGCTCATCCATCTTGTTAGGGAGCGATCTTACATTCCCCATGATGACGGACGGGAGGACATGTCTGTACTTTCTCCGCCTTGTGCGGCGGTCCTTCCCGGCTCGACACCCTCGTGTCCTCCTCTTCAACTCTCGTGGGATATCCGGTTTGTCACCGGCCAGTAGCCTGCTGTTAGCCCGCCATGCTAACAGCTGGTCCTTACTGTAAACAATGGAGTTGCGTGTGCTATCTGGATCTCCGTTCACAGGATACGTAAAAAGATTAAAGCAAATAAAGGAGATGAGCATAAATGAAGCTGCCCCTCTCCCCCCCATGGGTTTGGGGTACAAAACCACCCAAAACAAAATGGGAAGAAGTAATAAATAAAGTAAAAGGACGAAAAGAAACTCAAACAGGGATATGAGCTGCTGGAGAGGCAGCCACTCAGGGGGCGCCATCAAAAAAAAAAAAAAAAAAAAAAACCCAACCCTTAACCCTTGGGTCCTTCAAATGAAAAAAACCCTAAATTACGCATTTTACAATTTTTGTAATGATGTATTTCGTGTTATACAAACATTCTTTTTTTTTCAAACACTCAAAATATTCAGAGGCATCTGTGCTATCCATACATATATAGTATTTATTAGTTCTTTGGGATTTTTTTATTCTTTATTTTTTGCAAAAGGAAAAAAAAAATTGTGTCTGGAGGTCTCAACCAAGCCCTACTAACAATCCCGACCGGACGTGTTCATGTAAAATGCATTGGTTTGAAGCCTCCTGCAAAAAGGCAAACTCATTTGCGATCCTCTGGCACAACCTAAAAGTTGCACAATTGGAATGACCTCAACCCAACAATGTGGCATGCATACGTCTGTCGAAAACAAAAGCGATTGACGTAAAAATCGCGTGAAATGCATGTTTACACATTAGGTTTACGATGCATTCAAAAATATGAATTATAATGGGCCTCTATGGTGCAAAATATGTAAATTGTGAAGATTACGGAATCAAAACATGTTTTATTATTGCTGCAATGCCTGAGAATCATCAGCCGGTGACATCATGAAATTTAGGCCATTTTAGAACCCCCCCATACGTTTCAGCTCTCTCGTGTTTTTCCAAATGCCTTTGCCTTTGATTCAAAGACATAATTTTACATTTATCACAAGCGGTGGACTACGAGGGTTAAATAACTGAACCAAAATTAGAACTTAATCCGTTACATAATCGCTTCTATGGTTACCTGATAGTACGTTTGACCAGATTGGAGACTTCCTTGTAGTCCTCATGAAGTTGATTCTTTAGGCGTAGGACCCTGCATCGCTGTTCGACACACTCTTGGCATAGAGTGGAGCCTGCAGTTTAGACAAGTAGTGTGTTTTTGTCACATATTTCTGATGTGAATGCAAATTTAGTTGATTTAGCTTCCCAACCAGCACAAATCCAGGTTGTCTTTTCTCCTACCATCAAGCCGTGGCCCTCCACCATAGCGCTCGTATAGAACCTGCCCAGCTTTCTGAGAAACCCTCTTGACATCTCCTACTTTGTCGGGATGTAGTTTGCCATGGGAACACAGGAAGTGCGAGTTGTCGATTTTCTTGGTGGCGGTAGAGTCATCCAACCACTTCTTCAACCAATCCAGAGGAATAAATTCGTACGGCTCTCCTACAACCACGGATGCAAGAAAACATGAGACAAAAATAAACACGTCACCTCTGAATTTCCATCGATGAAATAGGCATTTTTCTCCTCAAATTGTGGTCACCGATTCATAGATGCCACACCTAAACGCCTCACTTCCCTCAATATCACTTGTTGATTATCTTTCCTATGAAATGACATGCTATGACAATCTGATGATATGTGTCATGGTGAACATGTTTACCAAACCACCCCCCAGCCCCGGCACAACAGACACGGTAGAATGAGGAGGAAATGTAAATGTGTGCAGTGCAGAGAAACTAAAATCCCGGGTCAAACTCTCCCGCATAAAATCCAAATATTGTTCCTTGACACCACATCTAGCAAATGATAATTTTCCAAGGTGGTCAGAGAACGTGGTTACTGACCGTCTCTTGCAGGTAGCAGCTCATACAGCTCCTTCACTTCTTCGTGCTTCGCTTTGCCCTTATCCACACTCTGTTTCCTCATGTCCGACATTTCACTGCACCACTCCTCAAATTTATGGTTGTCTTGGTCCACCAACCTCTGGAGGAACTCTTGGGAGTTAGGAAAGGAGTGAAACAAACCTCAGACAAGATAGCAGACATTGATGTTCAGTGCAAGTTTAGAGCTAACGTAGAGGTTAGTCAGACTACACCAACACAACCCGATTTTGACCCGACAGCCGAATCACAGAAAACGTAGTGTGTTGTGGCAGATTTTGCGTTGTGGTGACACAACGCAACCCTTGTGGTGTGACACTCTCACAGGTTGTCTGGCATCTGGGACGCTTTAGGACCATCACGCAGGAAGTCTGGCATGTTCATTTTGCCACATAGTGTGACATGTCCTGCATCAGAGGTGCCCAATACATTGATGGCGATCGACCCGGAGCTCACGGACTGGTCCAAAGTCGATCGCGAGGTCAGTAGGGAGAGGGGGGGGGTTTGTGTGTCTGTGTGCGTGTTATTAATATGAAATGGTATATGTTAGTACACACTGCACCCATAGCATCTTATCAGTCTCACTTTCACAAAAAGTATTTAAAAAATAAAATAAAAAACTAGGTCACCTTTAACCTACAGTGGCGCTTGTTCGCGCTCAGCAGTCTGCAAGTGCAGCTTGCGATCAGAGCTGTTGCGCTACATCTTTTATTGTTCTTATTCTTCTCATTCAGAGTTTGCTTCAAGTATAGTTCACGAGGGCACTGGTAAAAAATGGGAATCTGGAGGGCCGAGAGAAGCAAAACGGTACACGTGAGCTAGCGTATGAACTACGATAGTTAATACGCTGCATATGTGTGTCCCATGCCTCCGCGTCAGGTCTCGGCAAAGGGAGGCAGTGATTTTCTTTTCACTAAACCACAAATTCTTGTGACAAATTTATTTTTCTGTTTCATTCATCTAAGGGGCCATTATGGCTGTTGCTCACATGTCATGCGTGTTTAAGTGCGTGCGTACACGAGCGTGGTTGATCGAAAAGTAGATCTTTGGTCAAAAAAGGTTTGGCACCCCTGTCCTACGTCATCCTACGTTTGGTTCCTCCGCATTGACTAATTGTGAGATGAAGCAAAATGCCCATCACAATCACCTGACCAACGCGCTTTAGTGCCTTATTCTGCCCAAGAGATCTCATGGGATATAAGTGTGGGCCTATGCTGAAACAGGTGTTGTGGTTCAGATGGCTGCCAGATTAACTGGCTCCCATTTACAGCTGTGGCCATTCGGGCAATGTCAGTCAGGAACATTTTTCTTCCCGTCTGCGGATTCGTCACACAGCTTCGTGCATTTGGTCCAACTGTATGTGCTTGGCTTTTCATTAAACAGCTCCTTGACTACTCCCAATTGTCTGCAAAAATGTGTGAACATAATAATAATTTTAAAAGTATAACATAGTGCATCATTAGTTTATTCATTTTTCAAAACAAAACGGGAAGTAAAAACAAAAAAAGGACCTTTTTAATGTTTGTTCCAAAAAAACCACCAACAAAATTGAGTTGAACCTCATTACAACGTACTTCGAGGGACGAAACGAATCTGTAAGTTATATCGGTTGCTCGTTGTACCATTTCCAATAAAAGGGCCGCCAACTACAGTGTAATACAGTATGAACATTTATAGATACAAAAAAAACATGAATATATAATACTGAATAAATGTGTCAATTCCAAATCATGTAAACAGTAAGAGTAAACCATTCAAGTCAGCAAATGAAAAGTGACGCGCCGGAAGCTGTTTTCGATCATCCTTCACTCTCTTGGCCCTGTAAGTATGTACTCACACACACACACCTGGCCGATCACGCATGAATTAGTTTACACAAAACGCTTTTCAAATACTTGACATTCAATGATTAATCTTCCTTTTGTGTGCACACGTGCACCCTTTGTGGCTTCTGTTCTCGCCAAAATTTCAAAATCTCCGAGATATGGCGAGGCCATGAGAATGCGAGTCGAGGGTATTACTGGTGTGGTGAAAATCTTTCGCAATCACAGTAAAACGCACGCCAATAATAAGTCACTTACACGTCATCGTTTTGAATCTGATGATCAAAAAACGCTAAGTGAAAAAAACGTGTCACCGCCGTGTCTTTTCCGTCGCATCGGGTTGGCGTTACGTGTATTTAAGCTTCCGCGGCTTCACGCCTCCATCCTGGTTACGGTTCGTGGAATTTCCGCTTACGTAAGTTCCGGTAACATGTAATATCGTAGTCAAAATGTTTATGCATAGGTTTTTATTACGGGTGAAGGAAATTCCTTTTCATAGAATTCCGGGGATGAGAATATTTACTGTACAACAATGTACGAGTTGATCAGTAACGTTGCCAAGCAAAGTAGGGTAATCCCGCACTGTACATTTTGTTCACGAGGAAGGTCACGGGCGGCAGTTAGCTTCCCATGGTTCGTTGTAACGAAGGCATATTCACTATTTTATGGGAAAAAGCTGGTCATTACAATGAGGTTTACGTTGTAAAGGTAAGCAAAACCAGCAAATGGAAAATTAACTACGTGAAATTGGGACTTTGATATCTGAACATTATAGGGCTCAAAACGTAAACGGGGAAATCTAACAGCGTGACCATTGTAAAGAACAAAAAAATCTCGTCATCTAGTCATACCTATAAAGCAGGTTTCTCAAGACTATGGTTTGTTATTCGTTGATGCAAAAAAAAGAACTAAAATTCAACCTACCAGGCACTTGAACTGGGGCCACAGCAGGATCTACAGTTTCCTCTTCTTGGACTTTATACACCAACATGTAGGCATTTCTGGAGCAGTGGTAGCCTTTGCTGCACTTGGGTTTTCGTGTCTGAGACTTCACTGTTTCAGCTGAGGACAAAAATAAGACCAAGGAGGTCGTGAATACAGTCTGACAATATATTCAAGCAGAAATGAAAATTCAATAAGCGCCTGTATGATGTATACATGCAGTGCTGCTTACCAATATCATCTTCTGTACCCAACTGCAGCTTCTTGCCTTCCATCTTTTCAATTTCTTCATCATTGAATTTGTACCAGTCGCTGGTACGAGCGTCTTTCACATGGGCAATATAATGTCCTGAGTAGGCACTGATGCCACGGTGGATCAGCACTGCACTCAGTTCATACACACACTTCTGATCTAGAAATGTGACACACGGTTTGGGTCAGAGGTATTTGGACAATACACGCACAAAATGTACTCAAGGATCAAGGATTAAAATGGAGTCCAAAGAGAGTCCAAAACTAGAGAAGTATAGAGTCCTCTCCAAAAAGAATTGGTACGGCAAGGTCTAATCCTTTGGCTTTGCTGTCCTGAAGACTGAGGTTTGAGAGCAAAAGCTAAATCACAAGTCCATCTATCTATCTATCTATCTATCTATCTATCTATCCAACAACACATATTATACAGGTACACTATACACACACACACACACACACACGTACGTATGTGTGTGTGTATATATATATATATATATATATTATAGCCGTCAAACGATTAAAATATTTAATCAAAATAAAAACACAACTGTCATAATTAACTCATAATTAATCGTGATTACTCACATTTTTTTATCGTTTCTGAATTTCCTTTTATTTTTATCCTATTTTTCGCTGTTTTAATGCTCTCATCAACGTGGAATCATGGATCAGTTTTCTATGTGCAAAATGCAAATATTTACTGAAATAATTTCGATTTTCAATTTTACATGAACATTTTTCACTTGTAGCAGTTATTCACACAATCTCTCACACAATATTACTGTCCATCAACAACAGTGAAAAAATATTTTGTCACACAACAGCTGCTTTAACAGCTCTTTTTATGGAATCAAAAAAGAGCAATATAACATTATAAAGTGCATAACTAAGGTAAACTAGTACTCAGCCTATAGTGGATTTAAGCCATGGTTCCATACTTCGTTTTTCTCAAGTTTGCTTTGAAAACAGCAGTCAGGCTGTGTTGATTGTGTTGGTCCTTCTTGCGCGGAAGTCCCTCTACGGTTTTGTGTAGACATCATTTCGGATGACTACACTTTGTTCTGGAGACATTTTATTTTCGCTAGGTCGCTACCACTGCAGCGTCACTGACATACGAAGACAAGTAAGCTCCACCTGCTCTGTTTGTATGGACACGGAATACTGTAACCTTCCACACAAAATAGTTCCAAACAAGTAACAAGTCTCGCTACGGTTTTGTGTAGACATCATTTTGGATGACTAAACTTTGTTCGATGACAAAACTGTAGACGTTTTGTTTTCAGTGCGGTCGCTAGGTCGCTACCACTGCACGTATAGAGTTCAGCGAACTCTATACGTGCCTCAGCGCACCGTCGCTGTCAGACGAACACAGAGAAGCCACACCCCCATTGGACACGGAACACGGTAACCTTCCACACAAAATAGTTCTAAACAAGTAACAATTGTGTTCGTGGCATACATCGTACTCAACAGAATGCCTGCTCTTTATTCACCAGAGGCTCATCAAACTCGTCTCTTATTTCTCTCCCGAAACAGTGTCTTCTCCCGCTTGGTGTACCCGAGCCTTTTCCGCTGCGTACAATTTTTTATTTTTTTTTCCCAAGATGGCACCCGAGTAGGCAGCCTTCGGCAAGTGCTCTTCAAGAGCCTTGCTTTTTTTGTTCTTTTTTGCTGTTTTTGTCTTTTGTTTTGTCACATGTTGTTTGTTGTTTCATTGTGTGGACCTGATATGGACTGTTTTCAGCGCTTTTTGGCCACGACATTCGTCAAAGGAGCAGTATCTGTGCTTGGTGGTTGCGCCTTCTCGGCAGCACGCCTGTACCAGCACAGATTTTGATTGGGAGGAATGTCAGCGCCATTGACTGTCGGTGCTGGACAGACCTGGGGCGCTTGTGTTTTTTGCGCCAGTAATGGGCAGCATTTTTCACAACCCCGATTTGTTCAGTGGCTTTGTCAGTGCTGTTGGACAGTTGGCGTTGGTGCGGCTGGATGGATGGCCGCTGAAGTTGAGGATGAGGAGAGAGGAGCGTTGGCGAAGAGCGCCGATGCGTATTTGGAACCGTATTTGGAATTGAAATGGATTTCCATGGGACAGGAGAAGTGAACCAATCTCTTTTTTCGTCAATGGATGCTACAGCTTCTTGTTGACTTTGAAACTTAGCTTGTAGCCGACGTGTGCACATTTTGAGCATGACGTCTCTGATCCACTGGTTAAAGGACACTTTGATTCTCTCCTCTTTCATCTCAAACTGCTTCAAACAACAAAGCGTATGACGGAAAAGTGCTTAGGACTGCACGACTGTCCGTGTTTTATGTTATTTTGTGTTTATTATTTTACTTTGTTAACTGTTTTGTAAAGCGCTTTGTTACAGCTGCCGCTGTTGTGAAAGCGCTATATAAATCAGCATGTATTGTATTGTAATTTCTGTTCAGCGATTATAATGGAGGCTCTCGCTGGCAATCCATAGTGGAGTTGTTTAATGCAACGCAAATGATTCCAGCTTGAGTCCAGCTGTGGACAATGTTGACAGGCTTGCAAGCAGTAGCCATACATTTAAGCTCTGGCTTCAACAAATTTATCCATCGTCTTCGCTTTGAAATTATCGATAGCTGTCTGTCTTAGATGAGGGGACGGAGTCCTCACATCAGCTGTGTGCTTGGCCATTAAGTGGTATTTCAGACACGGCGTGCTATGATGATAGCTCAGTTTACGACTGCAAAACATCCAGGTAACTTTGGTCTTGTCAGTGGAACTATCTGGAAACCCAGTAAGGGTCCTTGGGCAAGATCCTTCACGCTAATGACTACCTCATACAATGATGAGAGACAATAAAACAAATGACATGCCGGCTCAGACGTCGCCCGGCCAAACAAGGTCTGCGTCAGATGCTGGGGAACCAGAGCACCTTGATGAAAAATGGGCTACTGGAACAAAGCGAAGATGGGCGAGATGCGATAACATGGCTCTGTTGGAATGCTACTACTCAAGCAACCCTAGTCAGAGGGGTCACATGCAGAGAATGTGGGCTAAATGGTTACTTCGAAACCCACAGTCACGGCGGACCACGAAACAACTAGTAGCTCAGTGTTCCAACATCCACAAACGGCAACTGCTGTCACAACTTGAGATTGATGAGGTACGACGCAGGTTCCATGGTGAAGGGCCCCAGGCTGCCAGATCAGAGGAGGAGGTCATACTAGAGCAGTGGTCCTCAACTAGAAATGCTGTCGGTCCACTTTTTTTTTTTTTTTTTTTTTTTAAATAAGACCAAGGTCCGGTCCCATGCACAGCGGTCATGGGGAGCAGGGCAATATGCCCATTTAGTATGGTCAAGCTAAGCTTATACAAATCAACACTCCTCACAACCAACCAATAATGGGGTGCATGAAAATAATTGTTCACTTTGCCAGTACACAGCAAATAATGAGGGGGATTGTGTTGAGGCACAGGAACGCTTTTATTTTGTTAAGTTGTGCCTGCTTAATAATAGAAATAGCCCTTTTAGGGAAATAAGACATTTTTATTCAGACTCACTAACACATTTCAAATCCAGCCTCAAAACACATCTGTTTCGACAAGCCTATTCACTCAGACCATAAAGCCATTATTTATTTATTTCTTTATTTCTTTATTTTTGTTGTATTTTTCTTATTTGATGTTGTTTTTAACATTGTACTCGTGATTTTAACTGCTTGTTGTAAGGTGTCCTTGAGTTTCTAGAATGGCGCCCACAAATAAAATGTATTATTATTATTATTTTAACTTTGTTAAACAGTAGTTGTAATTTTCCCATTAATTTAACAAAAACAAAACAAAATACTAATTTTACCAAAATAAATACTAAACATAAAAACAAAAATATCCTTTTCATTTGTACGATTCCCCTTTTCACATCCCTTCTGAAATCACTTAAAAAATATATCAGAAGAGGAGTTAAGAACCATTTTAAATACTGACACAAGGGAGCACAGGAATGTGCAGTGCTTTTCTTCCACAATTGGTGAATGCAATGTCTGAGGCATGCAAATATTTGAGGACGCCATTGGGATGTTCATTTACCATGTTGCGGTGTTCTGCTATTAAACAGTTGCAAAGTAGACGGAAGCAAAACTGCACACAATCGAAACCTCCCGCGATTCGTTTTGTCTAATTGTCTGTGTGCGGCTCTCCTGGGCTGAAGCTGTGAGCACACTGTGGCGTTGCGCATGCGTCTGTTTCCTGACACTATCATCTATTTTGAATGCGTGCTGACGCTTATGTATGGACACACCTTAAGTTCAGAGGAACCAATCAGCGCATCGTATATGCTTACGCTTATGTATGGACACACCTTAAGTTCAGAGGAGCCAATCAGCGCATCGTTATCGCCGACATGCCCTGCTCAGGCAGGGTCTCTAGTGAGTCAAACATTATACACACAAAGTCGCGCTGCCGCGGTCCTCTGCATTACATCTGTTAGTGCACGCAAAGAATACAACGGATAATTTTAACAAGCGATCGCGGTAATGCGCAGATTATAGCCCACAAATATAAAATGTATAACGTAAAAATCAATTTATAAATTATTTTATACAATTTGCCAAGGGTCCGGACAGAGGAGGTCGGCGGTCCGGTCGTGGATCGCGGTCCTCCAGTTGAGGAAGAGGGTACTAGAGATTGGGAGGCCAGCCCCAATGAATGAAATGCTGAGCGAGGCAGCAACTGACCTCAAATCTAGGATCATGGCGAGAATGAAAGCTGGGCAACCTAGAAACCGATTACAACGGCTATGTGAAGTACCACCTGAAAGTCTCATGGAAAGTGTGAATGCAGCACTAAGGGCGATCCCTACCGTAACGATCACGGAAACCAATGAGCTGATATATGCTTCAGCATCAGTGATCCTTGAGATGCTTGGCTATAAGAGCAAACATGGAAGCCATGAGGTACGTTACCCACCATGGAAAAGACGGTTGGAGGCTAAGATCAAGGCGGCTCGGAAAGATGTGATATATACTTGGATATATATATAAGATATATACTAAGTTCCCAAACACGGAACTTAGTATATATACTAAGTTGCCGCTACAACGGAAATCTGGCTTCTCCAGCCACGCCACTTGAAAATAGCATTGTCCCGTAATATTTGTAGCGACGCCATTTGAGTGCAGCGCGCCTCAGCAGTCGAAAGTCCGCTGCTCTCTGCTGTGTGTGAGTCCGCGCAAACATGTAAGCACGCGCACGTCTTTTGGTTTCAACCAAGCAACCGACGTCACAAATCAAATACGCTTTGATCTATGACAACAAAAAGCTAGCCTAGCCGAAACAACAGCTAACCTTACCTGACGCACACGGCACACACAGCAGAGAGCAGTGGACTATCGACTGCTGAGGCGCGCTTCGCTCGAGTGGCGTTGCTACATATTTGTCTGTCACTTGTTGAGATCGATAAATTCGATGAGTAGATTCTTCCAGAAAATACGGTAATTGTTTGCCGAACCGGCAACCAAACCATCCATTCACTGCCCCAGGATGGCGTCAATCTATTGTTGTTTCCCGGAATGACCCGAAGTGATCACGTGATCATCGTCGGAACTAATCGGAGACGGCGAAAAAGCAGAGCGGGTACCAGGTCCTGCATGTTCCAACAAAACTATGAATTAGAAGGGTGGGGAAAATGACATACACAAATGAAATGAACACCGCGGGTTAATTTTTATGGATTTTAGAAGATTTCCCTGAAAATTATGGACAATTAAGAACATAATTTTACAACTTACTTTTTTATTAATTTTTATTAACTTTATCTACACACACACACACACACACACACACACAAACAAACACACACACAAACACACACACACCTGAGCTGTATTTATAGAGCACTTTCAAACAAAGTGCTGTCCATGGAGCAACTAACATATTTCATCCAAGAGGTCACAAAGGAACCCAGAACAACATCGAAAAAAATTCAAGTCTCCCTCACCTCAGTTCAGGTCAGGTCCTGACTCAACAATAAAGACCAGACTGGGCAAAAATGACATCCATAGCCAAACCAGTTACGAGATTTAGGAGGAAAATACATTTTCACACAGAGCCAGACAGTTCATGGACCATGGCATTGTGTGGTTAAAGTCAGCAAAATCCTACTTTGTCCATCCATTTTGTATGACAAGTGTGTCATTTATCCTTTTGTAACCATATATCTGACCGAAGCAGAAGAGCATTGAAATTAAAAGTGGGGATACCTTTTGTGACTTCAAAAAAAGGTGCCATGTCCAGTTGCTCAGGGAAGCTGATGTAGGTGTTGAGTTTTTTCTTGTGCCCCGTTTGTCTAGAGATTACATCAGAGAAGCTGTCAATAAGTGGGTAACTAACTCATGCATCATTATTTGTTCCGATGTTTCATATCGAGATGATTAATAGGATATGGATATTTCATTTAAGAAATATTTTTGGGACAAACCTGTCAAAGACAAAGCGCATGAGCTGCAGGTTGAGGGTCGGAGGGAGACTGTGCAGTCTGATCCTCCGGGTGGCGTTCTGTTTACTTTGACAGCTTTCACAGAAGTAGCGGTTGTCTCCATCTAGTTTCTCATCCTGAAAAGTGAAGAGAAGCGTAAATAGTTTACGTTGGACTAAGTGGCGGGTCGTATAAATGGTATGAGTGGTATAAATTTGGCCCAAGGGGGGAATTTCATTATACCTGATAATCACAATATTTTTTGGCATCGAAATGCTCATTTGTCTGGCATAATTCTTGAGAACACTAAGCTATTCATTTATCTGTATCGATGTATAAGGCCTACGATAAAGCTGTATCATGAGGGTTAGACTTGTTGCCATTGATGCTGGTTGCAGAACAACACATCTTTTGATTTGTTTTTAATCAATATAATTATCCATTGATTTGCTTTACTGTGATTGCCTGGACACCAGTAGTGGGTATACCCTGCCTATTGCCTGAAGACAGGTGGGATAGGCTCCAGCACGCCGGCAATAGTTGTGTGACAATTTGACTATTTCGCAGTTCGTTTATCGCAGATTCGGTGCAGCGCGGATTTTTTTCAAACATATTAATAATTTTAAATATATATACAGTATATATATTTTTTTCATATACATGGAGTACAGTACTGTATATGTTGCTCTATGTGACTGTTGTTTTGCAGCTTCTCACGGACTGTTTGCGGACTGTATATGTTAATTGGTCGCTACTTCGCGGATTTTCATTTATCGCGGTTGGTTTTGGTCCCCATTAACCGCAATAAACGAGGGATAACAGAGTAATATGTGCATTAGCAACCAACTACAGGTACGTTATTGTCATCATTTGTCACTGAAGTTAAAAAGGAGTATTTTATTTTTACATTGTCTTTTATTGATTAATTTTTTTCTTGTAAGAATTGTTAACTATCCATCTATTTTCTGATCCACTTATCCTCTTGAGGGTCGTGGGCATGGTGGAGCCTATCCCAGCTGTATCCGGGCAGTAGGTGGTGAGTGAAAACAGTGCGACTTTGCTTGCTTGTTTTCATTTTAAGACATGAAGAACACACTTTAACAACATTAATGTAACATAGAATTTTTAAAAACAATTTAAAAATTTCACAAGGATTTGAACAAACCCTTTTCCTGTCAAACATAAATGATTTCGCATGAAAAAAAGTTTGCGTAGAAGCTAGAATATGCTGAAAAGCTCTGAGGTGAGATGCCCATTTTCAATTTGTTAAGCTTGCTTGTGTTTCCACCTGACATTTTCATTATTGATTGCACTTGTGGCAATGTGCACCGAGCAGCGGCGTCATCCCTCCGTCCCTGTACAGTCTGAAGACATAACCGCTCAAACCAAGAACCAGACCTTAACGTTAGTGCAACAGTTGCATTGAGTGTAAATCGATTAGTCCTGCCTAAAGTGAAACACTCAACTGCTAGCAAGAGAGCTAATTCAATGTAAATGACGCCAGCTTGTGCTGTGAGCATGTATGTTGTTAATACATAAATCCTGGAAAGCCAACAGACTGTGCCGCACATGCTAAAACCCGGTGACGCGGTGATGATGCGGCTATGAAGTCTGAGTAGTTGTGGCGGACTCGCTGACACCTTTACACATACAGGTCCTTTAAAAAAATATCATATTGTGATCAAGTTCATTATTTCCCATAATGTAATGATAAAAATTTAACTTTCATATATTTTGCTGCACACCAACTGAAATATTTGAGGTCTTTTACTTTTTAAATACTGATGATTTTGGCATACAGCTCATGAAAACCCAAAATTCCTATCTCAAAAAATTTGCATATCATGAAAATGTACTGTAAAGGAGCTATTAACCTAATCATCTGAATCAACGAGTTAACTCTAAACACCCACAAATGATTCCTAAGGCTGGTTCATGACTCAACACCGCAATCATGGGTAAGACTGCCGACCTGACTGCTGTCCTGAAGGCCACCATTGACACCCTCAAACAAGAGGGTAAGACACAGAAAGAAATCTCTGAGCAAATAGTCTGTGGGAAGTAAAAAATGTGGCAGAAAACGCTGCACAACCAGAAGAGGTGACCAGGTGCCGCATTCTCCAGGTCAAGCAACTTTTGAACCAGTAACAGCGGCAGAAGCGGCTGAACCGGGCTACAGAGAAGCAGCACTGGACTGTTGCTCAGTAGTCCAAAGTACTTTTTTTCAGATTAAAGCAAATTTTGCATGTCATTCGGAAATCAAGGTGCCAGAGTCTGGAGGAAGACTGGGGAAAAGGAACTGCCAAAATGCCTGAAGTCCAGTGTCAAGTACCCACAGCCACTGATGGTCTGGGGTGCATTGTCAGCTTCTAGTGTTGGTCCACTGTGTATTATCAAAGGCAGGATCAGTGCAGCTAGCGATCGGAGTTTTTCGAGCGCTTCATGCTTCCATCTGGTGAAAAGCTTTATGGAGATGAAGATTTCATTTTTCAGTATGACCTGGCACCCACTCACAGTGCCAAGACCACTGGTAAATGATTTAGTGACCAAGGTATTACTGTGCTCAATTGGGCTGCCAACTCTCCTGACCTGAACTCCAAAGAGAATCTGTGGGATATTGTGAAGAGGAAGATGAGAGACACCAGACCCAACACTGTGGATGAGCTTCAGGCGCTATTGAAGCATCCTGGGCCTCCATAACACCTCAGCAGTGCCACAGGCTGATTGCCTCCATGCCACACTGCATTTCTGCAAAAGGATTCCCAACCACGTATTGATTGCAAAAAAAATTTAAAAAAAACAACAACTTTTCAAAAAAATTGGTCGGATGAAATAAGCAAATGTTTTGAGATAGGGATTTTATTCTTCCTTAATTTTTTTTGCCAAAATCATCAATATTAAAACAATAAACGGTAAACAATAAAATTTAGTTGTGTTTCATGAATTTAAAATATATGAAAGCCTCCTGTTGATCAGTTCATTATAGAAAATAATACTTTCTCACAATATGCTATTTTTTTAGAAGGACCTGAATGCCGATACCACACATCACAATAAAATTGTAAAAACAATAGGGTTAGATGGCATGATGGACGTTTTTAAATAATACTATGGATCCTGTCATAATATGATCACGCAGCACTACGTTGGCACAGGAAGGAGTCACAGATGACTCTCCCGCCAGGTGGACGAGATGGCTCGCCTCAGATTGTGAACCTCCGTCATAAACTACCGTATTTTCCACACTAAAAGGCGCACTGGATTATGAGGTGCACCTTCAATGAATTGCCAATTTGGTAATTGTTTTTAAACAATTACAATTGTTTTAAAACAATGCATCCACTCGATGGAGCTAAGCTCAAGGAAATGGCAACAGAACTGTAGCAACACCACTCAAGTGAAGCGTGCCTCAGTAGTCCATAGTGCGCTGCTCTCTGTGCACGCGCGAGCGCGCACGTGGTTCAACCAATCTGCGCAGACGCAACCTACGTCACAGATCAAAGGAGCTTTGAACAAACGACAACAGCGAACATAGCTTAGCTGTCGAGTGGCGTTGCTACAGAACGATCAGATGTCAGTAAAACTTATTTAATAACGCAGTGACACAGTTCACTTAACCAACAGCAGCAAGTTATAACATTGATTCATTAACATTCAACTCCCTTGTCGCTGCTCTATTTTCGTGTTCAACTGCATAACCCGATCGCCTTAACTTTGAACTCTGCGTGGTAAGCATGTCTCTAGCAAAGAGCCATTTTGAGATCGACATATTACAGTAATAACCACAAGGTGCATCGGATTTTAAGGCGCACCGTGAGCTTTTAAGAAAATGGAAGGCTATTAGGTGCGCCTTTTATTGCAGAAAATACGGTAACATTAACTTATTTTTGGTTTGAAATGACATCTAGGTAGAAGGTGAAAAATAACATTTCATATCGCCTAAATCAGGGGTGTCAAACTCCTGTCCTGCATGTTTTCCAAGTCTCCCTGTTGCAACACACCTGATTCAAATGAACAGGTTCAATGTCAGGCTTCCGCAGAGCTTGCTGATGATCTGATCATTTAAATCTGGTGTGTTGCAACAGGGAGGCTTGGAAAACATGCAGGGCAGCGGCCCTCCAGGACCGGAGTTTGACACTCCTGGCCTAAATCAATGGAAACTGTAAGAAACAGAACCCATTGAGGGTGGAGCTTATTGAGCTTATTGATGTTGCAGTTTTACTGCGGATATGGCCATAATGAGGCAGCGTTCAGTAAAGTCAAAATGGAAATGACGATTACATTTCGGTTCATTTCCCAACCCAAAGTTAAAATGCATCCTGACAATAATTGTTTTATTTTGTTTTCTAAGATTCACTGGTGATACTGCAAATCATTGACTAAGACAATCAGCACTTGTATTTCCAAAACGCATTCGATTACGTTAGTACCGTGACCTTAACATACCTTCAGAAACTCTGTAACACATTCTGTAAGGTTCTTGTGGCCCTGAATATTCAATTCCAGTTCATAGAATCTGGAAGGCAGCGCAGACGATCGCCCACATTGGTTACAGCTGGGAAAACAACATCGATTGCAATTAGAAAATCTCTCTTGATTCATGTGAAGAAATGAATCTTTGCAGTTCAACAGTGGGGGCAGTACACGGACGTGATGCATCTTTGAGAATAAAGTGACATTTAAATAAAGTGGCAGTTGGTTTGCTTACACAGTTACATAGGAGAACTGTCCACAGAATTGCTGCTGAATGACATTTTGCAGGATTGGGTTCTTCTGCTTGGACAATGTGTCCTCCAACAAGGACAAGAAGAGCTTTGAGAACTCCTGGGCATCCTGAGAGAGAAAAGAATGACTAGTACTTTGTGGGGCATCATATTGTTGAAGTAATAGGAAAGTTAATCGGCTGGCTTCTTACTTGCTGCTGCCCAGTGTCTAAGCCAAGAGCTTTAACCAGCCCTGAAGGATCAATGTATTTTCTGTTACTATTCTGTAGTAGTGCAAACAAATATTGCAGATGCTCACAAATGGACTCAGGTTCATAATCTGAAACACACCAAGTATTTGTCAGCGGAGTGTTCCGCATTTGTCAAGAAACAACCATCAGACGTCGTCGTCAAGCTGTAATTGATGGTCAAGGTCACATGACGAGTTATTGCGACAGACATTTTTGTTGTGGTGTTCCCACTATTGTCAACATTTGTTCCAATGAACATTTGAGATGAAGAAATCACCAGTGCACCCTTCTACTTAAATATCTCACTTTCATGATAGTCACCTGAAGTTTTTACATTTTCATATCCCTACATTTTTGTGAATAGTGTTTATACATATACAGAGTCAGACTCATCCAAATCGGTCTTATCTCATCACCGCTGGATTTCTGATGGGTGTCGGTGACTCACTTAGGATTGTCATAATAACAATTTACAGAACAATACATTTTCTGAGAAACTGTCATGATAAATGACAAATGAAAACAAGAGTTTTATTCTGTTGATACTATGATAGAGCATCTTAAATCAAGTATCTTGTTATCAAAAACAAATAACCTTTTCTTTTGAACATTGGCATTGCGATAGAGAACAATAAATATCTTTGATGAATACAATTCACAAAATTCGCATTGAAAGCCAGTCCCTCACTGAACGATGAAAGCTTGCTCGCGTTAGCAAACATGAAACTCTTCGCGATTGTTTGCAATCATATTATGAACTAGAAGGCTAAGACCAGGCCTGCAACTTGTAAACAAATACTTAACGAATTCCGTCATGAATCACACACAGATATACTATTTCAATGCCATATCACCATTATCATGTGATAAATTTGTTACTGGGGGGAAAAAATTGCTGGTGAAGTATCATCGTAGAAAAATTACAAGAGTGCGTATGAGATGCAGGGATTGGATTGAACTTTTTTTTTTTTTTTTACTTTTGACTCGTCACAAAGGCTGGTCATGTGCAGAGTTCTGAAAAACTTTGTGGGGCCATCAAAACTAATTTGCCTCATGAGATGAAATTCAATCTATCGATCTGATCTCTCTAAGGTGGTGCCTTCAGGAACAATCTGAAAAGAGCTTCCCATATGCAGCTAATTAATAGTTTGAAATGGAATCTAGCCCTGCAATTGGCTGGCAACTGGTTCAGGGTGTCCCCCGCCTACTGCCCGAAGACAGCTCGGATAGGCTCCAGCACCCCCCCCGCGACCCTCGTGAGGATAAAGCGGTTTGGTAAATGGATGGAATCTATCTATCTAGTGTTTGAAACCAGCCAGTGTTTCATTTGGCCTTCAATGCATCCATCTCTTCCTCCATCCATCTCTGCAGCATGATGCACATTGGTGAGCACATCTGCCTCACAGTTCTTGTGCTTTGGATTTGAATTGCAGGGGCTCAGGCTCCCTCCAGAATAGAACAGACAAATATTTTAAAATATCCATCCATCTTTCAATCCGCTTTATCCTCACAAGGGTTGCGGGGGGTGCTGGAGCCTATCCCAACTGTCTTCGGGCAGTAGGCCGGGGACACCCTGAACCGGTTGCCAGCCCATCGCAGGGCACGCGGAGATGAACAAGCATCCACGCTCACTCACACCTAGGGATAATTTTAAGTGTTCAATCAGCCTGCCATGCATGTTTTTGGAATGTTGGGAAGATACCGGAGTACCCAGAGAAAACCCACCCAGGCTCGGGAAGAACATGCAAACTCCACACAGGAAGACCGGAGCCGATCGAACACACAACCTCTGCACTGTGAGGTTGACGCGCTAACCAATGGACCAACAGGCCGCCATGTAAAAATATACATCATATCATTAGTTTTGATAGTTTGAATGTTTACTAATTTACTAATCCAAAAGTAATTGAAAGTATTAAAGTTAAAATACTTTAATATGTTGGTACTTTTAGTACAATGCTAAGTACACTTTATAACAGGTAACTACTAACCATCGGAATAAATTTTTAAAGTAACCCTTTGGACCATGGCGCTTGAATTGACACATCTATGGACATATAAGTCGAACATGATTAGATTAAGGTGTTCAAAACATGTATTTTAAAAACTTTCAATTTAATGCAATACAGTACTTCTCTTTAGTGCAAGTAAGCACACTTGATAAAACTATGCCATTGTACACAAATTATTTTTTTTAATGCCGCACACATTTTAAACCAGCTGAATTACCAAACACAAACCATCTGTACTTGTACCTGACTCTGTGTTGTGTTCCTCTGCACGGGAATTGTAGTGCTGATAGAGGCTTCTTCGCAACTCAAGGTTGTGGAACCACACCTGCAGGAAGGTGTTGACATAGCACGTAGCACCCAGATTGGTCAAACCAACAAACGTGTTCTGTAAGAGACAGAAAAACAGACAGTACTACAAATAGTAATGTATTGTATTGTACTATGCACAGTGATTGAACTGATCAAATATTGTACCTTATCTCTTCGCTCTGAATTTGGGTCATCAATATTGTGGAAAGAATTTTCATCAATCTCCCCAAGCCACGTCTGTTCCCCAATGCCAACAAGACAGTTGGGGTTGCCTTTACAGTTCCTCCTGAAGTCATAGCATGTACACTAATCAAACCCGATATTCAAAGAACAATTACATATACATACACTGTATGGAATGCTAACAATTTGGATAGGAGTTTCTAAGCAAATTTAAGTCACAGCATAAGACTGAACTCGGGAATCTAACAACTGGTCGTTGAAGATTCTTATTGGTTAACGTGACGTTTATTGATGTCATCTGACGTTGTGTCGCAATACACAGGGTCCAATACGAGGAATAAAGACTTGATGCGCTGTGTTTGGTTGATAATTTTCCATCAGGGAAAATATAATCGAGGGTGTTTAACTTGTTATTCACTATTATCACAACTGAAAATGGTGGAACATTTCTGAAAGTACCTGCAGGTTCCTCTCTTGCAGGCCGGAAGACTGATGCGGTACGCTAGCTCGATATGCTCCTGTCTGATATCTTCAGGTTTTACAGATTCCACCCAACGCCAAGCCGCTTTTTCCAACTGTAAGCGCGGCGCCATATTCCTGGGATGTAGGGTTCACCAAAAGGATCAACTGTGCACACGAACAAACTGCAATGTAATGAGAATGCTAACACAGGCTAAATGCGTAATCACTTCGGAAGCAGTCTTCCACCAATATCTAATGACACTACCTAATTCACACAACTAACGGAAGTAATATTTTACATCAGCGACAGTTCGACACCTCGCATATAAAAAAAAACACGCAGTCAAATTTGCTGTTTAGCAAAAGAACTACCCTGCTTATACTAGTGGCTCGTTAACTAGCGCAGCCCAACCCGACCTTGTCTTCTACTCCGTATTCCATTTAAGTCTATGAAACGCTGACAACTTCTGAAAGAATGCCAACTAATTGCGAACCTTGATTCACCAATTGGTTCGTATCAATTCACATTTTATTGAATTTTATTTCAGATTTATCGCTCTTGTGTTCGTAAAGATGATCACTTAGCTAAAAAAAAAAAAAAGAACGTGCACGTCGTTAATATATGACGTAGGAGACAGCCCTGGAAGAGGAAGCTGATACTGTTCCATTCGTCGCTTCTTCTTCGTCGTCGTCGTCTTCTTCTTTGTAAGCGATAGCGCTTTGGAGACTGTAATAGTGCATTACCGCCACCTATTGTTCTGCAAGAATTTGCATTTAGGTTCTTTTTATTTCAGTCGGTATTAGGAGAACTTGCCCTTATGGATGGATTTTCTTCTTTCTTATTTCTACCCACAATCTTGCTGCTGTAGACTGTAAATTTCCCCAGCGTGGGGCAAATAAAGCATCTTATCTTATAACCTATTTTAGTTTCACTGTATATTTTGAGGGCGGCCCGGTAGACCAGTGGTTAGCACGTCGGCTTCACAGTGCAGAGGTACCGGGTTCGATTCCAGCTCCGGCCTCCCTGTGTGGAGTTTGCATGTTCTCCCCGGGCCTGCGTGGGTTTTCTCCGGGTGCTCCGGTTTCCTCCCACATTCCAAAAACATGCATGGCAGGCTGATTGGACGCTCTAAAATTGTCCCAAGGTGTGATTGTGAGCGTGGATGGTTCGTCTCTGTGTGCCCTGCGATTGGCTGGCAACTGATCCAGGGTGTCCCCCGCCTACTGCCCGAAGACGGCTGGGATAGGCTCCAGCACCCCCCGCGACCCTAGTGAGGATTAAGCGGTTCAGAAAATGGATGGATGGATGGATGGATGTATATTTTGATGTAAATGCAGCATTATTGTAAATGCTGTGTTAATTATATTGTCCGCAGCATGTATCCATCCATCCATTTTCCGATCCGCTTTATCCTCACAAGGGTCACGGGCGGTGGGGCAGCCTATCCCAGCTGTCTTCGGGCAGTAGGCAAGGGACACCCCGAACCAGATGCCAACCAGTCGCAGGGCACAGAGACGAACAATCATCCCATTCAACCTCACAGTCACACCTAGGGACAATTTAGAGTGTTCCATTAACCTGCCATGCATGTTTCTGGAATGTGACGGGAATGTGAGCTCAAAAATAATTTTCAGTTAAGCACCAGAGAAAGGGATTCACGTAGGTTTATTACAGTTTGTGAACATAGAGAATAGTGGGTTTTGAATTAGGCTTCATTAAAGTAAGCAAAATGTTGCAAAGACTTTCATAAACAGTTGTCCTTTTTTGTGTTTGTGAATGTTCCAATGTTTGTCAACTGTCCATCCTTCACTGTCACCACTTTGCAATGTTTATATGTTTAACACAGTTAATAGACTGTTAACCATCCAAAAATACCTTTCTTCACATTTACAATACAGTCTTACTTGACCAGCAGAAAATCATACAAATTAGCCCTGAGGGTGTGACCACCATTATGACAGTCACTAGTGTCTCCAGGTCTTGGATTACCCATCCTGCCAGCCAATCACTGTGCTCCACTTCCATTTGAATGAGAATAAAGGTGCAGTTAAGACTAAAAGTACATATCTTTAGCCTTTCAAGATGAAATGTACGAGTGCATTCTCCTATGCACCCAAACTAGTAAAGTGTATTTGAACTACTCAAGAAGTGCATATATACATATATCGAAATGAGCCACTGAGGCTGAGCTTTTGAATGGTCAAAATGGACATGCATTCCAACCAGCCACCGCTTCCAAACATTTAGAAGTACAAATTCTATCCGCAAAAAAACAAAACATTCAACCATTTTCACAAGGGTCACGGACATGCCGAGCCTTTCCCAGCTCTTTTCGGGCAGTGGGCAGGATGCACTCTAAACTGGTTGCCAGCCAAACGCAGAGCACACAGAGAAACAACCATCTGTGTTCTCACTCACCTCGATACAATTGAGAGTGTTTCATTAACCTGCCATGCATGTTTTTGGAATGTAGGACAAAGCCCACAGAGGCACAGTGAACATGCAAACTCCACACCATGCGGAGCTAGAATCGACCCCTGTTCGTCTGCACTGTGAGGCGGACGTGCTAACCCAGGCATGTCCAAAGTCCGGCCCGGGGGCCAAATCCGGCCCGCGGTCGAATTTCATCCGGCCCTCGGCCCCTGTCATAAAATCAGTGCCGTCTGGCCCGCAGGTTGGACGCAATGGAACACGTGTTGCATTGACTGAGGTCTCGTAGACTGGTGAGTGATGTTTCATAGAATACTGCTTCCCTCTAGTGGCTAAATGAGTAATAGCATTCACTAAATAAGTAATAGCATTTAGACACTAGAGGGCATCACTCACGAGTTAACAAGACATCACTCCGTGATTATATTGACTGATATGTCATATTTAAATTGATCCTTGCAGTTGTAGATATGTGTATTGCTTGTTCATTTCCCCGTTATTCGAGTCAAAGGTTTTGTGACTATTGAAAAGTCATGCTGATACATTTTATGTTTTAAATCAATCAATTTGCACTCAGGAGACTTCTGTTTAAGAAAAAGTCAAGTGAATAAGCAGTTGCATGTGATATACCTGTTTCAAATGAACCAAAAGAAATTCTTAAGATTGTTGAAATTAAAATAAAAATGGAAATGTGAAACAGACTGGCTTACTAAAATTTGTTGAACAATATTGTTGTTCAATGTAAAGAATGTCAGCCAAGGTCGGCCCCCCGACATTTTACCACATAAAATCTGGCCCCCTTGGCAAAAAGTTTGGACACCCCTGTGCTAACCAGTCAACTAACATGCTGCCCCAGAAGTAAAACAGCAAAAACATTTGTGGCATCTTCGTCAAATAAAAGTTTTCATTTATACAGGTAGTAATTATTTCCCTTTCTAGCAGAAGTTTAATTTTGCTTCAATTACACAATTAGAATGATCCCTCACCACTTCGCGGCTTCACTGTTTGTTTTTTTTTTTAAATAAAACATTTAAAAAATAAATACAGCCATATCGGTAACCACCATATTACGAACACGAAAATTCCAGGCGGGGGTTGGGTAGTGTGGGGGGCAAATCCTACTTGTGGTTTTTGACATTTTGCAGGAGGGTGGGGGTCATACCAAGTAACCACAAAAAGGAAGGATTACTGTATTTTCCACATCTACAAGTCGTTTTTGCTTCAAGTGTAGATGAATTTTCCATACGAGTTCTCATTTCTATAGCTCTACAAAATTCTTTTTTAAAGTTTTTTTTTACAAATAGAATACAAAATCTGTGACATTTCCATGGTACAAGTTACTTTTGTACCAAATTTACCTCCATATTTTCATCCATCCATCCATTTTATCCTCACAAGGGTGCGCTGAAGCCTCTATCCCAGCTGTCTTCAGGCTGTTGGCGGGGTACACCCTGAACCGGTTTCCAGCCAATCACAGGGCACACATAGACAAACAACCATTTGAGGTCACAATCACACCTTGGGACAATTTAGAGTCTTCAATTGACCTAGCTTGCATGTTTTTGAAATGTGGGAGGGAACCGGAGTGCCCAGAGAAAACATGCAAACTCTACACAGGAAGGCCAGAGCTGGAATCGAACCCTGCACCTCTACAATGTGAGGCGGGTGTGCTAACCAGTCGCCCACTGTGCTGCCCACCTTTATATCTCACAGAGAAAGTCACTTTTCAGAATAGAATTTATATGTTTAAAATGTGTTTTTAGGTTATATATTTTGATTTCTATAGATTCCAAAATTGGGGTTTTCATTAGGTGTAATCTTAATCATAACCAAAATCATTGAAAAAGTCATGAAGTATTTCACCATTACATAGTGAAGCTAAGCCACTTGCAAATCTTATCTGTTTCCACGTGAGAATCAAGGGTAAAAAAATAAGAGGCTACCAAATTATAAGCAGTTTTGAACAAGAGTACATGCAGGAGGTGTATTTTTAACTGTACACTTAAAGCTTGCAGGCATTGTTTAAAAGGCTTTAAGCCTGAAGTGATAAAACGACAGGTGCCATGTTTAACTGTTCTAATGAAATTTAACGCAAAGCTTAGTAAACCTCTGTTAACATTTTCTTAGGACGGCCCGGTGATTGAGTGGTTAGCGCATCAACTTCACAGTGCAGAAGTGCAGGTTTCGATTCCGACTGCGGCCTTGTGTGGAGTTTGCATGTTCTCCCAGTGCCTGCGTTGGTTTTCTCTGGTTTCCTCCCACATTCCAAAAACATGCACGGCAGGTTAATGAAACAGGTCCTTGGGGATGAAAAAGGTGGCCCAAAATTGTAACGTCTCGTTGGTCTACCTTTGGTGGCCCGCCACCCCACTCCCTTACATTCCCGAGTAGTTTGTTCCATTATGCTTCATTTACAAATTTGGCAGAAATTTATTTTCTGCGTATGGGGACATCGTCGAAAAGGCAACAAGAGTCGTGGGTGGAAAAGAGGAAAAAAGAAAAAAACAGTGAGATGATGCTCGTGCATCATTTGCACATACTCCTCCCAAAAAAAACTGCTGTACCTCAAGAAATTCTAATTGCGATTGTGTTATACAAGCTCGACAACAACAACCCAAAACGCTGTTGTGAAAATGTTGTGACCTGCACATCGATTACGCTACGAAAATGAAATGGAATGTTACGAGACAAAGTTGTTTTCTTTCCAAAAACGATGCCGACTTTGTCGAGGGGTTCGGAGGGCAAGAGCAACGTCGATTGGTGTAACTGTTATATTTGCAAAACAAATCGATCTTAAGCTGTGTAGATTTCTCCCTTTGATATGCATTGTGTTTGTATCATGTCCATAATATTTTTATAGTGTCCCATCAGTCCTTGTCTATAAAGGTAGATTCTTGAAATTTTCACGTACCTGTGTTTTAACCACAGGTACACGCTTAGGGCACTAAAATGGCCCGTGCAGGCCCTGCATGTGAGCAAAACGACACATTCATTGAGCCTATTTGTATTTTACGGGCAATGTTGGGAGTTGTGACGCATACAAACCAACGATGTACAAGAAACATCAGCAATGTTTTGCAAAATATCAGACGACACGACTGTTGGTGCGCTATAAATACATGTCATGCCTTCAAATTCCCATGCTATGGGGCTGAGCAAATGACCACATATGTCGTACACGTGTCCGGAGTCGCACACAGGCCCTATTCGCTGGGAAAAAATGTCATAAAAAGGTTAATTAACCTTACCTGTCGTGTCCCAGCAGAAGGTGGTAAGCGCACGGATGTATAAACAGACGACACAGTTTAAAATAGATTAAATAAAGAAACAGCAACTATACAGCGGTTGAAATGATCCAAATAATTGGTGTCTGCCACCCCCCGATTCAAAATTGGCAGCCGAGGAACCCATAACGCACCGTGCGGCTCGGTGATCTGTAGCCTCTGTGAATTTAACTTTTGGAATTATTTCTGGTATGCTCATCTGTTGGGATGCAGATGTATGTTTTATTTTATTTATTGTGTTCTTCCCCGTTCTGTTTAAAAAAAAAGTTTATTCTTACCTTTGTCTTACAGTTTTTGGCGGTTGGAAGTTTTGAGCGTGAGACATCTCGCGATCTCTGCAAATGATGAATGTAAGAAGCTCCGCCCCTTGCTGGTAAAAGGCTGCATACGACATGTGAGCGTCAGGTACCGGCCAAGGATACCTCAGCGCTCCCATCTCTCACCGCTCCTCAAGGTAAAACGTGTTTAAATTCTTTCAGCTCGGATAGTCTGTTGAGTCGTTTCAGTGGTAGATAACACATTCTGGAAGATGTTTTAGATCTTTCTATTATTCTTATAAGCTTGATTTTATGCATCTGCCTTTGAGATGTAGCCCTATCTACAAATTAAATGCACACCTTTTTCAATTGATTCGAAAACACATATTATAGTAATTTTTGTCACTCATACCTGTCAACTCATACGGTTTAGCCATGGTTCATACGGATATTATGGTGAATCTTACGTATATTGGTCGTATCGCACAAATCATACGGATTCTGAAAATTTACACCCCACCCCCCAACAGGTAGTTCCGTTTGCTTTTGCCCAGAATGGTGCTAGTCTACTCGAATGCTTTCATTTCCGGCAACTTTCCAGTAAATTTGATTTACTGGAAAGTTACCGGACATTGTATAATGGATATCTACAATAAATATCATTGAACATTTCGTGGGGTTTTTTTCTGCCGTTATTTTGACATATAAAATGCTTTGGGATGTTATAAGGATTTTTTGCTCTTTATAAGGATCTTTTGGGTAGTTTATACAGGTTGGCGCTCCGAAAAGTTGACAGGTATGGTCACTCTTTGATTGAAATGTGTTGTTTCAGACTTTGGTTTCTGGAAGCCCCAAAAACAACAACAAAACTAAACGAAAAATACGTATGTGACTTTACGCAATGTTATTTTGGAAACCAGTAGACTCTACAGGGGTAATTATAGTACAGCTCAGATGTATGTATGTATTTTTAAAAAAGTTATATTAAAAATATCTGTTGTTATTTTTTTAAATACACTAATTATAATGTAAGCACAATAACTAGCTGGGTAGAAGAATGAAAAAAATAACAGCTATTATATTTGTGTATATATTTTTGTTATCTTCTGATTTTTCATTTTTATTTAGTACAGTTAGTAGTAATTTTACATTTCTAAAGTACAGTGCTCTTTTAAGGCAAAGATTATGGACCGACCCAGTTCCATTGTGGAATCAGGTGTTAATCCATTCCCTCAGCAGACGCACAGAGGAGCACTTTAGGAGAGAGGGCCAGAGGGTGCAAGAAGCAGGAGGGCAGATACAGGACAGCATTTAACAGAAGCTTAACTAACCACTGCTATCACCTCTAATCCCCTATGGTTTTGAATGTCGTGCAACTGATAGGTACAAAAAGGCTTTGCTTAGCTGGGACTGACCTCACCTGTGGACATGCAACCATTTATGTAACCCGGTCTGAAAAAGGAACATGGGGTGTGAAACAGGTCAATGAAGGACCATTACGCATTGTTCCCCTAATTTCCAAATTTCACCACTGTAAATATCGATTGAAGATATGTCCGTGAAGAACAGGTAATTTAGTTGGATACATACAATCAGTATTTTAGTTTTGTTGTTGTTGTTGTTTTTCAAGAGAAGAATTATGTATGACATCATAGTCAATATTTACAAGAAGAATTTTTTGTTGTATTTGTCATCACAAGAGTTGCAGGTGTGCTAGATTCATTTGCGTATGTTATGATTTTAAAGTTTCCTGCCCTTTTCTTTTCAGGAGTCTACGGTAACGTCAGAGCCAAGATGGGGCGGAAGGAGATTGTCTGTAGTTGGAAGAAACCCATAAATAACATCAAGGATGTGTTTGACTTCAAGGGGAAGATGGGATCGTAAGTACTGTGCATTCAGATGATAAAGTTTGTGAGAAGTCAGACGGGTTACAAGATGCCACCCTCCTAACTTCATCTTTTGCCTTGCAAAGCTGCCATTTACAGTGAACCTAATTTACCTAAACCAAATATCAAAAGGAGGACACTCCAGGCTCAGATTGGCACAGGTTTAAGGATAATCCTTTCATCGCCTTCCGCACAGCTGACTTTATCAATGGAACCTTTAATACAGTCTGTGTAAACCACTCACAGCTCCACCTTCGAGCGGAGGCTGTCCCATGTTTGGTATGCTGGTAGATAGTGCAACATATTTAAGTCTAACAATGTACACATTCTACAGCCATACAGTATACTGTAGACTTAAATGAAATGCAACCGTTTTGTGAGTGGCGTCGCTACACATGAAACAGTAACAGTCTGTATACAATGTAGAAAAAGATCGAAACCGAAGCTGTAAGTAAAATGTTTTATAATACGGTACTAGCCTTGTGCATGTAAACTGTGCATCGCACGTCCTATTCCGTTTGATTTTAGACATGAATGAGTAAAATGAATGGACAGAGCCAGGACTGAAGAGACACACCGGAGTGTATCACATACTCACAGAGCTCTAGCCATGATCACATTGCGAGGTAAAGTTGGCCTCACAACAACAAAAAAACTTGTAAACTTAATTATAAGCCTGTTACCTCATCACTGTCTTGTGGACTCAAAGCTGCTTAAAGTTCTCTTATCATGGACTGGCTGTTAATAAGTATGGTGTGTGTTTGTCTGTCCCTGATCACTGACGTCAGATCGGAGCAGTGTGGGAACATCCGAGCCTAACTTCATTATGGGATTAGGAGTATGACTGAATATACAGTATTTGTGTTGAATGCGCACTCTAGTTTATTTCGTGGATGTGCTGCATATCAGAGTATAAAGCCAAGCAATAACCGGCGCTGTGCGCAAGAAACAGAAATGTCATATTTTTTACCCATCCCTCGATTCACCCTTTTTTTCTTTTGTGGTTCTGAGGTAAAGTGAATAATTCTTATATCGTAACTGAATAGCATTCGCTGGCGGGCGTGTGATTCAAATCACAACCTGATTCATTCAAGTGCATCAAGGCAAGTTTCTGTCAGGCAAATACATTGTGTTGAGAGTTCGGCAAGCACATGATGAGCAGCAAGCGAGGATGTTTGTTGTGTCTAGTTGGCTAGCTTTCTGTCCCAACAAGGCTGTGACATGGGCAAGGGGGTTAAAATGACCCCTGTCAAGTTTGTGGAGCTTCAAACTCACCAGATCCTCCCACAGTAGGAAAAAAAAAAAAACTTTCACACTCCAGTTATTATGATGCAGGACAACAAGCCGTGGGTGGCCCGGTGAGGGACTGGTGAGTTTGCATGTTCTCCCCGTGCCTGCGTTGGTTTTCTCCGGGTCCTCCGGTTACCTCCCACATTCCAAAAACATCCGTGGCAGGTGAATGGAACATTCTAAATTGTCCCTCGATGTGAGTGTGCGTGTGGATCGTTGTTCATCTATGTGTGCCATGCAATTGGCTGGTAACCAATTCAGGGTGTCCCCCGCCTACTGCTCGAAGACAGCTAGGGTAGGCTCCAGCACGCCCCGCGACCCTTGTGAGGATAAGCGGGTCAGAAAATGGATGAATGGATGGACAACAAACCGTCCCATGCTGCAAAAAAATACCGGTGAGGCTTTGGCTGTAATGGTTACTCAGGCCCTGTTCACCGTCAGCACAACTTAAGAGCCTGTGAAACATTCCTCAAAAGAAGCTCTGTAGGGTGAATGGAGGTATACCCCCCAAAATAAACTTCTGCCCACTAAACATTGATTTACAGTTTCCGTGAATGAGTGAGGTGTTCAGGTGGTGTTAATGTTAACAAGTTACTTCAAGGGCAACAATATTTTGGGGTTCAATGATACCTGTAGTGAAATAACAGAAATGTGACAGCTCTTTACGATACTTTCGATTTTTTTTTGCACAGCTGTGCATAATCATTCATTCATTCATTCATTCATCTTCCGAGCCGCTTGATCCTCACTAGGATCCCAGCTGTCTTCGGGCTGTAGGCGCGGGACACCCTGAATCGGTTGCCAGCCAATCGCAGGGCACACAGAAACGAACCACCATTCGCACTCACACTCACACCTAGGGACAATTTAGAGTGTTCAATCAGCCTGCCACGCATGTTTTTGGAATGTGGGAGGAAACCGGAGCACCCGGAGAAAACCCACGCAGGCCCGGGGAGAACATGCAAACTCCACACAGGGAGGCCGGAGCTGGAATTGAACCCGGTACCTCTGCACTGTGAAGCCGACGTGCTAACCACTGGACTACCGGGCCGCCCACGCTGTGCATAATCATTTGGAGCAATTTTTTAAAAAACAGAACGTGTCAAATAAATATCAAAGGTTTTTACAGATATTGATGATTTTAAAAATTGCATTCAGGCATCGACAATCAGGAAAATGAACAAAAAATTGCAATAATTTGGAGCACTAGTGAGGATAAGCAGTGCGGATAATGAATGAATGTTTGTTAATTAACTTAGCCCCCCATCAAATTTCTACATTGCTTTTCCTCATTAAGGTTGTGTGTGTGCTGGAGCCTATTCCAGGTGACATAAGTTGAGGTATAACCTGAGGCTGGACACCAGCCAATCACAGGGCACACAGTAATATAAAGTAAATAAAAGCCCCCCTGCTAAGTATGTCACAGTATTTAGTTTTTCTGCTGTGCTTTCTCCCGTTGAACAATTCACCGACAGTGTCAATCAAAAGTGACTATTATTAACCTTGGAAAGGAAGATTCGTTGACGGAGCTCTTTTATTGGCTCTCATGAAGATTGTGCGTTAATGGAAGAAGTGGTTACAATGTTTTGACCAGTTGGTGAGCATTCACTTTCTGACCCAACTTTCCTTAATGTCTTTGTCATTGTTTTGTGTAGGGGGTCTTTTTCTGAAGTTTTCATGGTGAGAGAGAAGAAAACGGGGAAATTGTTCGCTCTGAAGTGTCTGAAAAAAAAGCACCTCACCCACAGCAACCTGGAAAACGAAATCAATGTTTTGAAGAGGTAAAACACACACAGCAATCATCTGAAAGATAGAGACACCTACTTCTGCATAAAGCTTAAATATATTGTTTCAACGAGAAAAGTATGCTTCCACACAGAACGAAACAGTTTTGGTCTCTGAAAATGTACTCATGAAAGACAGACATTGTTTTTGTGGTCCACTATGCCAACAGGAGAGAGCACCTTTCAAACATGACACTGTGAGGTGTTTGTCAAAATACCGTACCCTTCCACAGGTGCTGAGGTCTCATTAGTTTCTAAGTCTTCGATTGCATTGCCTCAAAAATGTTGAGCAACAAACTCAGGATGCTGTACTACCATATGTGTTGTGGCGTTTTTTTTTTTGTTTGTTTTGTTTTTTGTTTTGGTTTACAACTGAATTTGACCCCAAAAATGAAGCAATGCCATATTTTGCTAAAATTATTTCAGGACAATTTTTTGGAAGTATTATGACTTTTGCCTGCTTCAAGGTAGTTTTGAGGATGTTTTTTTCCTTTTAACCCTTTCAGGGACAGCGGTTACTACAGTGGACAGTTTATTGTGTTATCAGGTTAAGGGTTATCATTGTTGATTTGATTTTGATTTGACTTTTTATTAGGTATCTCATTGGATGCATGAAAGCGTTCAGGAGGGTCCCAACAATTTTGTCAATGTGTCTACTCATGGCGCTAAGGTCTGCAATGAAATCTAAACGTCTTTCCTCTGATTTCAGGATAAAGCACGACAATGTAATAGGACTGGAGGATTTTTATGAGAGTCGAACACACTACTACTTGGTCATGCAACTGTAAGTGTACATGATGAGTATTGAGACCCTTGGTTATATATGTGGAGTAAAAGAGATGAAACATAATTACGAATGACATTCCTCATTTGTGTGCAGGGTGTCAGGTGGGGAGCTGTTTGATCGGATTTTAGATAAAGGTGTTTTTACGGAGAAGGATGCAAGCCTGGTGATCAAACAGGTGCTGGAAGCTGTTGACTACCTGCATGAAAACAGTATTGTCCACAGGGACTTGAAGGTAAAACGCATGCATGCAAGACACTTGAAAGGCACTTGTAAATAAAATGTATTATTATTATTATAGTTTAGTATTTAAACTGTAATAGCTTATACTCACCCATGTATCTCAATCTTTCTGTTCTTTTGCACTCTTCGGCTAAGTAGCCTGAAAACCTGCTGTACTACAGTGCGGATGAAAATGCCAAAATCATGGTTAGCGATTTTGGCCTCTCAAAAACACTGGAGCATGGGGTGATGTCCACAGCATGTGGCACACCCGGATATGTCGGTAAGTTACTTAGTGGGGCACACACACATAATCAAATCAATTAAAACATATTAAGGTACCTGCATGATTATCCACTATCAATTTCTCTTGTAGCTCCAGAGGTTTTGGCCCAAAAACCCTACAGTAAAGCTGTTGACTGTTGGTCCATTGGAGTTATTACCTACATCTTGTAAGTAGCTTTTCTTTTTAACTTATACAAGACTGTCATTTGTTGCTAAAGCGCTACATAAATAACGATGTATTGCAGTGGTTCTTAACCTGGGTTCGATCGAACACGCTCACGTGGCCATCGCTTGCTGCAGATGATCACATTACCTTGCTTGTCCACTCAGTGCTGCGGGGAATTTCTTTTTCTCAGTAGTCACCGTGTGACTGTCGTGATAGTCCATTGTACAATTTAAAAAACTATACTTATGCCATGTAATTTTGTTAACTTTTTTCTGTTTTTCATAAATGTCTTGAATTTTTATTTTTCACGAATGAAGGGTTCGGTGAACGTGCATATGAAATATCCATCTATCCTTTTTCTGAACTGCCTATTCTCACAAGGGTAACGCGGTGGGCTACGTAGGGTACACCCTGAGCTGGTTGCCAGCCAATCGCAGGGTATATACATGGACGAACAACCATCCGCTCTCACGCTCACACCTAGGGACAATTTAGACTGTTCAATCAGCCTGCTATGCATGTTTTTGGAATGTGGGAGGAAACCGGAGTAGCCGGAGAAAGAAACCCCACGCAGGCACGGGGAGAACATGCAAACCCCAAATAGGAAGGCCGGAACTGGAATTGAACCATGCACCTCCGCACTATAAGGCCAACATGCTCACCAGTCGACCGCCGTATTACCGTATTGGCCCGAATATAAGACTGCCCTGATTATAAGACGACCCCCTCTTTTTCACGATTCAAGTTTGAAAAAATACTTTTTGAACACCAAATTAATTTTTATACAGAAAATAATTACAGTACATATGAAACAAGCGCCGACATCAGGCGCCGACAGGTATGGCAGCCTCGGTCACACGCTCCCTAGTATTATCCCTGTCATTTTCGTTTGTTTTTGGCGACCCTGAGCGGCTTACTTACACGAGGGAAAAGTTGCTGCGCATTGGGGAGTCTACGCTCGGTCTTTTTTCACCAGCACACGAAAATCCACAAGGTTTTTCGGAGCTAATCGCGAGCGGAGCGGCTGCGCTGTACGGAGCATGGAGACGCCGCCGGAGGAGGGGGAAGCGAGCCGGCGTGCTCGTCAAGCTCCGGCAGCGCGGATTTCAAACCCCGCTCCCATCGATCCATCTTGCTAATCTACGATCTCTGCCAAACAAGATGGATGAACTTCTTCTCCTCACAAAGACCAACAAAACATTTGCACGTTCTGCTCCGCTCCGCTCTGCTTCACTGAAACCTGGCTCAGTGACCGCCATCCAGATCCCGCGCTACATCTACCCGGCTTCCGCCTTCTCCGAGCCGACCGCGACACGGAGCTATCGGGGAAATCGAAAGGTGGTGGAATTTGCTTCTATATCAACGAAGAATGGTGCACTGATGTCACGAAGCTCGACGCACACTGCAGCCCGGACCTGGAGTCGCTGTCTTTAAACTGCAAGCCATTCTACTCGCCACGTGAGTTCACCTCCTTTTTACTAGTCGGTGTTTACATTGCGCCACAAGCTAACGCTAACACGGCGATACAAACGCTAGCCGAACAAGTAAACAAACTCGAACTAAAATACCCAGAGTCACCCCTGATCATTTTGGGCGATTTTAATAGAGCACATATTAACCGTGAACTTCCCAGATATAAGAAGCACATCGACTGTTTCACCAGAGAAGGCAACATTCTAGATCACTGCTATACAACAATCAAAAATGCATACCGATCGGTCGCCCGTGCAGCATTGGGTCTTTCTGACCACAATTTAATCCACTTAATACCTACATACAGACAGAAACTCAAATGTGTTAAACCGGTTGTTAAGACTGTGAAAAAATGGACAGATGAAGCAAAGTTAGCTCTACAAGAATGCTTAGACTGCACTGATTGGGGCGTCTTTGAAACTTCAACGGGCACACTGGATGAATACACAGACACTGTAACATCATACATCAGTTTCTGTGAGGACATGTGTGTACCAACGAAGTCGTTCTGCTCCTTCAACAATAACAAGCCATGGTTTACTCCCAAACTCAGGCAACTCAGGAAAGAGAAAGAGGCCGCATTTAGAAGTGGAGATCGGGCACCTTACAAACATGCCCGAAACCAATTGACAAAGGAAATTAACATCGCAAAGAGAAGCTATGCAGAGAGGCTGAAAAACCAGTTCTCTGCTAACGACTCTGCATCTGTATGGAATGGCCTGAAAGCAATCACTAACTATAGAATGCCATCCCCCCAAACAGTGAACAATAAGGGTCTTGCTAATGAACTAAACATGTTTTTCTGCCGATTTGAAAAGGACACCCCCATTTCCCACACACACCCACCTCTACCAGAAACCACTCTACCTACCCCCCCCCACCCTCTTTTTCTCCACTACAGATCCACGAACAGGACGTGAGACGGCTCTTCAAGCAGCAAAAGATCAAGAAAGCTCCGGGGCCCGACAAAGTGTCCCCCTCCTGCCTGAAAGTCTGCGCTGACCAGCTGGCTCCGGTCTTCACACAAATCTTCAACAGATCCCTGGAGCTGTGTGAGGTCCCATCCTGCTTCAAACAGTCTACCATCATCCCAGTTCCCAAGAAACCGGCAACATCGGAACTGAACGACTATAGGCCTGTCGCCCTGACGTCTGTGGTCATGAAGTCCTTTGAACGCCTTGTGCTGAACCACCTAAAGAACGTCACTGGACCCCTGCTGGACCCTCTCCAGTTTGCCTACCGGGCAAACAGGTCTGTGGAAGACGCAGTCAACATAGGTCTGCACTACATCCTCAAGCACCTCGACAGCACAGGGACCTACGCAAGGATTCTGTTTGTGGATTTCAGCTCTGCGTTCAACACCATCATCCCGGAACTCCTCACCCCCAAACTACTCCACCTTGGTGTGTCCCCTACGATCTGCCAGTGGATCCTCAGCTTCCTGACGGGACGGACACAACAGGTGAGACTGGGAGCAACAACATCATCAATACGCACTACCAGCACTGGAGCCCCACAGGGATGTGTCCTCTCGCCACTGCTCTTCTCTCTCTACACAAACGATTGCACCTCAACAGATCCAGCTGTCAAACTCATAAAGTTCCCAGACGACACCACGGTCATCGGTCTCCTCAAAGACGGCGACGAGTCTGCGTACCGCCAACAAGTGGAGCAGCTGGAGCTGTGGTGCGGCCGACACAACCTCGGGCTGAACACGCTCAAGACTGTAGAGATGATCGTGGACTTCAGGAAACATTCTTCTCCTCAGTTGCCCCTCACACTATCCAACTGCCCTGTGTCAACCGTCGAGACCTTCAAGTTCCTGGGAATCACAGTCTCCCAGGACATGAAGTGGGAAGTCAACACCATCTCCATCCTGAAAAGGGCCCGGCAGCGGATGTACTTCCTGAGGCTGCTGAGGAAGCATGGCCTGCCACAGGAGGTGCTACGACAGTTCTACACTGCAGTCATCGAATCAATCCTGTGTTCTTCCATCACAGTTTGGTTTGGGGCCGCCACAAAAAAGGACAAAATCCGACTTCAACGGACAGTTAGGACGGCAGAAAAAATCATTGGCACCGCCCTACCCACTCTTGAGGACTTGCACACTGCAAGAATCAAGACAAGGGCACGGAAAATCCTCCTGGATCCCCCGCACCCTGCCCACCACCTTTTTCAGCCACTCCCCTCAGGCAGACGCTACAGATCCATGCGCACCAAATCCAGTAGACACTTAAACAGCTTCTTCCCCCTAGCCATTAACTCCTTAAACAGTCACTGACATAGTCACTCTTCTTGCACCACAAAATGGTACTTCAAAACTACTGGTTACTCTAAAATGGTTCAATGATTTTGTTGTTTACGATGATACTAGTGCAGCGTGTTATACCGGAGACAAATTCCTTGTGTGTTCTACATACTTGGCCAATAAAGATGATTCTGATTCTGATTCTGATTCTGATTCTGATTACAACAATATATTTGAGAGAAAAAGCATGTTACTTTGCCTCATTCAAATCTAAGGTGCAATCATATTCGTAAATGAATGGCTTCTGGTTTTTGAAATGTAAATTACATCAGAACTTCTCAGCTACCGGTTAACCTGGACGATCTTTGACCCACTTTTCTCCAGATTGTCACTACGTTTCATCATTTTCTGTAATCTCATCGATTTTCTTCTCTTTTTCTTCTTACTGCTATTTTTTATATTTCTTCTTTGTCCTACCGCTATTTCTATTTTTATTCTTATTCTTCGTGGCAGGGATTCATTTTGGCCTGGGGAGTCAAGTTCAGCATTCGCTTCATTGATATCTGTTGCCATCTAGCGTCGTGAATGGGGATAACGTCTAGACCCCGAATATAAGACGACCCCCACTTTTTCAGTCTTATTTCAATGCAAAAAACGCCGTCTTATATTCGGGCCAATATGGTATATCGTTCACACAATTATTGATGCATTTGTAACCACTGGGTTCTCAATTTTGTGTTAAGTACACAGTCCATGAACTGCAGCAAAGGGCAGTTTTCCAGAATCTAGGAGAGTTAGCTGACCTGCTCAATATTTCCTCATCTGTGAGGGTGCATGCCAGTTGACGGGATCTAGACTGGTGCCCTTTGGTAAAACAACAAAATTCGTTGTTACGTAACCATTTCGTAGAGCAAATTGTTTCTGTTATCCAGGATTTTAAAACAGTACACCGTAACTGAATTTTCCATGGTAAAAGTGATTACTGGTACATATTTGAAGGTAGTTCTCTCTGTGTTCCAGGCTATGTGGATACCCTCCGTTCTTTGAGGAGAATGAGACACGTCTGTTTTCAAAGATCATGAGAGCTGAATATGCCTTTCATGCTCCCTTTTGGGATGAGATCTCTGAGTCAGGTATGAAAAAAAAAGTTTTGGAACCATCCTCCTGATCGATATGATCATCTGTAGATTGTTCAACGTACCAATAAAAACAGTGCAGACATTAAATGTGTACATTGATTGCACAAAGATCCAATCTCTCACTGCTGTAAATCGACAATGCATGCAAAACAAAACAAAACAAAACAAAACAATGCGCACCAGATCCATGGAATTATGGTATGTTTGTGTACATAATATTTACTAACTTTACTGAGTACTAAAACCTGGATTTTACAACAGCATGATCCAATTCTGAGACGCATTCAAATGGCATATAAATCTTTGCATAAGATTCGCTAGCAGGGCATGAAATATATAAACTCCTGACCGACAAAAATCTCACTTGCATCGCACTAACTTGGCCTTCCAAGCAATATGCAGTCATCGGTAACCTTAATCTCAAACAGAGGGGTACAATATGCTTTAAACAACTTCTTGATATTCTCCAAACACTGAACAGAAATTTTACAAGCGAAAACACTGACATGACAGGTAAAATGATTTTCACCTTTTTGTTTGCTCTCCGGAATAATCCGGTGTAGAAAAAAAAGTTTATCTTAAAAAATGCAAGACCGACAAAGTACAACAAAAGACACTGATAACAAAGAACCAGGAAATAACGAAACAAACCAAAAACGCTTGCAAAAGGCAAGGATCAAGTAAATAGCTTGTCCAAAAAAAAACTGTAAATCCGATGCATGAGAATACTTAACTGAGGAACAATAACAAGGAATTACAAAAAAAAATACTTTAAAAACGTGGCGAGAAGCTATTTAGCAAAAAAATAACAATAAAAAACAACCTATGAACATGTCGAAAATTCAGGCACTTGAAGACAAGGGTAAGAAAGCAAGGCTGAAATAATCCAACAGCCAGGTGTCGGTGTGTCAGAGCTTTTCAAGGCAGATGGATAGTGAGTAGGCGTCAGTTGCAGCTCATTACGGAACACCTACCATATCCGCCGGAAACTGAAAAAAATAAACAGGACAGATCATGACACTTTTGGTCTTGCAGATCTTAACACTCTTTTTAGGCATTTTATCGTCCATCAAATTGAATACCATACTCAGAATGTATCTTCCACAGCTGTTAAAATCTAGCCCTGCTAAGAGAAAATAGCCAGATCATCAGCAGAACTCTATTACCAACAGCAAATGCAACAAAGACTGCATTTCCCCATTTGACCAGCATGCTCTGATTGCTGTACCAATATGCCAGGACCCCGATGAAACTCCTCTTTGACTCAATTTTTGGAACAGTTTATGATGGTTGACTCAATCGAAAGCTTGATAGGCATGGATTTTTGTTTAATTTGTAACAATGTAAACATATTGGACTCGATGTATCTGTTCAATATGTTCACAGCAAAAGACTTCATTAGGAATATGATGGAGAAAAATCCCATGAAACGATTCACCACTGAACAGGCTCTGCGACATCCATGGTGAGTTGATTTGTTTTTTTTTTGTCCTTCTTACAATACTTATCCATGATTACACAACAATTTTTTTTTCTATGAAGACACCATTATTGCAAAACAGTTAACAATTATAACTGATTTTCTTCCAGGATTTCTGGAAGCACAGCTAAAGACCTGGATATTTATCATTCGGTCTGTGAGCAGATGGAACGGAACTTTGCCAAAGCAAAATGGAAGGTTAGTTACAATGTTGGGTTGTCTATATTTCAGCTGTCATCATCGTCATCATCCTCACCAGGGTTCTAAATTATTTGTTTTGATCACCAGCCAATATGGCTTGTGATTCCCTCAAATTACCAGCCAATTAGGATTTCCACCAGCAAATTTTTATCAATTTCTTAAAAACCTTATGATTAAAATGTTTAAAAATCAGGCATAGAGATCAAAATTGATTATTTCAGATGCCTTTTATTTTGAAATCACATTGAAATCACACATGAAATCACAGTAACATCAGATCTTCACAAAAGTATTGTGGTTGGATACCTGAGGTGGCCTAGTGTTCCCGAAACCACGTCTGGTTCTGTTTTAACTAAAATTCACTTTTTTTTTTTTTTTAATGAGGTGAAATGTTCTTGATGTAGAGTCAAAATTTACTTTATTTTCTATCTCAACTCCAGAATGTTTATTTTACAACGTTATTTTAAATCCAAACCACTGATGTGCATGCATTAGTCGGAAGGCTTTTATTTTGGCTCGCCGATGGATTACCATAATGCAGAGTATTTACAATTGCTGCGGCGGCTGGTTTGACTTCAGTTTTGCGAGTCGAGGTTGACTCGACCGCTGTTGGTTTTTCTCCTCCTCCGAGCTGCCATCATGCTTTATTTACATTTTGAAGACACGTGGCTGTGTTGAGTCCCTGTGGCTTGGGTTGTCAAATAAGGTGTTTAGCCGCATGTATGAAAGCTCTTTTACCACGGGTTTCGCAGGGTTTTCTCCTGAAAGAAACCTGGCACCCTTGAACAAAACAGAACCGTCATTTAAAAACTATTCAGACAAAATAAGCGCGTTCACAAAAGCATTCATCAGGCAGAAATACGCTTTGTTCAATTTCACGTTCATCCAATATTATTAGGTACAACGCCGCGTGTAGCCAATGGGCGGATTCAACGTCATTCCATAGCATCACGACACAGTACTTATTGGAAATGTCGGAGTTACTGCCCTGTGTACGAATGGCTGAGAACAAAATATGTCAGTTTATCAGACTGACACGATTGCCTTCTGCGTCAATGGCGAAATTGGCGAGAAAGTTTTTATCAACACTCACTAAAATGTTAATCAGCATTTGGCGGGTGTTAATTTAGAGCCCTGATTATCATCAGCATCATGTGTTACGATATAAATCATTGATGGTTTGGCAAAATAGGTCTTGGAATTAATTTACATCCTCAATTTGATTTGCCATTCATATTGTCGAAATTAAAGGTAGATTATTTTTGGCCTATCCCCTGGATTTTGCTCTTCTCTAATGTTCATTCTTTACTTACTGATGCCTCTGCTATTATACACTCCAAAAAGAGGTTGAATAAATAAGGCAAATATTGAAAAGCCGGTGAGAACATGAAGCACTGCCATCTGTTGCCGCTACTCTTTTGTGTAAAAACTATGGTAATTTTCCAAACTATCTTTCAGGCTTGTTAAATAGAAATCTCACATGCAGCTCATATAAAACAATTTCATCAAATATTACATCCATCTTCCTTTCACATACCAAAAGCATACATGTTAACTCATTCAATCGCAGCCATTTTCACTGGAGCAACCCCCTCAATCCCAGCGTTTTACTGGATTTTGACAGATTTTGCAAGGCCCACAGAATATTTGGTTCTAATGCTATATAAACATGGAGCCTACCAAAATAAAGTTTGGACTCTCTTCTATCAGCAGAAAAAAAATGTGTTTCTATCTTTTTCCATTCTTCAGCAATCGGGATAACAAAATGGCTAAGTTTCATGAAAATGGCGATTCCTGGGCAAAAAACGGACAAAAAGAGCTTTTAGTAAAAGCACGCATTTCAAGCATGTGAGGCACCACTGCCACCTACTGGTCGCTTTTTAAAATGATTTACAATGCAAACGGCTTAATTTCATTCACAGATTGCATCAGACCCTACTCCTCTCTATGACTCAAAAAAAGACTGAGATGTACAAGTATGTCCTTGGTAGACGGGGCCTAATTTAAAAAAGAATGAAAGAGCTCATTCAAGAATAATAAAGTCTCCGTAGCTTTGTGAATGTATCACTGTAATCCTCAAGAGGGTAATCTGGGGTAATGAATGAGTTAATACTTTTATTGTGTTTCAAATTTGGGCAATATAATCGTGGATAGCACTTCTGCCTCACAGTTCGGAGATGTGGCTTTGAATCTCGCACATCTTTGTATGGAGTTTGCCCGTTCTTCCTGTGTTGAGCCGCACCTGTTTGTAATCATGCATGGTTACCAACTGGATTAAAAGCCACGCCACCTGACGACTGGTTGTCAGATTAATCAACTTTGCTCATTACTGTTTCCAAGGGCTTTCCATTTCTAGACTGTCTTAATTTTTGTCTCTTAGTTTTGCCACGTAGTTCTTTGCGTTTCTGTTGTTGTTGTTTTTTTTCATTAAGGCATGGTCTCGGTTTTCTATTCTCGTGTTTTGGATTCCCCTTTTAGTTGACAAGCTTTCTCGTTCCTTGCCTTTTGCAAGCGCTTTTGGTTGGTTCCGCATTTTTCCGGTTCTTTGTTACCAGCATCCTGAGTTGTACTTTGTCGGTCCCACATTTTTTTGTTAATAAACACATTTTTGTCAGACGCGCTTATCCTTGTCTATGTTTGTGGTATCCACTCCTATCCGGATTATTTCGAAACCTAACAACTAAAGTGACATGTTTGTGTCATGCAAGGACAGAAAGAACCATTTTCACCTCATTTCTCTGTCAACAGCAAGCCTTCCATGCAAGTACCGCGATCTACCACATGAAGAAGCTGCAGGTGTCCCACAGGGAGAACTGCTCAGTCACTCCTCTCTCACTGCCCCACATCATTGTCCAGACCTCCTCTCAGAGTGATTTAGAATCTCTCGGTACCTCCAATGACGAAGCTCTCTGCATGGACCCAAATGGAAATCCTCTCCACACCTCCAGTCACCTCGGTTGCATTGCTGCTGAGCCCAGCAGGGGTCTTTGTCCTCCAATGAGAGGCCATCATAGGGAACCCAACTACCTGCTTGCGGAACCAAGAGAGATCCACTCAATGGGCTCAGAGAATGACACTTCTTTCATGTCATCCAAAAGGTCATAAATGCTCCGATATTGATGAATGTTAGCTACAGTATTAGCCTCTTAACAATGAATCATGTCTGCATTGTAGCCTGGAGGCTGTGGCTGAGAGGAAGGACCCGCCACTTCAATCTGGCATTTGTTCTGTCATGTGATTGGCTGATAAACATGAGACGATTCTCACGTAAGTAAAAGGCTTTTCACTCTCTTGGTCCTTTATTTTCCAAAACTAAAACTTTGCCATCTGTTTCGGAAATCCTTTAATTCCACAATATCTGCAATTTCAGGTGACAACACCAAGCGGCGTTGTTCTTGGCTTGAAGATGTCAGCGCATTGACTGCCCCACACTTCGGCCCTCAGAACTGAGGAAAATATTTTCTCATGACTCACACAATCAGTTTAACTGGAAACAATCTTTCACTTTTCTCTCTTCTTTACCTCCTTTTAACTAAGCACAGAATATATTCAAATGTTTGTTTGAAGCTGATGAACTTTATCTGTCTGGATTTAATGTAATCTGGAAATTTGACATCAGTTGATGGAAAAACACAACTTGCACATCGAAGGGCCCAATTTTGAGTCGGTCATGGATAATAACTTATAAATCTCTAGTTTTTGCGCTTTGGAATATGTATACAAGCGGACTGCCGCATACCCGCGTTTCAGCATCCGTGGAGTTCCATTATCACAGATTTTTTTCAGTATGTATCGTTTTTGTCCCCAACTCTCCATTTCCCTCCCCATTTTCATGTAAAATGCATATTTTTAATTATCTTCTTTTTTAAGATTTGGTTTCGTTCTTTTTTTCCCCTTCAATGCATTTCAAAAGGCGTCAATTGTACGCAGTTTTTCCCTATTAGCAAATAGTGGGGGTCTACTCAATGAATTTATCAAGTGCCACAAATTGAACACTCTGTAAAGAATTAAAAATGGAGTGGAATGCATTTTTCCCCCCTCAATAAAAAATAAAACTATTCCTTGTTTCTTCATGTGATGATACTTATGCTGTACCATGTCAATCTTTGTACAAACAATGAAGCATAAGTAAAGCTTTTATTAAATATGATGGGTTCTGCACAAATAAAACATACAATAAATAATAGTATACAAGGTTGTCCAAAAGAATTTGACATCATTTGTTCTATGAATCTAGGAGCTACACCCCGCTTTAACAAAATTAAATGGCCTTTATGTTGTTAAAACACATTGTAGTCAGCCAAATTCATATATTTTCAAACGGATATGGATTTTGTAACTGATTGCACTAAGCTTTTCAAATACACATCACCCATGTGATGTGACAGACGACAAAATATAATAATAATAAATTTTCATTGCGTGTCAATGTCATTGTTCTGCCAGAATCAAGTACCGGTACATTAAACCTTGTTTTCCACATCTCATATTTTAGCAAGAATTGGTTATTCACAGACTACAAAATGACATCAAACTTTGTGACAGCCTGAAGGTTATGCAAAGGCAAACGCGGTACTGATACAGTTTGTGCTGACCTTTCCCATGTCACTTTTCAAACAAAAGACATACATCGGCAGATTACCACAATTGAACCATTGACAACCTCGCTACGTGCTTGATATAGTATAAGCAAAGGTGGTTCTTTTCATGAAGAATCATACCTTTCCAAACCCGACACGGTGCATCCGTCAAAGAAAAGGTGCAATGTTAAGGAGACAAGAAACAACAGTATTTGAGGGTAAAGGAGGACCTCTGCTTTAATAAAGACTGATTCTGTTAAAGATTGTCTTGTCTCGGAATGAAAATAACTCCCTCAGCCCTGGCAGACACTCAAATCATGGGCTTTCTTTTGAAGTTGTGCCACAAGGTCTTTAAGCTTGGCATCAAGTCCCTCAAGCTGTGAGGACTTTTGAAGAATCTCATCCTGCAATTGCTTCAGCGAATCGGCTTTTCCTGCGGAGAGATAATGAACGAGGAATTAGTTTAAAGATGTCTTTGCAATTGAAAGACATGGTGAAATAATGATTTTACTTGTATTTATTGATTTTTTTGTTGTTGTTCAAGTTGTGTACCGTTTCTTTCCACCAATCTCAAGTGTATGGTAAGTTAAAGAAATCATCCATTCTGGATGCCTAAGAATCAACTTAAACGGTATTTCTAGAACAGTTTTCATGCATTAAAAATCCAACACAAACAATCAATCAAAAGAAAAAATACAGAATACACAGGAGACACATGTATCCCATCCCCACACGCAAACATACACATCATCACATTACACATTATCCGAACTCATTCACCACAACACACACACACACACACAGTAAATTTCTGGCAATGTGAAAGTCCCCCCCACCCCCGAGTCCAGGAAGTCCAAACAATGACATCCCTGTGGGTGGACAAAACACAACTCCACAGCAAGGAGGCTACCACGAGGCCAGTGTTGTCTCGTTTCGTCTATCCATCCATCTACGATCTGATTCGGTTGTCCTCACGAGGGTCTCGAGGATGCTGAAACTTATCCCAGCTGTCTTTGGGCATTAGGCGTGGTAGACCCTGAACTGGTTGCCAGCCAATCGCAGGGCACATACAGTATAGACAAACAACCATTCTTAGCCTACGAACAATTTAGAGTGATCAACTAACCTACTGCACATGTTTTTGGGATGTATGAGGAAACCAGAGACCAGAAAACCCACGCAGGCATGAGGAGAACATGCAAACACAGGATGGCTGGGGCTGGAATCAACCCTGCAGCCCTGGACTGTGAGGTGGATGTGCAAACCAGTCGACTACCGTGCCACTTTGCCTTTATAGTACAGTGATCGCTCACTTATCGCGGTGAATGGGTACCAGGACCACCCAAGAAAGAAGAAAATCCACGAAGTAGGGTTTGCAACCCCCCCACCCCCTAGCCCCGACCCCAGGAATTTTTGTGTAAGGGTTTGTGGGTACCAGCATGTTTAAAATACGTAAACAGTACTTATACTTACATATTGGAGACAAAGACTATAGCAATACACATTCTTTACTTAAATCTTTAATTATAAAACCTTATACAGTAATTAACATTCATCAGCATTCCCTTTATGCAGCTCTGACAGTGTAGCCTCCTGCAAGCTGCTGGCCAGCTATCCCGCAGCCAATGTGTTTATGATTAGAAAATTAAGGAGACAAAGAGACACGTGCTGCTTTTTTCGCACAAGACCAATCACCCCCTCTCTCTCTTTCAGGGTGTGCAAACTGTGGAGATTCATTTTTAGCAGCGCGGAGCAGACTAAAGCTACGTTCACACTGCAGTGTGTGACGCCCAAAATGCGACTTCTAATGTGAATGGAACACATCTATGAAGTGACACGCTTGTGCACAAAGCACGACGTCAAGTGACAAAAACATAAGATGAGGTCACGTGGCAGTTTATGGAAGTAAATATGGACCAGCGTGCAGGGACTCAATTTTTTTATTGTCTCGTACCCATAAGATAAGATAAGATAAGATATCCGTTATTCGTCCCACACTGGGGAAATTTACAGCCTCCAGCAGCAAGAATGTATGTAGAAAGAAGAAAGGAGAAACAGAGAAAAAAAAACAACAAACATCTTTCAATTAAATACAATATGAACACAAGTGGATAAATCGCAGTACTATTTACAATTTTCCTTAGAGGAGCGATGTGGGAGGAGGTCGAAAAATTCAAAATAATATTTCATAAAATTCGGAGCTCATGATTATTTGCTAAAAAGAATCAAGGTTTCAGTTTTAACATTACATATCCATCCATCCTCACAAGTGTCGAGGGGGGGTGCTGGAGCCTATCCCAGCTGTCCTTGGGCAGTAGGCGGGGGACACCCTGAGCTGGTTGCTAGCCAATCGCAGGGCACACACAGACATACAACCATTCGCGCTCACACTCACACCTTGGGACAATTTTAAGTGCTCAATCAGCCTGCCATGCATGATTTTGGAACGTGGGAGGAAACCGGAGTACCCGGAGAAAACCCACGCAGGCCCGGAAGAACATGCAAAATCCAACAGGAAGGCCGGAGCCGGAATTGAACCCTGCACCTCTGCACTGTGAGGCTAATGCGCTTCTCTCTCTCTCTCTCTCTCTCTCTCTCTGCTAGATTTTTATCAACACAAACCAAAATCAATTTTAACCCGCATTTGGCTACTTGGTGGGTTTTAATTTGGAACCCTAGTTGACACTTACTTAGTTACTTTGTAATAAAACAGAAAATGCCACGTCTCAAGGACATTTCAACAAGGTTGCAATGGCCAGGAATTGAACCCTCAACCTCTGTGTTGGGAGACGACCACTGAGCCATGCCACACATAATTTATTTGAGCAATTTTGAAACTAAGCCTATTTTTATCTAATCTTGCTGTCTTAGTTTATTTTTTTTCACTTTAGCTCCAATGTTTTCTCATGCCGGGCTGGGAGGTGTGGTGACTGTCACTCTGGTCAGCATGGGTGCTTTTTTTTCCTCATAGGTTTTCTTAGTGCCTTGCCATGTCTTTTTTAACATGGTTTATCAGGTTACGTGTGTGTGGTTTGTGTGCGTGTGCACATGTGTATGTGTGTGCGCAGGTATGCTTATGGGGGTTACTGGTTGCATATCTGTGCGCTGTACGTTGGGGGAGCGGGAGGGTACTCTTTTTATGTTGCATTTTTGATGTTTTAATTGCAGAGCACTTTTAGTTGCATTTTTATGGATGAAAAGTGCTCTATAAACACAATTTGATTGAGTGGTTGATGTGATAAATCTGTTACCTTCCAGAGCATTCAACATGCTGTCAGTGGTATTGGCCAGATTCCCAGCATCCTTCATGAGCTTTGTAAGCCGTTCATCTTCTGGCCCTGCTTGTCCAGGAGGCTGCCCAGAAGTAGCCTTATCTTTGAGAAGATCAAACTGCTGCTGCACCGTCAACAGCTCCTAAAAAAAAAAAAAAACATGCATGTTCATGATACATAATGTATGTATTAGCGTATGTATGTATGCGTACATTATCGTCGAATACCCTCATAAAGACAAACATGGTACTGCATTAACAGTTTGCCCGTACAAACACACGGCACGCAGTACAGTGTTTCAGGCCTGCAGAAAAAAAATTTTCGTCCGAAAGACTGATTTCTGATCATCTCCAAGCTGACCTTATCAGCATCAGCTGCTTCATCCCCAGCTTGGTCTGCGGTTTCCTGAGCGTCCTCAGCTTGTTCGGCTCCATCCCGCAGCAGGTCTTTAAGTTCATCCAGTTGCGGTTTGATTGGATTAATCACAGATGACACATCATCCAGAGTCTTTTCTGCTGGTTTCAGTTGATTTTTGGCCTGGATGAAATCAGCTATTATAAAACTGAATAATTTTTCCAAATGTATTCTCTGATTTTCCCTGCGGGTAGTTTCTCTATAACCCTCAACAGGATAATCACATGGCATACTGTTGATAATTTTTCCCGGGTCTTACCTTCGTAAGAGTTCTATTCAAGTTGTCTATGGAATCCATGCTGGTCTGGAGTTTGTCCTCCATGTCAGTGAGGGAGTCCTCTACGGAGTCAAAGCCTGCCAGCAGTTCATCCACATCGTCCTTCACCCCTAGAGCTGTGTCCCTGTCAATATGCCATTAATTGTCACTCTGAGGACTCAACAGAAACTTTTACATCATTTGATTCAGAAAAATCAGACATTTCTGAATTTGAGAAAGAAGACTTTTAATGCTTGATGTGATGCCTGATGAGTTTAATCTCTTAATCTCTCAACTTTACACTCAATAAATGTAGAGTTTAATCTAAGAACGGAATATATTCAAAGTAAACTGCAAACTTTTCAGGTTGGATATTCACCTGGTATCTTGGGCCTCTTGCAACAATTTTCTGGCCGCATCCAACTGCGGCTCTGACTCGCTCAATATGGACGTACTGTCCGGTAGGTTTTCGGCAAGATTTTTCAGTTCATCAAGTTTCTTCTTCAGAGAATCCGGGCTCAAAGGCAGTTTGGTTTTAAGGATCCGGTCACTCACATCCTGAATGTGTGTCAGGTTGGATGATGGGTCTGGATCCACAAATGAGACAAGTTGGAGGCAAAAAAAAAAAAAGAGCTAACATGCACATACACACAAAGCATTCTTTCTGAGAAGTACACTTGTCCAATAGAATGAAATCCAATACACAAACTGTTTAAAGGCAATCAGCACAGATAATAATGGTCAGTTTTGATTGACACATGAGGAATATAATCTTCACAGTTCTACTTTGCAATAGTGTAGTTCTTCACAAATACTATATTATAACATTACGATCTTTGGCAAAAAATAAACCATTTGATATCAAAACTGCTTGTAGTATGATGCTGGATAAAGCTAGGTGCTCATATCATCCCTATCAAAAACCACCACTTGTTCTGAATACGCAAGCTAACATGACTAACATTTTCCCACAAAATTAGAGCCATCATCCCATTACACAACAAATAATTGTACCTGACAGGAAATCTTTGAGCTCTTTCACAATATCCTTTGCCTCTTTTAGGTCATCTTCTAGATCCTTTCTGGCATCCCTTATCTTGTTGGAAAGATCGTCTGTTGACTGTCTCATGCCATTGGTGTCGTCTTGGGTGTTTTGGAGCTGTGAATTAAAAATACCGTAAAAGTACAGTTACATATGTTTAGTTAAATGATGTAGAAAAAATGGGGGCGGCCCGGTAGTCCAGTGGTTAGCACGTCGGCTTCACAGTGCAGAGGTACCAGGTTCGATTCCAGCTCCGGCCTCCCTGTGTGGAGCTTGCATGTTCTCCCAGGGCCTGCGTGGGTTTTCTTCGGGTACTCCGGTTTCCTCCCACATTCCCAAAAACAGGCTGATTGAACACTCTAAATTGTCCCTAGGTGTGAGTGTGAGCGTGGATGGTTGTCCGTCTCTGTGTGCCCTGTGATTGGCTGGCAACCGATTCAGGGTGTCCCCCGCCTACTGCCCGAAGACGGCTGGGATAGGCTCCAGCACCCCCCGCGACCCTAGTGAGGATCAAGCGGTTCGGATGATGAATGAATGAATGAATGAATGAATGAATGTAGAAAAAATGAGTCCATAAATAGTGTTCTTTTTTTGGGAGGCCGGGGCTACATAGTGTGATGTGGCGGTGATACTAAGAGGTGGATTAGATCACTATATACCACGAGTGTCAAACTCCAGGCCCGGGGGCCAGATCTGGCCCGCCAGTTCAATTTATGTGACCCACGAAAGCAAATCACGTGTGTCAACGAGTTAAGATCTGTACCAAAATGTCTAAGTGTCATGTGTAATAAATAACGTTGAGATTTTGTAATCATTTTGTTACCCTGTTTACCCTCACTTGCGCAATAATTGAACAAACTATTATAATTGACTGGACTGATTTTAAAATGAGTAATCCATTAATTTGTTGTGTACAAATACCGGTAATAATTTTGTAGTTTCACTGTCATAACGGCCCTCCGAGGGAAGAAGTAACTCCAAATTGGCCCGTAGCTAAAATGAGTGCGACACCCCTGCTATATACCCACTGAAGACCCAGGTCCAAAACAAACTGCCCGCCACTGGTATTTTTAATAAATACAGATACTGTATATCTATATACTGTATACACATATATATGTATGTATGTATGTGTGTGTGTATCTATCTATCTATCTATCTATCTATCTATCTATCTATCTATCTATCTATCTATCTATCTATCTATCTATCTATCTATCTATCTATCTATCTATCTATCTATCTATCTATCTATCTATCTATCTATCTATCTATCTATCTATATACACTGTATATATAAATAAATGTGCACGTGTGTGTGTGTGTGTGTGTGTGTGTGTGTGTGTGTGTGTGTGTGTGTGTAGTTGTACCTTCTCTGCCGCCTCTGTGATCTTGTTGCTGAGATTTTCCAGACGATCTTTTACATCCTTCACATCAGCATCTGCCCTCTTGCCCAGAGGCAGGGCACCAACACATGTTGACCCCTTCTCACAGGGCAAAGTTCCTTCAGGTGGACACAGGTCCCCACCCTCACACATGAGTGGAGTACAGGGCTCGGACCGAACACTGCCACATACCTGGAGAAATATTCATCATTAAGAGACAACTTCAAGCCCTAGTAATGAAAATGATGGCGGCCTAGCCAGTACCTTTTTAGCAACAGGAGTGAGGTCTGGGCGGGACGCCATGCTCTGGTTTAGTTTGTTGATCTCTCGAGTATTGTTTGGATATTCTTTTTCCTGAAGATCTAAAGTATCTTCTCTGGCGTCAGCTGATTCCTTGACAGTTTTTTTGGTGGTATCAACTTTCTTTGCGGCATCTGCAGACTCGTCATAGGCGTTTTTGATGGTATTGAAAGCACCTGAGAGAGGGAAAAACTCAATATGAGCAGAGTTTATTGGATTCTGAAATATGTTGAAGGCAAGTCATCTCAAAAAGGAAACAAGAAAAAAGAGAAAGCAGTTGGAACGCATGATGAAAAATGACAGCATTGAGCGTATAATGACAGCAGCAGTGAGGACTGAACAGGATCGAAACAGAAAAAGAATGACTACATTAGAGCTCAGAGGGCTGTTTCAGTTTATGTTATCATTTGTCAATGAAGTTAAAAAGGAGTATTTTATTTCACATTTAGCATATCCCAGCTGTATAGGGGCAATAGGTGGGGGACACCCTGAAGTGGTTGCCAGCCAATCGCAGGGCACACTAGGAGAGGGTTCAATTAACCTGCCATGCATGTTTTTGGAATGTGGGAGAAAAACCGGAGTACCCGAAGAAAACCCTCTCACTCAGGCATGGGGAGAACATGCAAACTCCACACAGGAAGGCTGGAGCTGGGATAGAACCCACGATCTCTGCACCGTGGGGTCGACGCGCTAACCACTCGACCACCGGGCCGCTAACTGTTACCTAATGAACTATTTTTAAGGCATGTCTGTTACAAATATCAAAATGTTTTGGCAGCAGTCAAACTAGTTTAAAAAGCGAGCTCAGCAAACTCCGCTCAGGGATCAAGGATCACCTTAAAATGAGTGTCTGACTGATTATAAAAGTTGTTATCACTGACCCTTATTGCTGGGATTGATTGTGTTCTTCATGGCTTCTTTCTTGATGTTGTATTCAACATTTAGAGTGTCCAGCAGGACCTGCAGTTTGTCAAGCTCTTTGCTCGGATCAGGTTTTGGGGGCACAGGAGAGAGGCCATCGTTTACATTGTCCATTTGCTCCCTGTGAGACAAATAGAACTAAGTGAGTGAACTCAATCATTCATATTCATCTATCAACTTTATAACGCACTTATCCTGTTTGTTTGCTCACTTTGGGCATGTTTGTTGTAGCGTATACCAGTTAACTTTGGGCAAGTGGCGGCCCCTGAGCAGATTGCCAGTCAATCACAGGTCACATAGGGACACATCACCATTCTCACTCACATTCACACTTTCACATAGTGGCAATTAACCGCCTGCTGCATCACGTGAATAAACTGCACCATCAGTGACATTACTAACATCAGGAAACATATTGAATTAATAATATTAATGTTAATAAAAATATTTCCACACCTTAATTTCTTCAGTTGGAACAGAGCATCATCAATTTGTCTTGCAGAAGTGGGAGGAAGAGCGATAGAGAGCCGAATGAAATTCAGACGAGCTTCAAGGGCTCGAATACGGGGCTCCAAATTCCCAAGGCCGCCAGAACCTCCCGGACGAGAGGGGATGTTCAAGGTGAATTTCTCCAAGGCTAAACTGAAGCTTTGTCGCTGTGTATCCAAGGAGAAGAAGCAAGAAGGACACATCTTGCAATTAGGGAAAGAGTCACAGCGTCCTCTCATGCACGAGTCACATCGAGCGCCTGTGATGCCTGGACGACACAAACAGCTTCCCGTCTGCTTGTTACAAACTTGGGTGCCTTCAGGGTCACACAGACAAGCTGGGAACATCAAAGGAAAATGAACAGTTGAAATATGTAAAATATTTCAAAAATATGTAAAAAAGGGTATAACTATTTTTCATGCGTCTGTGTTAATGTAATAACGATAATGAGAGTAAAAAAGACCACACAGAAGATATCCAGAGAAACCGACTTACGCTTGCAGCCAATGAGAGGATCGCCATATGAGTTGGCTGGGCAATCAGTACATTTTTGGCCTCCAAAGCCCGGCCTACATTGACACTGACCTGACAACTAGAAAGAGAAACAGAAAAGGTTAAAAAAAAAGGCTTTCACCGAATGAAAACACAAACAACTATATGCGAATAGATGAAGTCAAGTCAGTGATTCTCAAAGTGTGGTGCTCTGGCTTATTATGAATAAAAATGATCTCGTCACTTTTATTTCCAAGAACCCTTTTAAAAAGTGGCCTAAAAATCTTTGGTTGACCAGAATTCCCAATACTTCTGCAACATTTGAGAAGTACAGGTTTTCTCATGTTTTAGCCCATGGCGACATTTTACATTAACATCCATCCATCATCCATTTTCTGACCCGCTTTCCCTCACAAAGGTCGAAGGGGCATGCTGGAGCCTATCCAAGCTGTCTTCGAGCAGTAGGCAGGGGACACCCTGAACTGGTTTCCAGCACACATAGACGAACAACCATCTGTTTACTCACTTACACTCACACCTTAGGACAATTTAGAGCAGAGGTAGGCAAACTACGGCCTGCGGGCCAAATCTGGCCCGTTGGTCTTTTTAATCCGGCCCATCGAAGGTTGGTACACAATTATGGTTCGATGTCAACGACTGCATTCATTTTATTTGGACTTGTTATGACAGGCATTTCAACACCAGGTGGCACAGTTACTTGAAGTTGCAGAGCATAGGGAGGAGTCCGCAGTCGCGCCAAGTCAAGCAAATCCCGTTCGATACGACGGAATAATGTACTCTTAAAGTCTGAAAAACGTGCCAAAAAATGCAAAATACTGCCTTTTAAAAAAAGAAATCCAATTCATATTATGTCGAATTTAGTTCACCCTTTTGATCCAGCCCTCCATAATATTTTCTGGTTCTCATGAGGCCCTATGCAAAAAATAATTGCCCACCCCTGATTTAGAGTGTTCCATGAACCTGCCATGCATGTTTTTGGAATGTTGGAGGAAACCTGGAGTACCTGGAGCAAACCCACGCCGACACAGGGAGAACATGCAAACTCCACACAAAAAGGACACAGCCGCAATCGAACTCTGCACCGCTGCACTGTGAGGCTGACGTGCTAACCAGTCGACCACCAGGTGCTTTTACATTAACATATTTAAGCAATTAACCAAGTGAGCAAGAAAATGAACTGTTCAAGGCTATAAAGTTGCATAGACCCATTACTCAGGAATCATTCCTCATAGTGTAATTTCTCCCTTCACGCATGACTTTTTGTACAAAATCCTTCTCAATTAGAGTAAACAGCCTCCCACTTCATATCATGCAGGGTGTCCCATTTTTATTGGAGGAACGAGAGCAGGAGCGAGCATTGTAGGTCACACCTGGTCACAAGTATCGCTGAAGGACCTGGTGGGGTCACAGTTGCAGAGTTCACAGCGCTGAAACTGCGGCGATTTCCAGTAGCCTCTTGCACACGCTTCACAAGTAAGGCCATGGAAGTGCGGCCGGCAAGGACACTGGCCAGTCACTGAATCACAAATGTCTGACAGTGATCCCTCTGGAAAACAGGAACACTCTGGATGGAAGAAAGGGGATGAGTGGGGGGTGGGGGGGGGGTAGAGGGAAACATGAATGAAATTCCTGACAAACATATGATTACAGTAGTACATGTCATGAGTGAGTAACAAAAGAAAAGAACAATAAGTTGTTATTTCAACGTTATGGAGACATTTGATACCTTCACAATTTAAAACAGTCTCAATAGTAAGCCAAAGTACAAAATATAGAATCTTGTACTAAAGTCTTCATTACGATGAAGTCAACATGTTTTGAGGGAGCAGTACTATTTCATGCAAATGAGTAATGCAACATTGTAATGTGCCGCTTACGGCTTTTGTTACGAGGAGCAGTGCTAGGGCCGAGTAACTTTGGCTTGTAGCTGCCCAGTGTCTGGAAAAAATGTGAACACTTTTTAAATGTATTGTAATAATTACTTGCATTGAACTAGTTTCATCAATAATCATTGAAGGAAATACAAATAGTGAAATGTTGCGCTTGTTTTTTTTGTTTTGTTTAATATATATAAATAAATATTACCTCAGTGTCTTGAGCATCTATTAATTTGCCCCAAAGTGACATGATTAATATGTGGTCGATACAATATACGTAGTTGAAAACAAGTCAAGAAACCAGCTGACTCACTTGTGCAACCCAGAGGATTGGATGCAGAAAGACCATAATAGCCTCGTTTGCATCGATCGCAGCGTGGCCCTTCCACATTCATTTTACACTGACATAGGCCTGTGTTGTCATCACATCGTCCCCCATTCACTGTCCCTTCGGCATTGCAGACACAACCTAGAGGAGAATGGCTAAAATAAGCACAAACTGCACGAAATCCATGCAAGTACACTACTGTTTAGAATTCGGAAAAACTCAACACATGCACGACTGCAAACAAACTTATATTTTAAACTCAGGCATTTTTCCCACCATACAAATGGCCTCCTTCTGATGACTTACGTATACAAGCATCGGGACGATCCATCTGGCTATTGGGATTGGGCTGGTAGCCAGGGGCGCACTGGTCACAATGTGGTCCTGTGGTGTGGTGCAAACATCCTTCACACACACCTCCACTCCTCCGGCCGCTGGCTTCATACAAAGCTTGGTCAAATCGACAGCGCTGGGCGTGGTTGTTACACTCACAGCCTGAGGTGTACAGAAAGAGAATTGAATAGATGTTACTTGGGGGTCAACAAACACAATCAATACTGGAGTTTGCTGACAAATTCATTTGGTTTGGTTTCCCCATATACTGTAGTACACAACTCATAAAAGAACCATGTTGTGTTGTGGTCCAAACTCATTTCCCCAAACAGGCAGTTGAACCAATTACTGTCAGGGGAGCAAAAGAAGAGTAATCACATTTTCGGTCATGGCTGATTCCTGTCATCACTTCTTCCCAAATATCACAATCTCATACATGTTGTATGAAGTGTTACAGTTTTCAACATTCAGACTCCTCCCATTGATCATCTCAACTCAGTGATTCCAGAACTTTGGCGTGTGTCTTACGTTTGCAGGTGTGCGTGTCGCCTTCCTCCGCAGGTCTCCAGGGTAGATCATTGTAGAGCTCATCACAGCGCTCACAGTTCACACCAGCAGTGTTATGCTGGCAGTCACACTGTGGGCTCACCTGCAGTTATTGACAACATTACCCGCTTTCATTTATGAAGAGTGCGCAGTTGAAACAGATGTGCATACGATAACACTAGTCGATCCGGCAAACAATCTTATCGATAGTTCGATCAAAATGATGTGGTCGTAAGCAATGGGAATCGAACCTTGTTGACGGCTTCCAGCAAACAGTGACTGGCATGTCCGTGACACATGCAACTTCCCATCACTTTCATCTCCTTCAAGGCAAAAAACCTACTGAGAGACCTGCCCGGTTGACGTGGCACGTCGCCCAACTCGGCCAAGGTTACCCTCAGGCCTGTTAAACCAGTCGCATCTGAGGATTAAAGAAAAGTCCATCAGAAGACTCATATTTGTCACGATCCATGATATAATCAGAAATATCGCAACAAGGGCAATTGGTCAGGGGCCTGACCTAAAGGGGTCCATGAGAGGCAGATGACATTTGGTCATTACCCAATGACAAGGGGTCGGTGTTTAAAAGCTATCTTTCTATTGATTGATCAATAGATACACACACACACACACACACACACACACACACACACACACACACACACACGCACACGCACACGCACACACACACACACACACACACACACACACACATACACACACACACACACACATTTTTTAGCATATTTTTAGCATATTAGCAAGTTGACCAAATAGGTTGACATTCGTTTTCAGTTTTGGCAGTTAAAGATTGTTTTAGGGGGCCTCCATGGTCCTTCATGTCTGGGGCTCGCTCGTAAAAAGGGTATGGTAAAATCCTACATGCAATACACTCCAGAGGAACACAAAAACTAACCTTTAATCTTTGGGTTGTTGGGATCTGAGAGATAAGGATAGTGCTGCAGTGGACTGAACTCGATCTGGAAAAGAGAATACTTCATGTGTGTGTTCTGCATTCATCATGTGGCATTCCATTTTTCTTCTTTTCAACCGCCAAGGTTTAAGAGTCTACCATGAAATTACTTTTGTTGTAACAGCCACATAGTATGGCACTTTAAACACGGACTAGGGGAAATATTAGAAAATAAACCCTAATATAAAAAGTACTTTTTTTTTTTTACAGTTTCTGAAATATATATATATAAAAGAAAATAAATCAACGTCTAACCTGGTCATTTCAGAACAGTTGACTTCGGTAAGAAAAAACATGAGAACACAGTTAGCGGCGTACAACTATGTACCGGTATGACTTTTCACTTCTTAATGGTAAATATGAAAAGAGCAAAAATGTTACTTTGGATGTAATGGGGACTAGACTCTGTATTTCATTCCAAATGCAAACATTATTGAGAAGACCTAAGCTTTGGGGATCAATAAAAAGTACACGAACAATTGTTTTTTGATATTTTTACCATCAGAAGACTAAAAAAAATGGAGGCTGTAAGAGAAATTGGGGTTGTGCTTACTGTATGATCTTGATATGGGTTTGTTTCAGTAGGGGGCAGCGCAAAACAATATTTCTGCTCCTCAGTAACGGGCGATGCGGTGGAAATCCCTGGAAATGATTTCTGGCAGTCTGTAGCTAAGTAGAAGGCAGGCTGCCATGTCCTGCCATTATCCAAAGACTTCTCTATAACCAAGGCACTCGGACGAGGCCCCTGCAGAGAAAATCCGATTCAGAAATGATAAGTGCGCTCAGGTCGAATAAAAGAAATGTTTGGAAAACACAAATGAGAGGAAATGACATAAAACAATACTGATGCTTTATGGGAAACACTGCACATTTTTTACACACCTTAAATTTAAGGATCAGGTTGTCGAGCTTGAAAAGATTGTTGAGGTCCAATTGAAATGTTACTGGAGCCACCTCTAGAGGAAAAAACAATAGAGTAAAAGCAATCATGTATTATTACCAAATATTGGGGAGAGAGAGGAGACAGTATTATAATCTAGATTCTAGAATATATGTCACTCAGCCGCTATCATGATCCTGTCTTGTTTGGGGTTTTTTTTCAGTCTCCAGCTCATAAAACCTTGTTAGCGGTACTGAACCCATCAATTCATATGCACGTTCACCGAACCCTTCATTAGTGAAAAATAAAAATATGATTTTTTTACAAATTCAAGACATTAAAAAACACATTTATTAAAAACAAATAACAGTAAATAAAATTACAAGTATCGTTTTTCAAAGTGTATGACGTACTATTACGGCTTGGACAAGCAATGTGATCATCTGCAGCCAGCAATGGCCAAGCGCGCGTGTTATAACTATTTGACATCTTGAGCCAGGTGTGTCTTAATCTCCATGGCAGAGGCTCCGTCGAACCCTGGGGTTCATTATTTCATTACTTTTCTCCTTTAACGTCCACACTGACAGTCACAACTGACTGTCAGATTATCAAACCTTGCTAACATTTTAGGTTTGTTCGTGTCTTTTCCTGGTTTATTGTTATCAGTGCCCTTTGTTGCACTTTGTTGGGCTTGTCTTTTTAGAAATATATTTTTCTTCAAAGGCTCTTATCTCTGTCTACGCTTGTGGAATCTTTCTGGACACCTGAGAGCTCAAGTTTTTTGTGAAAAGAAACTTGGAGGTGTATCCTTGCTCATGCAATAATTTGAGGCATTTAAAGAAAAGCATTTCTAATTTTCAATGACTGTATACGCGGATTTTTGCTACTTGCTACTTTTTTTTCCCCCTGAAGGGGAAATTTGAGTTTTTCCTTGTCGTCAATCATTGTCAACTGGTGGCCTGTGAGACCCTTTGAGACGAATGGACGGATGGACTTAATTCACTTTTACATTTTCTGTAGGTTTTAAATCCTATTAAGTTTCTCTTAGTATTAGACAGAAACCCTGATGACACGGGTGTCAAAGTCAAGGCCCGGGGGCCAGATATGGCCCGTCACATCATTTTATGCAATTAAAGCATGTCAACTTCCATGATCCCTGCTAAAGTCTGAATCAATTTTTCAAATTGTCATACTTAATGTAAACCTAATGTTTGAACAATACTTTATTCTTGATGGTATCAAAACTAGTTACCCATTTATTTGTTGTTCGCTGTGTATGCTATATGTAGAGGTGGTTAAACATTGATATGTTGATATTGAAAATTCAGTCATAACGGCCCTCCAAGAGTAACCGTAACTATAACGTGTCCTACGACAAAAATAAGTTTGACACCCCTGCCTAACTAAATAATGCCGGTACACATACAATAGCCGTATCTTCACACATGCAAATATTATCTGTGCACGAACATAGCTTGAAAACAAAATGGTTTGTTCTCCATTCACCGCTTACAAAGAAACACCACACTTTTCAACGTTGCCTGAGGGAAAAAACAATGCGGCAGTTTAATGTTTTTTGGGGGGGGAATTATCAGGCCTTGAAAAACAGCTGAGTAATTGTCACAAACAGTGTGTCGCAACAGAATGAAAAATGTTTTGCTATTACTTTTCATTTTGAACATTTTCAGGTGAAACACAAACAATTTCAAAACAATTGTCGAAAATCTTGAGCCGTTCTTGAAATTTGTGACCTCTATAAAAGGCCAAAAATGTTAACCTTGCCGACAAGCTGAATTCTTTTGCAGTATTTGTGAGTTCACAAAACACATGAGAATCCAACTTGTCCTGAGCCTGCTGATCTGCTTCGAGCCGCACTGGTAGCACGGACCAATCAAAAAAGCACACAAAGCAACGATGTGTTTGGCGGTGGGAGATGCGACTGCGACGACACAAACAAACCAAACATGCCGACACCGGTGAACGAATGCATGGATGCTGCAATTAATAAATTTTTAACACCCTTTATCCGTATGTTTATTCTGCAAAAATAAAAAAATAAAATAAATACAAAAGCTATCAGTCAACGCCATGACGCCACCTGTGCCAACCACTGAGGTAACTCAGCTTGTCAAAACAGTGTGCATGTCAGTGACGAAATTTTCATCCATTGTCGTGATTTGTCAAAAAAAAAAAAGAAAAAAGCTTGGTAGGCATGTACGAGTTGCCTTATCACTCAATCAGCTCGAAGCATTGTAATAAATATCCCGCGTCTCCCGAGCACATCAGACAGGAGCAGTCCCAGATGTGGGAAAACTGTTTTGAATAATTCACATTATTAATCTGGTTCATACTTAGTTACAAAAAATTGGGCCAAATTTGAAAGAAATTTTAAGAAGGTGGACTTCCAGTTAGGTTTAGCATATAACTCCCAGAGAATTTTTTGTAGGTCCTGGGCTGCTATATATGCCGACAACATTTCGTAGTTTGATACTGGTACTGCATCAAAACATTCTAGGTTGCACTACTGAACCATTTTTAAAAAACGGCACAAAATATTGATTACTTTGCCAGTTGTGACGGGTGTGCAAAGCATAGTTTTCCTGCATGGGTAGACCCCCAAAATCAGCATTTTGTGTGGGGAATGCGGCTGGGGGGACACTGCATTGCCAAGGCAACATTTCACAAAGAATCACAAACTTCGTGTTTCAACACCTTGAAGGCTTTTAAACACTATCTGAGCAAATATGGGATAGAGGAAAAAAGACAACAAAGAAATCAAGCATGTATTTTCTTAGGCCGGTAGGTGGCAATGCCACTACGATGAAAAATAAGTTTGTAGATTTCTTCATGCCTGGACTCTCATCAAATGTGTGAAATTTTGACAAGATAGGATTATTTGGGTCAAGTTACAGCAGCCTTTTCTCATACTGTCAAATCATTAGAGTCGTGGTGCATTGGAGTCAGGCCTTTGCCGAAATGTCACATTATTTTGTGCAAGACGTTGATCAGTAACTTCTGGCTTTATTGAAAAAATTTCATTTGGATCCATTCACTGGGCTCTGTGTATTACAGTAAAATGAAAAAAATCATTTTGTGGTGCTATATTACAAAATATTGACATACAGATGTGAATATTAATATACATGGAAAATATATGGCGGGTTCAATTCCAGCTCCGGCCTCCCTGTGTGGAGTTTGCATGTTCTCCTCGTGCCTGCGTGGGTTTTCTCCGGGTACTCCGGTTTCCTCCCACATTCCAAAAACATGCTTGGCAGGGTGGTTGAACACTCTAAATCAGTGGTTCTTAATCTTCTTAGAGGTACCAAACCTAACCGGTTAATAAGCACATTCACTGGTTCAGGATGTCCCCCGCCTACTGCCCGAAGACGGCTGATATAGGCTCCAGCACCCCCCACGACCCTTGTGAGTATAAAGCAGATCGAAAAATGGATGGATGGATGTAAAGTTTGTTGGGGGTTTTTTTGGAGCATGTGCAAGCAAGATGTTAAGCACCGGTATTTCCTCTTTAGTGGCGAAGGTAATATGAAACGCAAAATACCATGTATGTTATTATAAGGTGTTTTTTCGTATTGTTGTTCCAGGTCTTGAGATGATTGCTGTACGGCGGTACCATCAACGTATTCATCACCGGTGTGGGCCAGTTGGTTTTTAACATTCGCCTTGAATGTTTTGAGGTCTGAATGTGACAATCTGAGTGGGATAAATCCGACTTCCCACCATCCTTGAAGTCTTCTGAAGTCTTACATGATTTGCCATGTTGATGACTTCTACATATTGAACTTTATTGTCAGCTTTAAATGATTGCATTAAACTACATTATGGGTTGAGTTGTGGCAATTCTGACAGGACGCAACAACTCTCTCACCTGAACTGTGCCTCAATCTACCTGAATTCCTTCTCATCAAACCCCAGTCATTCATCAGAACAGAAGAAGTCACCCCATGCTTTTAAAAAAATAATTTGGCCAACCTTTAATGGACTGCCACCATCTCTCTGGTCCAGCAGTGGAGAGCACTTCCTTGACAGTGTGGGCCAGTGGTCCATTTGGGTTTCTGGAGTCACATGGGCAGCACTTCATCTTCCTCTGAAAAATAGAAAACCAGAACAATAGCTGAATCACAGCCAAAGCCAATGAATGGTCTTTGCACCAAAGGTGACACAATACCTCGGTAAAGTACGGTCGGCCAGATTGGCACAATTTATATACATATTTGCAGCCATATCCGCAACCAAGAAGTCATTGTTTATCATAATAGTCACAGTCAGGGTTTTATGAGATAAAATGATACAGATACACATTAGCAGGAACAACTCTAAGTAAACAGCAATGTTTTGCTGAGCTTAATTTCAAACGATGCCATTTTTGTTGCCATTGCTTTGCTTTTGTGTCCGATCTCATAGTCTATTTCTATCTCACGCACTGATTTGATAGGCCAAAACCATTTTACGTAATGTGATAGGTGGCGCATTCAAATGATCTTGAAAAAAGCATGATGAAAGAAAAAAAAATCTTCAAAATTCGGAAAATTGCTTATTACTTTGTTTCTGCTCGTACTGGACAAAACTGGTGTATGTGTGCATTTTATTTAATGAAACCGTGAATGTGGATGGCATAATGAACGCTGATTTCTCTGGCCATGTTGTTTATTTGCTCTGATGTGAAAGCAATTATTTTGATTGACTGTAAATATTAAATATTAAATGGTAAATGTTAAGTGTTCTATACTCAGAACAGCTTCTTTTACAATTAGGAGTGAGATCAATCATAAGCTTAGTTTTTCTAAATGCAGCTATGTAGCAGAGTAACAAGGGTATAAGAACACTCTTATATATATGTTTATATCCTCTCATGAAGTTTGTACTGTGATGCATTAATTTACCTTGACAGCATTAAATGAATAAATAAGTTAACGTGATGACATCCAAGTTGCTGCTGTTGCCACTGAAGTCAATATTTAGTCACCCTGCTCTGTCCTGGAAGTGACTGAACTGTCTGCCTATCCGCTAGGGAAAAATTCCCAACCAGTTGTTCGTTGTTGCAACATTAATGTTTCACCAAAGTTCATTACGCTTACGTGCCTCAGGTCACACACTCTGAATTTTTTTTCCCCCTTTGGTCTGCTAAAATCCAATATGAGTTCAGACGGTTGTTTTGGGTTGTTCAAAGAAGCAAACAACATTAAACAAATTATTGGCAGAGGTTACCTAAATAGTTGGAATCTGTGTTTGATGTTCCCTTATTTGAGGCATAGAAACATTTACCATTTCAATGCACTTGCTGTCATCCACACATTTACAAATGTTGCAAAAATACTCAGCAAACTCACTGACAAATGAACGTAATCTTGCAACCTCTGCACACTGTATTTTCAATGTAATGGGAAAAGCATTCACATTTTTTGGTTCATTTGTTTACTTATTCTCTTTTTTTTAACAAACAAGGACAAAAACAATAGATAAAACTTGATCACGGAAGTATATATTTTTTCAGTTTGGTGAATTAACCCAAAATGACCAGCAATCCAGTAGAGTGCTCCACATAAACCTGAGCATCTTTGATTCTGATTAAAGTCCTGCTGTTATTTGAGCATTTATTTTTAACCGTTTGTTGCTTTTGGCACAGTTCTTTATCATCTCAAACAAACATGGCATGTATTTGCATTCATTTCTTGCCAGTGATCTTATGCATGACAAGTTAAATAAATGTGAACCCAAGTAAAGGTAATGTACAATGATCAAATTGAAAAGTATTTCAAAAAATGCATCAGTAGGGAAAAAAAACAACAACAAAATTTCAATATTAATTGCCAACGTGTCCGTACTGGTTCCAAGGATGCACTGGTTCCCTGATTACATTTCTAATGGGGTCAAAGGTTCTGCATATTATTGACTTTGACTAAGTCAGCATGACCTACTTAATATATGATCAAACTCATGTTTAAAAATCACTATTTAACAACCAAATCCAATAGCTGCACTGCCCTTCAATCTATCTTTTTTATAATCACTGCTTCTGGTAAAACATTTTGCACGTGAATAGATTACCATATAGGTTATCCAGTCAGCTTTGTTTGTATAACAAGCCAATGAATTCCTATCTCAAAATCAAATGTGTTTTTTTGAATTGTACATTTCAAAATACATTAGATATTCATTTAGGATTTTGATTATGAATATTTTAAAGGCCACCAAATATATGGTCAATGCTCCCGAGTGAGGCTGAAGAATGGAGCAGTAAACTGGGAAAGCTTTCCCCACACCATCTGCTTCGTGAGCTAAGTTGATTTGGGGTCTTAATCATTGTTGATCTTTATTGTTTGCCATAAGTGAGTATGGCAACTCTGAGATAAACATGGGTGTTGTTTTCTCCTCTCCCTGTCTGGTCAATGTCACGCAGCTAAATAAAATAAATATGGATCATACAGTGTTCACCTCCAGAGAGGGGAAGAGTACACGCCTAACATGCCTAACATTCCCTCAGGCAGGTTCACATTGAGAACATAGGCTGCACTCAGAAGAAATGAATGGGAGGGGAGCGCTTTTTATCTTTTATGAGAGACAAAGTGTACCATAACCGACGTGTGTGACAGAGAGCGGCAGGGGAAGAACCCGGAAGAGAAGGCAACGGTCCCCAAACTTTTTCCTGTGAGGGCCACATAACTTTTCGCTTCTGTGATGGGGGCGCCAGGGTCAGTTTGTAACAGCAAAAGTGTGACTGCAAGAGTACCTAGACGTAAAAATGTATTGTTTCAAAGAAACCCACACAAAATCAAATAACTTTTTTTGATACACTCGCGGTATTAAAGACGTCTTTCTTCTCGGGACACACCACCTCCGCGACAGCATTCATGCATTTCTTGACAAACTCTCCTTACCGCTGCTTGCTATCAGTTGAACAAACCGAAAGCTAGCCCAAACACATGGCTGGTTCAGCTGAGCTTGGCCTACAAATGTATTTTACTGAGCTAACATTCCTCATTTTAGCATTGACAGTTTGTCTGCTCTTATTTGCCCATGCAAAAAATCGTACTTGTTGTGACGGGATTCAGAGTTTCTCCGCAGATTGTATTCTTTGAATACCGCCACCGACAGATGAGACAGACAATCTTTTCTTTGCATTGAAAAAAAAATCATTTCTCCATTTTGGGTTAAATTCCCTGTATTCTGAATATTTTTTTTCTCTTACCTCATCTTTTCGCCATGATTACGTTCTCTTTGAGAGGGACGGTTTTAGGATTTTTTTTTTCCTGGGGTTGCCAGATAACGGCACAGACCGCAGAAGGATGGAACAAATGTCACGTTATATATGTTTTTGAAATTGTTACGAGCTAATAGTTAATCATAAAAAAGTTCATAACTAAGGAATATTTTATTGCAAAAGCCAAATTTTATGATAAAATACAAATATACATTGATGAAAAATAAATCAAAAGACTTTCTGGTATTGTTCAGGGGGACCGTACCAAATGTGGAGGCGGGCCGGATCCGGCCCGCGGGCCGTAGTTTGGGGACCTGCCTTAAGGGGAAACAAAAAAAATGTTGCGTTCCCTCACAAAGTTTTGTATTCCCTCAGAAAACTTTGCATTTCCACGCAAAGATTGCGTTCCCTGCAATTGTTGCATTATCTTGCAAAGATTGTGAGATATCGCAATCTTTTTTTTTTGTAAGGGGAAGCTTTTTTTAAATGTGCGATTTTGTACTTCCGGGTCAGCTTGGCTAATGTCAGCTCCACTCTCATGCACGGCTGATTGAGAGACGACACTACTTCGGGGAAGGAGAGAATCACTGGGGAGAATCAAGAACAGATGTAATGTTGTTGTATTTCAAGCTAATTATCAAAGTAAAATTCAATGAAAATATCCAACAGGTGAAAACACGCCATGTTTGTTCTTTTCGATGACCCGGAAAAACACTCCAAATTGTCCAAATTAAAAGTAAATAATTGTAAATGAAAAAGAAGTAAAAATTTACATTTCAGATGATCTCGGAGGCCTTTATTTCAAAATGACTTCCATGCAAGATAAGTTAAGATAAGATAAGATAAGAAAAGAAAACCTTTATTTGTCTCACAATGGAGAAATTCCCAATTTACAGCAGCAAAATGATGTAGGGATGCAAGTTTCGTGCTGAGTCTGCGAATGATCTGGTGGTTGGTGTTGCAGACTCTTCCGGAGATAAAAAATGTTGGTGAAAGGGTGCCGTTGCAAAATGAGGATCTGGCCCCAAAATGAAACTGACAAAGAGGGCATTGGGCAGTCCAGCCAAAACTACCACAGACATTTGCTGTATGTGTTGTCGGCGTGTTCACCATGACCTCTGCATCATATGCCTCCATGTGTTGCAATCACCAGGTACAAAGACATGATTCTGGTGTGTGTGTGTGTGTGTGTGTGTCTGTGTGTGTGTCTGTCTGTCTGTATGTGTGTGTGTGGGTGATCTTCCGCGACTGAAAGACACGTCTCCCCAAATCCAATTATTATTATTATTATTTTATCATCTGATTAATTACTCTATAAATGTATACGATCTAGGAACATTTAAAATATTTGACGTTACACATGCTGCAGTACATAATTTTTTAGGGGCAAACAGTTGAAACAAACAAATGTGATGTGTCTTTTACAGATCCGCGAACTCAAACATTTATGACCATTATTTTCTGACTTTTTTTGTGCCTGTTTTGATGTGAACTATGGGCAGCTGATTCAGACATGTTCATGTGTTTTAGATTCGACATATGATGAGCTGAGGCACATGTGATTAACAATTGGCATTATTTTATCGTGTCCCTTTGATGTCAAGAAGTGTCAACATAAAGGCCTCATAGAAACAAACACCATGTGTCAGGAGCTCTCGTGAGAATTTTGAAGGCTCGTACCTGTTGGTATGGCGTGCAGTACACTTCGGGGCCTGTCAGCCCACATGTCGATGAGGCATGGAGCTGATCAGCCCGACCCACAAGAAGGTCGCTGCTGCGTGGGTAACAAGCACCTTGTCTGCAGTCAGTCTGGGCATGGGATACCGTAGCCACGGCTGCTAGAGGAAATTCTTATGTTACATTTAAGATCCTGGCTTTGTCACCCATGGAATTCATCCCCTTTACATTTTAAAAGTTCCATCAATTTATTGTGTTTCCTTGTCTTTTGTATGCTTTCACACCAATTCAAAATGAGTCTATCTGTCTATCTATCTATCTATCTATCTATCTATCTATCTATCTATCTATCTATCTATCTATCTATCTATCTATCTATCTATCTATCTATCTATCTATCTACCTGTCTGTCTATCTATCTATCTATCTATCTATCTATCTATCTATCTATCTATCTATCTATCTATCTATCTATCTATCTATCTATCTATCTATCTACCTGTCTGTCTGTCTGTCTGTCTGTCTACCTACCTACAACCTACTGACCCACCTACCTATCTACCTGTCTGTCTGTCTGCCTATCTATCTCTCCATCCATCTCTACCTGTCTATCTACCTGTCTACCTATCTATCTATCTATCTATCTATCTATCTATCTATCTATCTATCTATCTATCTATCTATCTATCTATCTATCTATCTATCTATCTATCTATCTATCTATCTATCTATCTATCTATCTATCTATCTATCTATCTATCTATCTATCTATCTATCTATCTATCTATCTATCTATCTATCTATCTATCTATCTATCTATCTTTACAGTAGATTGCATACTTCAAGCGAATCATTTGACAACGTTGGTTGTTATTTAACTTCAGTGTGCTGCTATTTTGAAAAAGTCCACACAATCAGTCTTGTAAGAAAGGAAAAGCAGGCCAAAACTAAGTCCCATCTGCGATAATAACTCTTTAAACATGTGCCATCATGACAGAAAGCATGCAGGTTCATTCTTCGTATGCGGTATGTGTGGTATATTAGCTACCACTTGGTTCCACTCCAAGATTCCATTCACTTATGGACAGAAACATCAGATTTTGGGCTGAAACATGGCACCAGAGAAGAGTGAAGGAGAAAAATTCAAGAGAGAAAAAAATTCTTACCTGTTAGAAGTAAAAGTAGCATCATTTTAGGGTTTATTCATGTACGGCTCTGGAAGAGAAAAGGAGGCCAAAATAATTAGCTTTCATTGGCAAAGAGAAGCAGACTCCAAAGCATCTCAATGTGGATTTTAAAGTGAGGGTCACCTCGTCGTCGATGCCCAAGTCCGGTTACTTGTGTTGCTGCCTTGCTGCCCTTATACAAACTGTAGACTCACCTGGACGATATGATAGAGTGTGTGTCAGAGTCACACCCTTGAGCACCACTCCCATGTCTCCATGAATCACGCACACACTCGCATGCACGCACACACTCACGCATCTCACACGTTGAGCATATTGTACACACACTTCTTCAAGTACCTCACAAGACCTCAATTGAAGAGAAGTTTTGCATTTGCTTTTCCATTCCTACAACACCGGGGCTGGTCATAGAAGATGAAAATGAGAAAAAAAAGGATACCAACAACAGCACATGAAGACTACTCAATTATGGTCTGCCTTTGGAATGCGACATTATTTTGAAACACCGAGGAATTGAGGCCCATAATGTCCTTGGGGGCTCACTTTCAGACGTATCAATCCAAATATCACTCATCTAAGATGTTCTTACATTTTATATCTCATGAATTATTCTTACTATATTTGCAAATGTCTGAACTGTTTAGTCTCACCTCATAGAATGCAAACACGGAGTTTAAATTACTTGTAGTTCAAATAACAACGCGTATCAACAACAGACACTACAGTTGCCCTGAGGGCTTTAGGTTTACTCACTTGTGTGCAAAGGTAGCCTCAGGGCCATTTGAACACCCGCGCATAATATTTTTGTACTCTCCGCAGACATGCTTACCAATACCAAGCACAGGGAGTGTCTTGTGATTCAACGCGTGCGCACTCACACACACACAGACGACACATCTCAGACAAGTACAGTCATGCCTTCTGCCGTTCTGTGGAGGTGTTCTTCATTTCTTAAGTAGCAACTTGGTATCTTCTTTCTTTGAACACCATCCCAAGGTAATGGAAAGGTAGATTTTAATGCTCATTAGCTATTTGAACAAATGTATAAAACTGTGAAAGCACACTCCTTAGGTTATTAACTATTTACTGTACATCAAATACCGCCCCCCCAACCCACCCAGATCCTGAGTTTGTACGATTCACTATATCAGCATAACCTGTCCAAAGGTTTAAAATTCAAAATTCCATCATGTATGACCTAAGGTGAGATGTTGGCGTATCATGCATGACCTTTCATAAACCTCACTCAACCTCTGTTTAGCACGCACGTTTTTTGTGGCCTTTTTGCAGCACGTATTTGTCAGGAATGACCAGCATTAAAAAGGACTGTTATGAAAAGATGGACTCGCATTAAAAGTGCTAAGATTCCAGTATCACTATAGGGTGATCAATTCTAATTAGGTGGGTTTTTTTCGCTTTATAGTGGTTGACTTCTTTCTATACTCATAAGAATGGTAAGCATATTTTAAGACAGGTTCTGCTGTATCACATTATGTCATTTTTCGTCTTCGTGTATTTTAATCACAGTGCTTGTAAAGGAAATGTTTTTTTTTTGTGTGTGTTTTTTTTTCACCATCAATCAAGAATACAATCGCCCTAGACACAGTCACAACCTCCAGGTCCCAAGAAAAGTCCTTCGACAAAGCTAGTTCCGCTTTGTGTGTGATATTTTACTTTGTATTAGCTACACAACAGACACAAATAAGAGAGAGTAATCATTCAAATTATCTTAACCCTTTCAGGGACAGCGGTTACTAAAGTGGACAGCTTATCATGTTATCAGGTTACAGGGCGCATGAAAGGGTGAAAATGTGTGAATTTTGGTATGACATCCTGCTACATTAGTGTGATGATGAGCTCTCATATTATCCTCAAGTATTGGATTTAGCTACTGTGTTTCCACATTTCCTGTACAACCCATTCTTAGTCATCATCTGACACATGCATTTCTGTGTCTGTGGGACTGAGGGCTGTACAATTCCACTCGGACCACAGGTGGCAGCAGCGGTCTCAGGGTCGGAGGAGGTGACATTTACAAAACCTTTCCTCTAATTTTGAATCTGTGGATGTGGACAGCGCATTTTGACCTCGGGTAGTCCAAGCGCTTCAGATTATTACCTCATTCGCTTCAGGAACAATTGGGAGGGTTCAGTATCTTGCTCAAGGACACTTCGACATGGTCGTTATGGCCGGGGATCAAACCACCAACCTCTGGGTTGAGACACAACCACTGTACGACTGACATACGACATCATAAAACCAAAAGAAATATTTCTAACTCTTTATCCATTCAAAATAAAAATGATGGAACTTTAATAAATAATACACTGATAAAAAAAGATCCTTTGGATTTAATTAAGTGAAACATGTACCAGTACAGGCGGCCCGGTAGTCCAGTGGTTAGCACGTCGGCTTCACAGTGCAGAGGTACCGGGTTCGATTCCAGCTCCGGCCTCCCTGTGTCGAGTTTGCATGTTCTCCCCGGGCCTGCGTGGGTTTTCTCCGGGTGCTCCGGTTTCCTCCCACATTCCAAAAACATGCGTGGCAGGCTGATTGAACACTCTAAATTGTCCCTAGGTGTGAGTGTGAGTGGTTGTTCGTTTCTGTGTGCCCTGCGATTGGCTGGCAACCGATTCAGGGTGTCCCCCGCCTACTGCCCGGAGACAGTTGGGATAGGCTCCAGCACCCGCCGCGACCCTAGTGAGGATCAAGCGGCTCGGAAGATGATTGATTGATTGTACCGGTACATCGGTTGCAAATGTGGCAAAACAATGACATTTTCTTGTGTTTTTCCTCAAACATAAACACATAATAAGTATTAATATGTTTTCATCATGTGTACACAATACTAGAATTTAAGCAGAATAATACATATAAGATCCCATTCTTACTGTATATGTCTTATTTGAAAACAGAAGATAGGTGATAATAATTTGACAGAAAGGGGAATCAACACTCATGCGGCTATGTCCACGCTGCCTACCATTTACCAAACGGGAAGTGGTTGAGCAAAAGATCCAAGAAATGTTGGCAGCCTAAGTTGTCGAGCTGTCAAAAAGCCCATGGCCAGTAGCCATGGTTCTAGTCCAGAAGAAAGATGGGACATGGTGGGTTTGTGTGGATAACCGTTGCCTCAATTAGGTCACCTGGAAAGACTTAAACAACTGTCATGGATCGGTGACGCCCTCGATTCCTTCACCAGTCCAGGTAGTTCTGTTTATTTCATTTGCTGAACAGCTACTGGAAGGTAGAGTTGGCACCAGAGGCATGTCCCCAGATTGCATTCTACATAGGCCAAAACTATGGCAGTTCCAAATTATGCCATTTGGACTTTGCAATGCCCCAGCCATCTCAGAACGGTTAATGTTGAGGGTCCTGGCTGACATTCTACAAGCAATTTGTGTCTACCTGGATGACTCTTGGTCCATACTGCCAGCTTCTAGAACACCTTGGACCATTTGAAGGAAGTCTTCACTGCAATGTGGAAGGGTGGACTTTGCCTGCATCCGAAAAAGTGCTGTCTGTTTAGGCGAGAGACCTCTTTCCTAGGACACATCGTTAATGTAGGTGGGGTAGACACAGACCTGAAGAAGTCTGAGGCTTTGAAGAACTCAGCCGTGCCAAAAGATTTCAGCGAGCATTGCAGTTTTCTCAGCCTGGCATTATACTACTGCCGCTTTGTGAAGGACTTGGTCTCCATCACCAGCCCACTGCATCAACCGACTCAAAAAGGCAGGCTGTTCGAATGGACAGAGGAATGTGAACATGGTTTTCTCCCTGCTCCAGTCGGCACTGGTGGAGGCACCTGTACTTGCCTACCTCAACATGCAGCAGCCTTTCATCATGGATAAGTATTCGATATAACAAACCATCCACGCATCCATTCTCTACTGCTTATCCGGGGTCGGTCTCGTGGGCAACAGATTTATAGCAGGGAAACCCAGACTTCCCTCTCCCTAGCCATCGGAGCCAACTCGCCACCAGGATGTGACCAGTTGACAGCTGCACCACTCTTTTCACCATACATGGAGCAGCAAATGCAATGACAGGGCCACAAAGTACATCATCAAACTGTGACAAAGGGTGTCGTTGTTCCAAGTGTAGAGCAAGGGAGTCTATGGGGTGGGTATGCTGAAGATGCACATTCAGCATACCCACCAAGGAGCTGCTGTTTCGTGTATAGGCCATCCCGCCCACCCGATAGCAGAGACTGGCTACCCTCTCACCCATTGAGGTGAACCCCAATGTACAGGCCCTGAGCCGGAGGGCAATAAATATGCCCACACCTGCTTTGCTCCTGTCACTGTGGGAAGCTCCAGAGTAAAAGAGAGTCCAAACCCTCTCGAGAGAACTGGTACCAGAGCGCTGGCCGTCTATAGAGGAAAGTCCAATTATGTGAAGTCAGAACTTCTCTGCTTCGCATACCAGCTCAGGCACCTTCCTTGACAGAAAGGTGACATTTCATGTCGCTAGAGCTATCTTACGTAGCCGGGGAACGGACTGCCAAGGTCCCCTCCTTTGAGTGCTGCCCAGCTCTCAAAGCACCCAACCCTTTTGGTCTTTTCCGCAGGTAGTGAGCTCATGGGAAGGGGGACCCCTATTGCCTCATCGGGCTGACCGAGCTCTCTCCCGAACCTTTGATTACACTTTGCCTTAAAGTTTAATTGGACCAAAGTTCACAGTACTGTACATGCTGACTTCATTTTTTATTGGTAAAACTGAATATTCATCGTGAATAGGAAAAGGTCTACATTTTGGGAGAGTCCAGACACTACAGCTCAAATGTTTTACAGAAACTGAAACAACTTCAGAAATAAGGGAGTACAGTATCATTAGAACGCTGACTATATAAAAAATCTTGGCCTGCAAGAGATATTGCTTGAATAGCACTTTTTTTTAATTTTTTAAACATGACAGGTAGGGAGTTGAGTACACAGAATGAATAGATATGAAGAGGCCGAGTCACCCGCCAAATCCCACGATTTAGGCTTAATCTTGAGAAGGAACCATGTTTGTGATTTAATGGCACTATTACTATCAGAAAAGAAAATCACAGAAATCATGTATTTTTAGCGTTTGTGTAAGCCTGCTTGAGTGGGTGATGTCACAAGATTGATTCTTGCATTTAGGTACATAATGAAAAATCGCCAACTCTTCAACTCCCGCACAAACACAACTTAGAAAGAGGCGCTTTGGAACTAAAACATGGTACCGTTTGATTTCATATGAATCAGTGCTCAGCAGTACCGACCCTAATCGGATTTTTTAAAAAAGCTCCGTCTTCAAGACCCATCTTTATTACTGAGTTCACACATCATACATATTTGTCTGGTGTCCAGAGTTGCTAAGTTGGTCCAGTCAGAAGCACCACTCGCCAGTCCACACTCCCACCACAAAACACACACTCAATCCCACCAGGAGAGCACGAGACCCCCAACCAAGGCCGGGTCGAGACAGGCACTTGGATGCAGGTACACTAAACAAGTGTAAAGCAGTGAAGGTCTCAAATGCTTGTCACATTTATTTTATTGTGGTTATTGTTGTGAGACTAATCTGACATGAACTTGGGTTAGGGTTTGTTGTATGTTCTACACTCAATTTAACTGATTGCACATTGTCTGGGCTCGAACCTAAAACCTTTCCAACTTGGTCATTGAAGGCACTCAAACCTCCTGGCCACGATAAAGTGATAATCTCTCAGATATCTATATATATATTGCGCGTCGTTCCGCACGCGGTCTGTCCTTCCGTCTGTCCCTTTTCAAAACGTACCTACTTCACCGCGCCGCTGCGCGCCGCCACTGCGCCGCTCAGGCAGTGGCTCACTACGATCGCGCGGGCATCTTAGCGAAAAAATGTTGTCTACCCACAAGCATTGCAATGAAATTTTTAGTTATTTAGTAGAGCTAAACATCTCTTTATTTTCGCGATAAGCAATGAAGATGAACAAAAAGTTGAACCAAGCAACAACACTTTTGTGGGCCGAAGGCCCACCTTACCAGCCTTCCGCAGGAACTAGTTGATGAGCCGCCCGGAGGGCGGTGAACCACCACCTTACCAGCCTTCCGCAGGAACTAGCTGATGAGCCGCCCGGAGGGCGGCGAACCAGCTAGTATATATATAATTATGGTATAATTTTTAGGAGGATGGACACCTTTATTTATTTATTTTTAAAAATACAATTCAAGAAATAAAACAAAAGTTATTAACCTAGAAAAACAAACAATTTAACAGTTCGGTCTACTGGATGAGACCATTAGGTATGTCAAAAGCAAAGAAAGGTCCAAGCATCTTGGTATCCTGAAATCAACTGAAAAAAATAGCAATGAGCAAGACATTAAAACAGTAAGAAGTGGAGCAGAGGAGAGAGGCATGAGATAATAAAAATATGTGAAATATAATATATTTTGGGAAATTGTTTTTTTTTCCGACGGGAGGGGCATTTATTTAAGGGGGGCCAGGCCCACTTTTGCCCCTGCCTAGACCCGGCTCTGCCCCCAATCTCTCAAAATGGGCCGACACATGGCCTGGTGCCCCACAGCTGTTTATTTCCTTCCTTTTCTTTTCTTTTTTTTCGGTGGTGATGGTAAAAACGGTTAAAATGGTTTGCCCACCCAGTACCCACTACTCAGGATAATATTTGGAGTCATCCAACAACTAGATCTTTGCAAACTTTAAATTTTGGACAGAGGGGAATGCTCGAATTCGACCTGATTGTCTGTATTTTTGTTTACTTTGTGCTCAATAATAGCAATAAAACAAGGCTCAAACAATAAGCAATATTTTTGTGAACTTATCACTTGCAATTACTACATGGGTGCGCACAGTTACTTGGATCCACGCTGAAATAAAGAGTAGAACACATCATTTCTGACAACCAGGAGGGAACTTCAGAAATTACTCTCTGGCTTTGAGCGTTATAACTTGTATTGTGCTTGGTCAACAGTAGACGTGACATTTATTGGGCAAGGACGTTTTGTCACAGAAGCTCTGGGCAGCAGCCCAAGAGCTGCACAACGGCACGGCTGCCCTGGTTTCCTCATGAATATTGGGCAATTGACAGATTATGGGTGGGGACAATTTGGATATAAATGATCGCAGCATCCAGTCGAAGTAAGTTGCTCAAACCTACGACAAGTCATTATTAAGATGAGCCTCTCGTTGACAACGGCAAAGGTAAGTTTTTCTGACTTAATATGAATGGGTAAAAACTTTTGCTTGATGTTCACAATTTTTGCTCATGGAAACATCCACAATTAGTTTAATTCTGTATTTCAAGCAACTAGAAATATCTTATTATAACTTTGCATGCATTTTAACTGTAAAATCCATGATTCATCTTCAGTACCGGATGGGAACTAATATCGCCTTGAGTTACTTTTACTACGGAGTAGGTATTTAACTGCCATGCAAAACAATCAAGCTTATCACGGTGGTCATTCCGAAAAACTCGCAACAGTAAAAGTGCAAGCAAAATTAATCATTAATAAATGAGTAATGGCTGAATGGGCACCGCTATTTTGATCAGTTTGAACTAATAGTTCATTATTCTAATGGAATGAGAGCTGTTAGACAGTGACTGCAGTTTGATGCAAAATTAAACATTGTGAGGTTGTTGACACTCACGTCAAAAAAAGACAAATCTTTAGTCAGAACCTTTCATTTGGATAAGGTGTTGCAACACAGTTATCGGTCTACTGTATATTTCAGAAGCAGGGTAATATGCTTAGCAATGATTTGCTTTTTAATAACCAAAATATTGCCCATATTTGTTGCCAGAGTAATAATTCATTAGTCTCAGATACGCCCTCCCATTAACATTTTTTTAATGTATTTATTTATTTATGTATTTATTACAGCCTCCACCCAACTCTTGCAAATCAGCTGAAGAACCACTGGAGACGAAAAGCATGCAAGAGTTCATACTCTTCGCCAAGGACATGCTCAGTCAGAAACCCAGTCGACATCTGATCAAGGTTTACCTCATTGGCTCTGTTTTTGCAGTACTGGGGACTGTCATCGGACTGATTGAGATGGTGTCACACCAATTCTCTTCAGGAGAGCCAATGGATGCAGAGATGCTCCTCGTGATGGCTAAGGAGCAAAAGACTGTTGCCTCCGTGACACAATGCAAAGACAAGGTGCTGGCAAAGTGGGAAGAGCAAGAGCAGGACATGATCCTGGGCATGACTTTCACCAAGGTCTACAGTCAAAGAAGTTTGTCCAAACGGCTACATGCTTCAAGAAGCTAACTTCTTCATCACAGACTGCTGTTGAGAAAATACTGGTGTGCAACACCTACTTTGTACAAAGTCTGCTTGAACACGTAAATGAAAACGAGCTCCAAGTGCGCTTTTTACACTTGAATCATGGCTCATTGAACTCTGTTAATTTATGCAGTCGTACATTATAAACGGCATACTTTAACCCTTGCACAAACACTTTTCATGTTAAGTAAAGACTGTGCTGGTTATTATAAACACACTGCGAAAGGATTATTTTTTTTAAACTGCATGTGAAAGGTTGTCATTGTCAGCGCTGAGCGATGGCGCCCCCTGGTGGGATAATTAAAACAGCTGTCGACTTAACGTCCCACTTGACAAGTCAAGTCAAGTCAACAGTATTTATAGAACACTTTCAAACAGCCATCGCTGCATACAAAGTGCTGTACATGGAGCAATTTAAATACATGCAATGTTTTTGTTCACATCAATAAAGTATATTTTATATTTTAAAGTCTAATGCATAGAGTTCATCCGTCCATTATCTATACTGTTGATGAGGTGGAGTTCACCCTGCAGTGGGCTCCAGTCAATCGCAGGGCACATAACTTAAACCATTCACACGTATGGACAATTTAGAGTGCTCAATTGGTCTAATATGCATATTTTGGGAATTTGGGAGGAAGTACGGTCGCTGATGGTCTCGTGCGGGGGTCACCAACCTTTTGAGAGTGAGAGGTACTTGTGTACATGTGTCCTGATTGTGTGAAGGGCTACCAAATTGATTGAAGTCTGAAATAACACTTGTACCAATTACATTTAATAATATTAGGTGTTATTTTTAATATTTAATGATTTTAATTTTCAGGCTCCGATCATCCTAAAGATGTCTCACAATACTGCCCGTGTTTGCATTTTTAAATCATAATTTTGACGAGTAAATCACAATCCTAGCACTGGCGGGCTATTGGTGTGGTCGTCACGGGTTACCTGGTGCCCGGAGGCACCACGTTGGTGACCCCTGGTCTAGTGGTACATTCGGCATATTTGCGTGCGGGCAGCGTGGGATCGGCTCCCACTCAGTGACGGTGTGGATGTGGGTGTGAATGGTTTGTTTTTTCTGTATGTCCCCTGCGACTGAGTGGCGGCCAGTTCAGGGTTGTCGCTTGCCTTCTGCCCAAAGTCAGCTGGGATAGGCTACAGCAACCCTGTTCAGGATAAGCAGTGTTGAAAATGGATGAATGGATGAATGGATGGAGGAAGCACGAGGGAGAACATGCAAAGTGCTTGAGCAAGTCCCAAGCTAAGATTTGGCCACTGAACCTCAGAACCGGGAAGTGGATGTGCTTACTACCAGTCCTGCCCTGGAGATTTTATATGGCATTTATATTGGACTAAATATACTGCATTTATATTGTCACGTCAGTGGACTGTCTTGTGGCACCTATTTGTTCAAGCCCCCCAGTGTTTTAATGGCTGACCTCATGTTTTAAAGAGTCAAGATTAGTGGGTGGAACAGCAAGCTCCCACGTGGATCTCAACGCATGGTGAGTGGAGATAGTCTGAGGACAACAGAATGAGCCTGCACATGAACAAACATAATGCAAAATCAATATAAGTCTGAGTCAACATGATAAGCACTTGGTGCCAAAAATAGTTTCAGTAACTGTCTGTGTGAGGTATGACACCGATAAGACTTCTGAGGAATCTTATCTGTGCTAACAATTGATCTAAAGCAGGGGTGTCCAAACTTTTTGCCAAGGGGGCCAGATTTTATGTGGTAAAATGTCGGGGGGCCGACCTTGGCTGACATTCTTTACATTGAACAACAATATTGTTCAACAAATTTTAGTAAGCCAGTCTGTTTCACATTTCCATTTTTATTTTAATTTCAACAATCTTAAGAATTTCTTTTGGTTCATTTGAAACAGGTATATCACATGCAACTGCTTATTCACTTGACTTTTTCTTAAACAGAAGTCTCCTGAGTGCAAATTGATTGATTTGAAACATAAAATGTATCACCATGACTTTTCAATAGTCACAAAACGTTTGACTCGAACAACAGGGAAATGAACAAGCAATACACATATCCACAACTGCAAGGATCATTTGAAATATGACATATCAGTCAATATAAACACGGAGTGATGTCTTGTTAACTCGTGAGTGATGCCCTGTAGTGTCTAAATACTATTACTCATTTAGTGAATGCTATTACTCATTTAGCCACTAGAGGGAAGCAGTACTCTATGAAACATCACTCCCCAGTCTACGAGACCTCAGTCAATGCAACACGTGTTCCATTGCGCCCAACCTGCGGGCCAGACGGCACTGATTTTATGACGGGGGCCGAGGGCCGGATGAAATTCGACCGCGGGCCGGATTTGGCCCGCGGGCCGGACTTTGGACATGCCTGATCTAAAGTGACCGTGGCAGTAATTTGTGTGTGTGTGTGTTTAAAAATAGGTTGTTACACAAGCCATTCATTCGCTTATCTTTAGAGCAGTGTGTTTGAAGCTTGACTTGCCACTTGACGACTTACTACATTTGAGAGACACTGTGATCACTCTTTCACCATGAAATTTACAATGGACTCCAAATGCTAAGGCCAAAACACCTCAAGTCATTTATCTGACCCCCCCCCCCCCCCCCCCTCCCTCCCACACACAGAAAAAGGCATTTTTATTAATTTCCTCTAGCTGGGGCTTTTACTGTCTCACAAAAGATCAGTAAAAGTCAATGCCCCGCAGTCAGGCTGTCTTTGACAGACATGAACCCTCGAGCGAACACTATACCACTTGACAAAGAGTCAGATATCAAAAGCCAAATAAAAGAGACAATGGGGAAAGGCAAAATGGTTCTTTTTTGGTGTCATTGTTTTTTGCTACCCTAGACGTTTACCTTGAAAGGTTGTCAGTGGATACCGAAGTCAACATACACAGTGTGAAGTTGTGGATTCCTTGCCAGGCCCCGAGTCAAACAAGCACTGTGTGATACTTTGTCTGAGTCACGGAGAACAACAAAGACTCTGCGCCGCACTGCTGTAAAGGGCAAGATAACATCCTGGTTTTAGACAAACAGGAATATCTCTCCTTACCAGCTGAACGGTTTCATTAAATTATCCAGGACAAACATTTTTGTCACAAAAGGAAATGGAGAATAAGAAATAAATAAATTAAAAAGCAAATAGGGATTGAGAATGATATTTGGAACTGTGAGACACCAATGTAAAAGACTGACAATCCATTTGTGTATTCGTTTTATGATAAAAACCAATTATTTGTGGCACACACATGGTAAGCTGAAGAAGCCAAATCAGCGAAAGATACTACATACTAAAATATTCATGGTATCTTTGCTCATTTTTATGTGTGGAAAATGGCAAAGCATGATGGTGTCCAGAAAAACAGTAGACTGTACTGAACAAGATGAAGGGTGCAGTATAACGATGCTCAATAATAAGACAGATGCTACAAAGGATACTACTTCAACTCATTAAATCTATTATTTAGATTACGGTAAACAACAGGAATTGATATTATTCCCAGTGAGGTGTGAACATGTTCAGGTTATTTAATTCAGTTTCGATTGCTTATGTTGTGCTTTGATTTAGGTATTATTAAAACCAGCATAGGGCGGTAGTCCAGTGGTTAGCACGTCGGCTTCACAGTGCAGAGGTACAGGGTTAGGGTATTCCAGCTCCGGCCTCCCTGTGTCGAGTTTGCATGTTCTCCCCGGGCCTGTGTGGGTTTTCTCCGGGTGCTCCGGTTTCCTCCCACATTCCAAAAATATGCATGGCAGGCTGATTGAACACTCTAAATTGTCCCTAGGTGTGAGTGTAAGCGTGGATGGTTGTTCGTCTATGTGTGCCCTGTGATTGGGTGGCAACCGATTCAGGGTGTCCCCCGCCTACTGCCCGGAGACGGCTGGGATGGGCTCCAGCACCCCCCGCGACCCTAGTGAGGATCAAGCGGTACAGAAGATGAATGAATGAATGAATAAAAGCAGCATTTTCAGAAGGTATTCGACAGAGATTTTCAATATACCTTATGTTCTGCAGTATGAGGCGCTTGGGATTATAACGAGCAGATTCAATGAATGGCCTGTTTCAAAACTGTTTTCACGTATAGGGCGCACTGCATTCATTATAAGGCTCATAGAATAGAAACTACAATAATGACTGCAGTTGCAGTTATTTTATATATACAACTACCGTTCAAAAGTTTGGGGTCACATTGAAATTTCCTTATTTTTGAAGGAAAAGCAATGTACTTTTCAATGAAGATAATTTTAAAATAGTCTTAACTTTAAGACTAGTTTAAAATTCTACTCTGTAAACTCTATTCATTGCTAATGTGGTAAATGACTATTCTAGCTGCAAATGTCTGGTTTTTGGTGCAATATCTATCCATCCATCCATCCATCATCCATCTTCTACCGCTTTTACGGGGCCGGGTCGCGGGGGGAACAGCTTTAGCAGGGAAGCCTAGACTTCCCTCCCCCTAGCTACTTCTTCCAGCTCTCCCCAGGGGATCCCGAGGCGTTCCCAGGCCAGCTGCGTGACATAGTCTCTCCAGCGTGTCCTGGGTCTTCCTCGGGGTCTCCTCACGGTGGGACATGCCCGGAACACCTCACCAGGGAGGCGTTCAGGAGGCATCTGAATCAGATGCCCAAGCCACCTCATCTGGCTCCTCTCGATGTGGAGGAGAAGCGGCTCTACTCTGCGCCCCTCCCGGATGACCAAGCTTCTCACCTTATCTCGAAGGGAGAGCCCGGACACCCTGCGGAGAAAACTCATTTCGGCCGCTTGTATCCGGGATCTCGTTCTTTCGGTCACGACCCACAGCTCGTGACCATAGATGAGGGTTGGAACGTAGATCGGCCGGTAAATTGAGAGCTTCGCCCTTTGGCTCAGCTCCTTCTTCACCACGACAGACCGATACAACGTCCGCATCACGGCAGACGCTGCACCGATCCGCCTGTCGATCTCCCGCTCCCTCCTACCCCCACTCGTGAACAAGACCCCAAGATACTTGAACTCCTCCACTTGGGGTAAGATCTCCTCCCCGACCTGGAGGGGGCACTCCACCCTTTTCCGACTGAGGACCATTGTTTCAGATTTGGAGGTGCTGATTTTCATCCCAACCGCTTCACACTCGGCTGCGAAACGCTCCAGTGAGAGTTGGAGAGCTCTGTTTGAAGGAGCCAACAGCACCACATCATCTGCAAAAAGCAGGGATGCAGTACTGAGGCCACTAAAACGGACCTCCTCAATGCTTCGGCTGTGCCTAGAAATTCTGTCCATAAAGGTTATGAACAGAATCGGCGACAAAGGGCAGCCTTGGCGGAGTCCTACCCTCAAAGGAAACAATTCTGACTTATTGCTGGCAATGCGAACCAAACTCTGACATCGGCAGTATAGGGACCGAACAGCCCGTATTAGGGGGTTCGGTACCCCATACCCACGAAGCACCCCCCACCCCTCCACAGAGCTCCTTGAGGGACACGGTCAAACGCCTTCTCCAAGTCCACAAAACACATGTATACTGGTTGGGCGAATTCCCACATACCCTCGAGGACCCTGCTAAGGGTGTAGATCTGGTCCACCGTTACACGGCCGGGACGAAAACCACACTGCTCCTCCTCAATCTGAGGCTCGACTTCCTGACGGACCCTCCTCTCCAGCACCCCTGACTTCCACCTTACTGCCACAACTCAGATTGGCCGACTCAACAATAGAGGCACGGAACATGGTCCAGTCGGACTCAATGGCCCCCGTGTCCCCCGGAACATGGGAAAAGCTCTGTTGGAGGTGGGAGTTGAAACTCCTTCTGACAGGGGATTCCGCCAGATGCTCCCAACAAACCCTCACAATACGTTTGGGTCTGCCAGGACGGACCGGCATCTTCCCCCACCATCGGAGCCTACTCACCACCAGGTGGTGATCAGTTGACAGCTCCGCCCCTCTCTTCACCCGAGTGTCCAAAACATGCGGCCGCAAATCCGATGATACAATCACAAGGTCGATCATCGAACTACGGCCTAGGGTGTCCTGGTGCCAAGTGCACATATGGACACACTTATGTTTGAACAAGGTGTTTGTTATGGACAGTCCGTGACGAGCACAGAAGTCCAATAACAAAACACCACTCGAGTTCTGATCGGGGGGCCGTTCCTCCCAATCACGCCCCTCCAGGTCTCACTGTCATTGCCCACGTGAGCACTGAAGTCCCCCAGTAGAACAAGGGAGTCCCCAGCAGGAGTACTCTCCAGCACACCCTCCAAGGACTCCAAAAAGGGTTGGTATGCTGAGCTGCTGTTTGGTGCATATGCACAAACAACAGTCTGGACCCGTCCCCCCACCCGGAGGCGGAGGGAGGCAACCCTCTCGTCTACTGTCTCACTCCTCACACCACTGGTATCCTTGTTCACAGTCTCGTCACTTCCCGTATTGACTACTGCAACTCACTCCTCTTCGGTGTCCATCAAAAATTCCTCCATAAACTTCAATTTGTTCAGAATTCAGAAGCCCGGATCATCACCATAACCCCCTCCTTCCATCATATCACCCCCATCCTCCGACAGCTCCACTGGCTTCCTGTCAAACTTAGAATCGACTTCAAATTACTTCTCTATACATTCAAAGCCATCCATAACCTTGCGCCCACCTATCTGTCAGATCTTCTTCAAATCTCCATTCCCTCTCGCTCACTCAGGTCCTCATCCTCCCTCCACCTTTTTCTACCCTCTGCCTGTCTCGGTACAATGGGGTGCAGAGCCTTCAGTCGCTCTGCCCCCAAAACTCTGGAACTCACTTCCTCCCAACATTCATAATATTGACTCTCTTTCCATATTCAAAACCCACCTATTCAGACTTGCCTACCTGCCTTAAATCTTTATTTATTTATTTATTATTTTACCTGTGTTTTACTATTGCTCGTGGTTGTACAGTGTCCCTGAGTGTTATGAAAGGCGCTTACAAATGTGATGTATTATTATTATTACCGGTGTGAACCCCAATGTACTGGCACTGAGCCGGGGGGCAATGAGCATGCCCACACCTGCTCTGCGCCTCTCACCGTGAGCAACTCCAGAGTGGAAGAGAGTCCAACCCCTCTCGAGAGGACTGGTACCAGAACCCAGGCTGTGTGCGGAGGCAAGTCCGACTATATCCAGTCGGAACTTCTCTGCCTCACACACCAGCTCGGGCTCCTTCCCTGCCAGAGAGGTGACATTCCATGTCCCAAGAGCTCACTTCTGCAGCCGAGGATCGGACCGCCAGGGTCCCCACCTTTGGCTGCCGCCCAGCTCGCATTGCACCCAACCCTTTTGGCCTTTTCCACAGGTGGTGGAACCACCACGGGTGGTGAGACCATGAGAAGGGGGACCCATGTTGCCTCTTCGGGCTGTGCCCGGCCGGGCCCAATGGGTGTAGGCCCGGCCACCAGGCGCTCGCCAACGAGCCCCACCTCCAGGATTGGCTCCAGAGGGGGGCCCCGGTGACCCGTGTCCGGGCAAGGGAAACTGAGTACCATCGATTTTATTTTTCATAAGGGGCTTTGTGAGCCGTGCTTTGTCTGGTCCCTCACCTAGGACCTGTTTGCCATGGGTGACCCTGCTAGTGGCATAAAGCCCCAGACAACTTAACTCCTAGGATCATTGGGACACACAAACCCCTCCACCACGGTAAGGTGACGGCTCACAGAGAGGTGCAATATTTACATAGGTGTATAGAGGCCCATTTCCAGCAACTATCACTCCAGTGTTCTAAAGGTACAATGTGTTTGCTCATTGGCTCAGAAGGCTAATTGATGATTAGAAAACCCTTGTGCAATGAAACAGTTTAGCTTGTTACAGAAGCTACAAAACTGACCTTCCTGTGAGCAGATTGAGTTTCTGGAGCATCACATTTGTGGGGTCAATTAAACGCTCAAAATGACCAGAAAAAGAGAACTTTCATCTGAAACTCGACAGTCTATTCTTGTTCTTAGAAATGAAGGCTATTCAATGCGAGAAATTGAAGAAATCAATTCAATTACTTTGAAATCAATTCAAAGTAATTGAATTGATTTCCTACAACGGTGTGTACTACTCCCTTCAGAGGACAGCACAAACTGGCTCTAACCAGAGTCGAAAAAGAAGTGGGAGGCCGCATTGCACAACTGAGCAGATAAGTACATCAGAGTCTCTAGTTTGAGAAACAGGCGCCTCACAGGTCCCCAACTGGCATCTTCATTAAATAGTACCTGCAAAACACCAGTGTCAACATCTACAGTGAAGAGGCCACTGCGGGATTCTGGGTTTCAGGGCAGAGTGGCAAAGAAAAAGCCATATCTGAGACTGGCCAACAAAAGAAAAAGATTAAGATGGGTAAAAGAACACAGACATTGGACAGAGGAAGGCTGGAAAAAAGTGTTGTGGACGGATGAATCCAAGTTTGAGGTGTTTGGATCACAAAGAAGAACGTTTGTGAGATGCAGAACAAATGAAAAGATGCTGGAAGAACGCCCGACGCCATCTGTTAAGCAGGGAGGAAGTAATGTGATGGTCTGGGGTTGCTTTGGTGCTGGTAAGGTGGGAGATTTGTACAGGGTAAAAGGGATTCTGAATGAGGAAGGCTCTCACTCCATTATGCAACGCCATGCCATACCCAGTGGACAGCGCTTGATTGGAGCCAATTTCATCCTACACCAGGACAATGACCCCAAACACACCTCCAAATTGTGCGAGAACTATTTAAAGCAGAAGCAGGCAGCTAGTATTCTATCGGTAATGGCGTGGCCAGCGTAGTCACCAGATCTGAACCCCATTGAGCTGTTGTGGGGGCAGCTTGACCGTATGGTACGCAAGAAGTGACCATCCAACCAAACAAACTTGTGGGAGCTGCTTCTGGAAGCGTGTGGTGCAATTTCTCTAGATTACCTCAACAAATTAACAGCTAGAATGCCAAAGGTCTGCAATGCCGTAATTGCTGCAAATGGAGAATTCTTTGACGAAAGAAAAGTTTGAGGTAAAAAAAATCTCATTTCAAATACAAATCATCAATTCATTATTTCTAACCTTGTCAATGTCTTGACTCTATTTTCTATTCATTTCACAACGTTTGGTGGTGAATAAGTGTGACTTTACATGGAAAACACAAAATTGTTTGGGTGACCCCAAACTTTTGAATGGTAGTATATTCATTCATTCATCTTCCGAGCCGCTTGATCCTCACCAGGGTCGCGGGGGGTCCTGGAGCCTATCTATCCCAGCTGTCTTCGGGCAGTAGGCGGGGGACACCCTGAATCGGTTGCCAGCAAGTCGCAGGGCACACAGAAACGAACAACCATTTGCACCCGCACTCCCGAGTGTTGGCGCATCGGTCTTGGATATCATCAACAGCAGCCTCTCTTCTGGTGTAGTTCCCCAACAGTTTAAGCATGCTGTGGTCCAACCCGTGATCAAGAAACCTGGTCTTGATCCAGATGTGTTTTCAAGTTTCAGGCCCATTTCCAAACTGCCTTTCATTTCCAAAATTCTGGTAAAAGTGGTGCACATGCAGTTGAAACTTTTCTTGGATGAACATAACATCTTGGAGGTCTTCCAGTCAGGTTTCAAGATGATGCATCGCACGGAGTCGGCCCTGTTACGCGCTTCTAATGACATCCTCCTGGCAAATGACTCTGGAGACCACGTGTGTCTAGTTTTATTGGACTTAACTGCAGCATTTGATACAGTGGATCACAGTATTCTGCTGACTCGTTTGCAGCACTTGGTGGGCATTGGCGGCAGTGCTCTTGAGTGGTTTAGGTCCTATCTAGCTGACAGAACTTTTTGTGTCAGCCTTGGCTGCTCTGAGTCACGCACTGCTCCCCTGTCATGTGGTGTTCCACAGGGCTCAATTCTGGGGCCTCTGCTGTTCTTGCTGTATCTGCTACCATTGGGTTCCATCGTAAGGAAACATGGTATTCCCTTCCACTGCTATACAGATGACTGCCAGATCTATGTCCCACTGAGCAAGAAAGACGCCTTCTCATTAAGGCCACTCCTATCCTGTCTGGAAGAAATCAAAACCTGGATGGCACGAAATTTCTTGAAATTCAACGAAAAGAAGACAGAGGTGATATTGTTTGGTCCCAGAGGCCCTTGTACATTCCATCCTGTAGACTTGGGCCCCCTGTCTCCTTATCTGAAATCAACGGTCTCAAACTTGGGCCTTAAACTGGACTGTGATTTCAAACTCGATCGGCAAATTGGTGCCGTTGTTAAATCCAGCTTCTTTCACCTTAGACAGCTGGCCAAAATAAAACCTGTCCTCTCACATGAACACTTTGAGACAGTAATTCATGCCTTTGTCACATCCCGGCTCGATTACTGCAATGTCCTTGACTTTGGAGTCAGCCAGTCCTCCATTAAGCGCCTTCAGCTGGTCCAGAATGCCGCTGCTCGCCTCTTGACTGGTACTGTACTCGTAAGAGGGAGCATATAACTCCTACTCTGGCATTCCTTCACTGGCTCCCCATTCATTTTCAAGAAGAAGAAGAGTTATTTTCAAGATCCTCCTCTTTGTTTTCAAATCTCTGAATAATCTCGCGCCACCTTACCTCTCTGAGTTCATCCGCCCCTACACACCTGCCCGGCACCTCAGTTCTGTGGACCAGACATTATTAGAAGTACCAAGAACTAAACTGAGGCTCAGAGGGGATCGAGCCTTTTCTGTTGCTGGTCCCTCTCTCTGGAATGACCTCCCACTGAACATTCGGCAAGCCTCCTCGCTGCCCATCTTCAAAACCCTCCTCAAAACTCACTTATATTCTTTGGCATTCGACTCAGCATGACTTAGTTTTGTTCTTGGTTTTACTGTTTGGTGCTTTCTACCGCCTTTATTACGGATTTGTCTTACTGTTTATTGTGCATGTTAAATTGCTCCATGTACAGCACTTTGTATGCAGCGATGGCTGTTTGAAAGTGCTCTATAAATACTGCTGACTTGACTTGACTTGACAGTGGCTGCTGGAGCAAATGTTATTGAGCAACCCCATCTGGAGTTCATGACAAAGACTGTTTGCCTGGTGGACACATGAATCCTGACTTTACCTGACACTCTCCTGGGCAATACAAGACGGAGTTCCACAACTCGTTTTTTTTTTAAAGAAAACATCATGTAAATATTTACGCATCACGCGTCACAAGGCAAGCAAGTTAGTATGGTTTATCATAAACTAACGCTGTTGTGCAACTGCAGGCAAATGTGTCCGAAAATAGATTTTTTTGCCCATATGGATTGTGATGTGATCCAAACGGCTCAATTTTGATTTTTTCAAATCGACATGGGTCACTTATATGTGCATCCAGAAAAACTCAATACATCAATGCTTATCTTGTGTGAAGCCACCACAGAATGAAACAGAATGAAAACAATTCAACAGAATATCTATCACCCTCTTCCTCAACCGCGATTCACGACCGGACCGCCGACCTCCTCAGTCCGGCCCGCCGACCTCCTCTGTCCGGACCCTCGGCAAATTGTATAAAATAATAATTTATAACGTGATTTTTAAGTTATACATTTTATATTTGTGGACTGTAATCTGCGCATTACCGCGATCGCTTGTTAAAATTATCCGTTGTATTCTTTGCGCGCACTAACAGATGTAAGGCAGATGACCGCGGCAGCGCGACTTTGTGTGTATAATGTTTGACTGACTGGAGACCCTGGTTGAGCAGCGCATGTCGGCGATAACGATGCGCTGATTGGCTCCTCTGAACTGAAGGTGTGTCCATACATAAGCATATACGAGGCGCTGATTATATAATATAATAATGCTCTTGCGACGCGGGGGCCCAGTCTCATTCGGCTGGGTCGTCGCAGTGCGTAGAGCCGATCAGCTTCACCAGGGTCCGCCAATGACCACGGTCCTGGGCCAGGTCCGCTGCATCCTCCAGGGCGCTGATTGGCTCCTCTGAATTTAAGGTGTGCCCATACATAAGCGTCAGCACGCGTCTATCCCACTAAACACGCATTCAAAATAGTTCATTGTGGCCGGAAACAGACGCATGCGCAACGCCACCGTGCGCTCACAGCTTCAGTCCAGGAGAGCCGCACACACAATTAAGACGAAGGTTTCGATTGTGTGCAGTTTTGCTCCCATCTACCAGGGGGTCTTTGAGAGCTGTTTAACAGCAGAACAGATAAATAAACGTCACAATGGTGTCCTCTAAAATTGCTTCAAAGAGAAAGGTGGACAGTGAAAATCGGCGTTTCAATGAAGAATGGACCGACTATGCTTTCATTCTACCTCTGTCGAGCACCAAGCCACTGTGTCTAATATGCCTAAAGACGGTAGCTCTGGTCAAGAGTCAAAATATAAAACGCCACTATGTGACAGAGCACAGCTCTTTTGAACGGGATTTCCCTCCTAATTCAGAACTAAGAACAAACGAAATAAAGAAACTGAAAAGGTCATATCAAGACTCAAGCAGGAAGATTGTGACATGTATGACACACCAACAAAAAGCAACAGAGTGCTCACTGAAAGTGGCCTGGGTTTTGGGTAAGCACAAGAAACCATTCTTTGATGCAGAAATTATAAAAGAATGCATGACTGAAGTTATGGGCACAATGTTTGAAGGCAAAGAAAATGAGCAAATGACAGCCAAAATAAAGCAAATTCCACTGTCAGATTCCACATCGACCAGACGAACTGAAGTCCTTGCTGCTGATTTATCTGGCCAGCTTTGTGATGCAATACAAAATGCAAATTGGGATTGATTTCTTTTGTTAAAGGAAATGGATATTTTGATGTATCTTCTTAGCAGGCACAACTTAACAAAATAAAAGAGTTCCTGTGCCTCAACAAAATACCTCTCATTATTTGTTGTGTACTGGCAGAGTGAATAATTGTTACTTTATATATGCCCATACTAAATGGGCATATAGCCCTGCTCCTTATGACCGCCATGCATGGGACCGGACCTTGGTCTTAATAAAAAAAAAAAAAAGTGGACCTCCAGCATTTCTAGTTGAGGACCACTGATCTATCATAATCCAACTTTGGGGATCGTCATTTTAAGCAATGTCACTCTCTGTAGTCGACCGAAACGAATGCCACAATTACCATGTGATGGGATGATTCCGAACCAAACATCATGCGACCGCACTCGGAAAAACACGTTACTGAATTCCCTGTATATGCTGTGATAACTAGCATAACTACGGATTGATGACATGATGGTTTGAACACAAATTTCCTGAAATGTTGTTCAAACCTTGGTTTGCAGATTCAACGCTGCCATTACTCTCCGAATGAAAAAAACGGTGTTAAAGTGCTTTGAGTAGCTTGAAATTCAAACCCTAATTACAACGAAGTTGGGATGTGCTAGAAATAGCATCCAATAATGTGCCATGTTTTGTCATAATGGGCTGACTCATAGACACATTTTGATTTTCAGTCAAAGGCAGAGAGCAAGGATTTACTTGATTGTTTAATCTCACACTTTGGTAGGCAGGCACTCCAGAGACCCAAAAATGTGAAGAGAAATAAACAGAAAGCACATTTTATGTCATATGCCCCTTTACTGTTTCCCTGGAGAATAATTTCACACGTTACACACATACTATTTGGATAAATAGGATTTCATTAAAACATACACAATGCAAAAGCAACACAACCAACAGCACTAAAATTAGATGATGGAAAAGAATAGTAATTGTAGCCAACGATACAAAATGTACAATGTACCTCTCTGTGTGGAGTTATGTTTGTTCTCTGCGTACTTCGGTATCCATCCACTTTGCATTTTCTAAATGTTGTGAATGTTCTATGTTTGGCTGGCGATTCATCGAGATTACACCCCCTCTCGCATGAAGTCAACTAGTGTAGACACCAGATCTCCCGTGATCCCGCTCAGGGTGGTGGACACAAGATCGTGACACATGTTGTGCTCCCTAAGTCCAAACTTCCTGCGGTGGAAAAACAGTGCACTGCTGAGATTGGAAGTTTAGGAGAACAGCTGTGCAAAGCAGGAGGGTGTCTTTTATTTTGTGTCCATGTTATTGTGTCCATGTCAGACATTGGGTCAAAGCTGGAAAAGATGTTGAAAACACATACACTAAAACTATATCATAAACACAAATAAATGCTTCAAAAACCAACCGATAAGCTGCACTGGAAGGTGTTGCAGCGCAAATTCTAGTCACAGTCTCAAAAAAACGCCCATGACAAGTGAAAGATGATGTGAGGATTCAGGGGTTGAATACAATCCAATACAAGTCTCCACCCTGCTTTTTTATAAACACGTCAGTATGAAACACAAAAACAGTTATCCTGTAGTTTTCAGCTATCTTCTAGCCCGTTTCCCCCGCCAAAAGGTTGATGTGGTCAATACAGTCAGTGTCCATGTTTAGTAATCACTGCTGATTGCTCCCCTAGACCCAAGTCTTTTTGCCAAACACGATCAAGCAGACAGTCCTTGTATCTAAAGTACGCCAGCGGAAAGCGTTTCATCTGCGTTGGTGACTACCATGCCAGCTGGTGTCCCGTTCAGCGGTGACTGCGGGGTGACTTTTGCCAGACAGTGATCCTTGCTGTGAGTGCAGCTGTTGGCGCAGAGTTGGCAAGAAGAACAGGCCGAGTTGCAGAATGGCAAAAAGCGGAAAATACTTAAGCGCCACAGCAACCAGCCGGGGGACCAACAGCACCAGCAGAGCACCGCACATCCCACCACCAAACCCAGGATGATGTAGAGAACCACCAAGGACGCAGAGGCTGCAGACTCTGGAAAAATAATGAATTACAAAAATTCCATGATGGAAACATTTGGACTTGGATTGGTGGTTATCATATCCCCACAGACAGAAATGGTCAGTGGGACTTCTGAAATCGATCCGTTTGTATGCTACTGCTGTGGTTTGAGGATACGGGGAGCTGGAGGTTATCGCTTCCGATTTCAGGCTAAAGGAAGAATCTTGGGTATTGTGGACGGATGGATCGCCGGTCAACCACAGGGCACATGAAGAGACAATCATTAACACTCACTTTTACACCATTAATAAGTGAAAACTAAAACTACACAGCCTCCATGGGAACCATGCAAATGAAACACTACAGTGAAACTCCTCGACAACGAAACCTACATGGGCGAAAATACCCCCAGGTGTGTAAAATGCATGAAATCCTTTCCCATTTTTCTGCTCCCACTACAACGAAAAGTCCCCCTGTTCCGTTATTTGTAATCTTTTTCTCTGCTCTTGCCTCGCAACGAGATTCACTACAACAAAGACAAGCCTTCCGCAAAAGTCTAATCCAACCTCAGCATGCCACAGCGACCTCTGCTGATTTGTTCGGAAACGGCAACATCAACTACCACACTTGTTTACACATGCACAGTAGTACAGGAAGTATTTGTTTCAGAAGCAGCACGAACGTTGCATTGCTAAAATGGCGACGAAACGGACCTTTGCATACCAAGGAGTTAAGAAAAGAAAAGCTTTATCACTTGAAGACAGGATAAAGGTAATAAAAATGAAAGATGCATAGCAAAATAAAAGACATATGCAAGAAATTTATGTCAGAGAAAGTAAATGCTGATCGTAACTTTCGCGATTTCTTTCCCTTTTTTTCTTTCTATGCTGGCTATACGAAGTGTCAAATAAGTGTATGCTAACACTTATGCACTATTGGAATAAAAATAAAAAGTTCACATATACGTCTTTGTGTGTGTTCGTGTTTACGTTTGCTACAGTGAAAAGTCTCCTGTTGTGAAATAGTTCTTGCTGCTAACATGATTTCGTTGTATAGGAGTTTCACTGTACACCAGGGGTGTGAAACTCATTTTTCCGCCACCTTACTTCTCTGAGCTCATCCGGCCCTACACACCTGCCCAGCGCATCAGGTCTGCGGACCAGACATTATTAGAAGGCCCAAAAACTAAACTGAGGCTCAGAGGGGATCGAGCCTTTTCCGTTGCTGGTCCCTCTCTCTGGAATGATCTCCCACTGAAGATTCAGTAAGCCTCCTCGCTACCCATATTTAAAACCCGCCTCAAAACTCACTTGTATTCTTGAGCATTTGACTCAGCATGACCCAAATTATGATCTTACTTATACTGTTTGGTGCTCTCTACCGTCTTTGTTACCGAAAGATTGCTTTACTGTTGTATATGTTAATTGCTCCATGTACAACACTTTTTGTGCAGCGATGAAAGTGCTCTATAAATTCAGTTTAGTTGAGCTGAGTTGAGTTTTGTCACGGGCCACTTTGGAATGACGTTGTTCCTCAGAGGGCCGAGTTAATATTTAATCATCACATAGTATTATTATTTGTACACAACAAATTGATGGATTACGAGTTTTGAAATCAGTCAATTATTTGTTTGTTGTTTGTTCACTTATGATTCAAGTGAGTGTAACCAGGTTTAGAAAATTATTGCCAAATATCAATGTTATTTATTACACATGGCAATTTGACATTTCGGTACAGATTTTAGAAAGTATCATGGAAGTTGACACACATGATCTGCTTTCGCGGGCCACATAAAATCATGTGGCGGGCCAGATCTGGCCCCCGGGGCTTTGAGTTTCACACCAATGCTGCACACCATTACAGACAATTCTAAAATCTTCTGAAACAAATTTATTTTTCATGGGTATGACGGTTAAGGGCATTAAATATAGTTTCAGGATTTCATCCAACTATAGATTTCTATTGGGACGAGCATCAGTGTTGTTTGACTGTCAAAGTACATTATCATTCATAATACATACATGACCCAATGTAAAACAGTAAGACCATTAAAAAAATAAAAAAATAACAGTTTAATGTGGCAATGCTACAAAACATTGTGATTTGAAAAATGTGCCATATTATTGAAAACAGTTTAACATTAAAAATGGAGCATCACAAATTTATGATGCTGTCCCAAAAAAGTCAGCCTACATTCAGCATGCTGTATAACAGTTAGGGATAGGGAAACTGGTTTGTGCACCATACATGCAATGAGTGCAGCAGCTGCATAAACAGTTCTCTTCGGCATTTCCTCTCCACCATACTGGCAGCTGGAAGCTTACTGCGTGCTGAGAAATCCTGTTTAATTATTATTGATGTTTTTTTATTTTCAGCAATTAATTAAATGTAGATTTTTTTTAACTTATTAATTTTCATTTTACCTGCCATTGGCTGGCAACCAGTTCAGAGTATACCCCACCTACTGCCTGGAGACAGCTAGGGCAGGCTCCGGCACGCCCACGACCCTCGTGAGGATAAGCGTTAAAAGTTATGGATGGATGGAAAGATGGATAATTATATATTTTTTCTAATTTTATTTTTATCAATGTTTCTATTTCCCCATGTAATGTAAATTTCCCCAGTGTGGGACGAATAAAGGATATCTTTCTCATCTTATCTTATTTTTGTCGTATTTTTTTCTATTTTGTTTTTCAATTTTCTAATTCTGATTTCCTTTTCGCATTGAAAAAAAATCTTCCTCAAAATAGATTACTGATACTGCGTTGACAAGTTGTTATTGCATTACAAAACTTTAACCACATAAAACTATTACCTGTATTCTGTCTTCACACACAAAAAAACAATCAGGGGTGGATACAAAGGACAATTTTGCTTGAGTTTCGCCTACCAAGAACATACAAGAACTGAGAGAAGCAATAATTAAAAAGTTGACGGTAAATGTATTTTCCACTTACCTGACACAGACTCATAACTAGGAGTGCTGTGTGCAATTCCACAGTTGAAGTGTACGGGAATTGGCACTGTGGGGGAATTTCTAAAAGATGGAGGTGGGGTTGGTATTGCTGTTGGTGGCTCGGGCGGTAGAAGCTGACCTGCTGATGAACGACAGACTTTGATCAACTATCTTAGTCAGAAAGGTCATGTTTTGAAGGTAGAAGGCAAGTGAACAACCCGTCTATTGCAGCGGAAACATTTCAGACCGACAATCTGGAGAGACACTAAAAACAAAACAAAAAAAACCCCACTTTGGTTTTACTCGTTACTACTTTGTTCACATCCTAGAAACACATTTAAACATATTAAGTTACTTGAACTACAAAAAACATACTGTACATCTTAAAATACACTTTTCAAACCCATTGTAAACATACAGTACACGAAAGATGAAATGCGATAAAGCAGGTACTTGCATTATTTGCAGTGCTCTAAAATACTTGAGGAGTCAGCAAAGTTCCAGGACCGGTATCACAAAATGTATGTATGTATATATGTTTCAAACTGACACGGTGTACCCAAAGCGATAGAATAATCGCTTTGTGTACAACGAAATAATTGAAAGTGGATCCCCGAAATAGCAGACATGGAAAGAGATTTGTCAGACAACAAAGGGTCTTTAATACAACACAAAATTACCCGACCGGGAGAATAACAAAAAGCGCTGGTCAAAATAAGGACCAGGAATTAAATAACGAGAACAACAGAAAACGCTTGCGGGAAAATAGCAAGGAATAGTCTGTTAGGAAAAACGCTATAAAGTTCACATGAAAGAGAACAACGACGCGCAATAACAGCCACAAGGCTTGGCGGCAACGAATAATCAGAAATCGAAATGGGCGAGAGAATTGGCACGGTGTGGAATACTCCGGCAGTGAGTAGACTGCCAGAGCGTCCAAATGAAGGCTGAGTAATCAATCACAAATGGGGGACAGGTGTACAGGGGGCGGGCTTCCACGGGACGTGACAGTACCCCCCCCTCAACGGACGCCTCCCGGCGGCCTACCCGTTTTGGACGGATGAGCTGCGTGGAAGTCGCGCAGAAGGGACGGATCAAGGATCCAGGAGCGGGGGACCCATTGCCGATCCTCCGGCCCGTAGCCCTCCCAGTCGACCAGATACTGGAACCCCCTTCCCCTGCGCCGAGAGTCCAGGATGGCTCGTACCGTGTACACCGGGTCACCATCGACGACCCGCGGAGGAGGGGGCGGAGTGGGAGAAGAGGCCAAGGGACTGGTCGTCACCGGTTTGAGCAGGGAGACGTGGAACACGGGGTGAACCTTCATGGTGGCCGGCAGCCGGAGCTTGACCGTGACAGGGCTGATGATGGACTCGACCTCGAATGGTCCGGTGAATCGGGGCCCCAATTTCGCAGACGTGCCGGCCAGGCGAAGGTCCCTCGTCGCCAGCCACACCTTCTGTCCCACCACGTAGGTAGGTGCCGGGCGCCGACGACGATCCGCGATCTGCCGGTTCCGGGTCACCGTGCGGGATAGTGCAGCCCGGGCCTCCTTCCACACGCGATGGGCCCGTTTGTGGTGGTGCTGCACCGAAGGGACCTCCACTTGTCACTCCTGGGACGGGAACAGCGGTGGTTGGTACCCGTAGGCCGACATGAAGGGGGACCTACCAGTGGCTGAAGAGACGAGGGTGTTGTGTGCATACTCCACCCAAGGTAAGTGGTCGGCCCAGGAGGAGGGACGGTGGAGACACACACAGCGGAGGGCCGCCCCCAGATCCTGGTTGGCACGTTCGGCTTGACCATTGGACTGGGGGTGATATCCCGAGGACAGACTAGCCGTGGCCCCGAGGGACCGGCAGAATCGCTTCCAGACGCGGGACACGAACTGGGGCCCCCGGTCTGAGACTATGTCCATCGGGATGCCATGGAGACGGAAAACGTGCTTGATCAGGAGGTCGGCGGTCTCCAATGCAGATGGCAACCTGGACAGAGGCACAAAATGGGCAGCCTTGGAGAATCAGTCCACGATCGTGAGGAAGACGGACCGCCCACGGGATGGAGGAAGGCCCGTAACGAAGTCCAGGGCGATGTGAGACCAAGGTCGAGGAGGGATGGGCAATGTCTGGAGTAATCCCGCCGGAGGTCGACGTGAGGTCTTGCCGCAGGCGCAGGAGGGGCAGGCATTGATGAAGTCCACCACATCCTTCCGAAGCTCCGGCCACCAGAACCGCTGGGTGATGAGATGCACAGTCCGGTTCACCCCAGGATGGCAAGCCACCTTGGACCCGTGCCCCCACTGCAACACCTCCGAACGTAGCGGTGGGGGCACGAACAGCTTCCCCGTGGGACATTCTGCCGGGACTTGGACACCATCCTGAGCTGCCTGCATACGCTGCTCAATCTCCCATCTCAACGCCCCCACGATGCACTGGGCCGGGAGAATGGTCGCCGGTGTCCGGTCCCTCTCCGCGGGGTCGTGGAGACGGGAAAGGGCGTCGGGCTTGGTGTTCTTGGACCCTGGGGAGTATGTGAAGATGAAGTTGAACCGGGTCAAGAACAGGGCCCACCGGGCCTGACGGGAGTTTAGTCGTTTGGCAGAGTGGAGATATTCCAGATTTTGATGGTCGGTGTAGACCAGGCATGTCCAAAGTCCGGCCCGGGGGCCAAATCCGGCCCGCGGTCAAATTTCATCCGGCCCTCGGCCCCTGTCATAAAATCAGTGCCGTCTGGCCCGCAGGTTGGGCGCAATGGAACACGTGTTGCATTGACTGAGGTCTCGTAGACTGGTGAGTGATGTTTCATAGAGTACTGCTTCCCTCTAGTGGCTAAATGAGTAATAGCATTCACTAAATGAGTAATAGCATTTAGACACTAGAGGGCATCACTCACGAGTTAACAAGACATCACTCCGTGTTTATATTGACTGATATGTCATATTTCAAATAATCCTTGCAGTTGTGGATATGTGTATTGCTTGTTCATTTCCCTGTTGTTCGAGTCAAAGGTTTTGTGACTATTGAAAAGTCATGGTGATACATTTTATGTTTCAAATCAATCAATTTGCACTCTGGAGACTTCTGTTTAAGAAAAAGTCAAGTGAATAAGCACTTGCATGTGATATACCTGTTTCAAATGAACCAAAGGAAATTCTTAAGATTGTTGAAGTTGAAATTCCATAAAAATGGAAATGTGAAACAGACTGGCTTCTTAAAATTTGTTGAACAATATTGTTGTTCAATGTAAAGAATGTCAGCCAAGGTCAGCCCCCGACATTTTACCACATAAAATCTGGCCCCCTTGGCAAAAAGTTTGGACAGCCCTGGTGTAGACGGTAAATGGCTCCCTTGCCCCCTCGAGCCAGTGGCGCCATTCCTGCAAGGCGCCGACTACAGCCAGCAGTTCACGATTGCCCACGTCGTAGTTTGACTCGGCTGCACTGAGTCGACGAGAGAAAAAGGCGCAGGGGTGTAGCTTCTGGTCGACCGGGGAACACCGCCCCCCACCCCTGAATCCAAGGCGTCCACCTCTACGACGAAAGGGAAGTCAGGGTCAGGATGTTGTAATACGGGAGGATTAGTGAACGCTGCTTTTAAGTTTGCGAACGCCGAGTCCCATCTGAATGGGACTTTAATGGACGTCAGCCAGGTCAACGGGAGTGCCTTTTGGCTGTAGCCGCGAATGAAACGCCTGTAGAAATTGGCAAACCCCAAAAAGCGCTGCAACTCCTTCCGGTTGGCTGGAGCAGGCCAGTTCGTCACCACCTGCATCTTGTTGGGGTCTGCTCTTAGCTTGCCCTGCTCAATAATAAACCCCAGAAAAGAGATGACGGGTACATGGAATTCACATTTCTCTGCCTTGACGAAGAGCCGATTCTCCAATAAACGCTGTAAAACCAGTCTGACATGTTGCTTGTGTTCTTGTAACGACCGAGAGAAAATTAAGATATCGTCAAGATAGACGAAGCAGAAAATGTTCAGCATGTCCCTTAATACGTCGTTGATTAGACTTTGGAATACGGCGGGAGCGTTTGTCAGCCCGAAAGGCATGACTAAATATTCTAAATGACCCAGCGGAGTCTTAAAAGCAGTCTTCCATTCGTCTCCTTCCCGGATGCGGACCAAATGGTAAGCACTGCGTAAATCTAATTTCGAGAATATAGTGGCTGTTTGTAAAGGAGCGAAGGCGGAGTCCAACAATGGCAGCGGATACTTATTTTTGATTGTGATGTTATTCAACCCACGATAATCCACACATGGTCGCAGGGTCTTGTCTTTCTTCCCCACAAAGAAAAATCCCGCACCTAACGGTGATTGCAATGGTCTAATTAGACCGGCAGCGAGTGAGCTGTTTATGTACTCTGTTAGTGCTTCGCGTTCGGGTTGGGACACCTGATATAGCCATGAATTCGGCAACGGAGCGCCCGCCTGGAGGTCTATGGTGCAGTCGTAGGGACGATGCGGGGGCAAAGAGCGTGCGCGATCCTTGCTGAATACTTTTTGAAGGTCATGATAGCAATCTGGCACTCCGTCAAGGCAGATAGTGTCGGGGGAGTCGTCACTGGCACGTCCGTGCTCCCCTTCGGCTGATCGGAGACAATGTTTGTAACAGTACCGGCTCCAACTTTCTATTGCCGGACGCTCCCAGGAAATCACGGGGTTGTGAGTCTTGAGCCAGGGCAAACCGAGAACAACCGGAGCGGCTCGAGACCGCATTAAATAAAACCGGCGATGCTCGACATGGTTTCCGGATAATTGGAGTCTTAGTGGTTCTGTTCTCTGTGTTACCACCGCCAGGAGGCGCCCATCGAGATCACAAACCCGCTTCTTATCGGCCAATTCCTCGACAAAACAACCCAAGTCCGAGGCGAGTTCGGTGTCCATCAAACAGTCATCAGCCCCCGAGTCTATCAGGGCCCTAACCCGCTGCGACCGGGACCCCCCATATATCTCCCCCTCGAGTTCCAGTCTCTTGGGGTGCCCCGGCCGGGATTCGACTCGCCGAGGCTCGGGAGGCTCTGCACGAGATCGTGACTTACAGTACTCGGTGAACGAGGATGGTTGAGGTTCCGGACGGCTGGGAGCAGCATGAGGTCCTTGTTGATCGCTGTCAGACCAAGCCCGATCGTTGAACCGGCGCCTTCTCCATTATGATCCCGAGCCTTCGTCACCTAGCTGCATCGGCTCCACCTCGGTGGCAACCTTACGGAATCGGGGGTGATCTCCGGGTCCTGCTGCTCGAAGCGTCCCACGGTCCTTTAATCCGCGACGAAACAGTCCACACAGCGCCCGATCATCGTAGCCACTCTGGGCGGCCAAGATCCGGAACTCGATTGAGTAGTCCGCTACCGATCGCCTCCCCTGGTGGAGTGCAAGTAACCGGCCCTTCCGCCTCTCTGCCCCGCATGGGATGGTGGAACACCCGGCGAAACGCTGTTACGAAGTCGTGGAAAGAAGACCGGAGGCTCGGCTTTGCGTCGCTCGTCGCCATAGCCCATGACGCCGCTGGACCTGTCAACAAACTCATTATATATGCCACCTTTGCGGCGTCATTAGCATAGACGGACGGTTGTTGGTCGAATATGAGCGAGCACTGGTGGAGAAAGTGCCCACAGTGCCCGTGCTCACCCCCGTAACGTGGGGGGTGTGGAAGCGACGGCTCCCTCATCATTGTGGGGAATGATGCGGGTGCCTCAGTGGTGGTTGGACGAACCCCGGGGGGAGGTGTTCTCTGTTCCTCCACCCGTACCAAACGGGGTTCGAACTCATCGAAACGATGAGCCAGCATTGTAACTGCGCCACGGAGTTCCGTAATGGCTTGGCACTGCTGACTCATCTGTTGCTCTTGTCGGGACAGAGCGGACAAAATCTTTTCTATGTCTGCGGGATCCATGATTGCCGGAGTATTCTGACATGGTGTACCCGAAGCGATAGAATAATCGCTTTGTGTACAACGAAATAACTGAAAGTGGATCCACGAAATAGCAGACACAGAAAGAGATTTGTCAGAGAACAAAGGGTCTTTAATACAACACAAAATTACCCGACCGGGAGAATAACAAAAAGCGCTGGTCAAAATAAGGACCAGGAATTAAATGACGAGAACAACAGAAATCGCTTGTGGGAAAATAGCAAGGAATAGTCTGTTAGGAAAAACGCTATAAAGTTCACACGAAAGAGAACAACGACGCGCAATAACAGCCACAAGGCTTAGTGGCAACGAATAATCAGAAATCGAAATGGGCGGGAGAATTGGCATGGCGTGGAATACTCCGGCAGTGAGTAGACTGCCAGAGCGTCCAAATAAAGGCTGAGTAATCAATCACAAATGGGTGACAGGTGTGCAGGCGGCGGGCAGGACGCCCCCCCCCCCCCTGCTGGCAAACACGGGACGTGACACAAACCCAAACAGCGAACGGATTTTCCCTCTTGAATGTAATTCGCCTTGAGTGGATAACCGCAACCTCGGCTCTCAGCACCAATTGAGCATATGCTTTTTTATACATTAATGTAGATACAGAATATGAGCATTTTAATGAATGAGAGGTAGAGTCATCACCAAGAATGAGTCATTGATCTTTGCGCAAGATCCGGAGACGAAATGCCAGAGCTTTCAATGGAATGGAGTCTGACATCACAAAGACCGAAGAAAGCAAAACAGTCGAAGTCCAAATACAAAGTCACGTTGAAAGACTTGAAGACCTGGATGGCACAAAATTTCTTGAAATTCAACGAAAAAAAGACAGAGGTGATATTGTTTGGTCCCAGTGGCCCTTGTACATTCCATCCTGTAGACTTGGGCCCCTGTCTCCTTATCTGAAATAAACGGTCTCAAACTTGGGCCTTAAACTGGACTGTGATTTCAAACTCGATCGGCAAATTGGTGCCGTTGTTAAATCCAGCTTCTTTCACCTTAGGCAGCTGGCCAAAATAAAACCTCTCCTCTCACATGAACACTTTGAGACAGTGATTCATGCCTTTGTCACATCCCGGCTCGATTACTGCAATGTCCTTTATTTTGGAGTCAGCCAGTCCTCCATTAAGCGCCTTCAGCTGGTCCAGAATCCCGCTGCTCGCCTCTTGACTGGTACTGTACTCATAAGAGGGAGCATATAACTCCTACTCTGGCATTCCTTCACTGGCTCCCCATTCATTTTAGAGTTATTTTCAAGATCCTCCTCTTTGTTTTCAAATCTCTGAATAATCTCGCGCCACCTTACCTCTCTGAATTCATCCGCACCTACACACCTGCCCGGCACCTCAGGTCTGTGGACCAGACATTATTAGAAGTACCAAGAACTAAACTGAGGCTCAGAGGGGATCGAGCCTTTTCTGTTGCTGGTCCCTCTCTCTGGAATGACCTCCCACTGAACATTCGGCAAGCCTCCTCGCTGCCCATCTTCAAAACCCTCCTCAAAACTCACTTGTATTCTTTGGCATTCGACTCAGCATGACTTAGTTTTGTTCTTGGTTTTACTGTTTGGTGCTTTCTACCGCCTTTATTACCGATTTGTCTTACTGTTTATTGTGCATGTTAAATTGCTCCATGTACAGCACTTTGTATGCAGTGATGGCTGTTTGAAAGTGCTCTATAAATACTGTTGACTTGACTTGACTTGACTTCTTCAATGTGAGGGACATTGTCTACAGTGAGTTCTTGCCACAGGGCTAGATGATCAACCAGCACGTGTATAAAGAGTTCCTTCCTTTTTTTTTTTTTTGTTCCTGAGAAAAGGCGAGAGCTGTGACTGTACAACTTGTGGCTGCTTTACCATGACAACACACTTACTCACAATGACCTCAAGCATCTGTTCCTGGCAAAGGAGAACCTCTGTTCTCTGACTTGGCTCCATGGGATTTTTTTTCCTTTTTTCAAGCTCAAGAGAGTCATCAAGGGTACCCGTTTTGAAGATGGGGAGGACATCAAGATGCCTGTGACTAGTTGGAGAGGATCCCGGAATAATTCCTCAAGGAGTGCATGAACTTGTGGCAAAGAAGGCTGGAGAAGTCTGTTCAAGTCAAATCACGTTTGTGTAGATGGTCCTTATTTACAAAAAAAAACAAAACGAAAAGTTCCCGCATGCCCACAGTTGACAAATTTTCGTGACATCCCCTGATAGACCGTCTCAGACTCCATGGGGTTTACTGGGAATGCGTAGTGTGGAGGAGAGAACAGAAGAGAATAGAAAGTCATTTTTGACACAGTATGGGCAGAAACTACGAAATTGGTGTGCAAATTATTTTTTTTAAAAGAACATCCAAAAAAAGTTCTGAAAAATCACAACACTAAAATTGCAGTACAAAGAGCCATGAGGCCCAAGTGTTAGCTACTGTATGTGTACAGAGGCAGCGGAATCAGGGATGTTGAATGTGCAAAGTAAAGAATATAAAATTAGGCCCAACAACTGGCAATACGGCACTAACTTTCATATGCATTGTATTGTAACAGTGGAATCAGGGACATTTGAATGGAGCAGAAGCAACATGAAAAGAGTGAGTTCAGGGGAGTGATGGCTTGTGGAAGAAGCTGTCCCTAAGTCTGTTCATTGTGGTCCTGATGGAACGGTAATGCCTGCCTCACTGCAGGCACTTGGTGATAATTAGGATGAGTGCAACTGGGTGGTGGTCCATGAAATTAGCAGTCGGCAAAGCAGCTTTATTTATATAGCACATTTAATACACAAGTTAACTCAATTATCTTTCCATGAATAAAAAAATAAACAATTTAAAAACATTTAACATTGGTAAAGGCATAATAGTGGCAGACTTTAGTATGGTTAGGAGGATGGCCTGTGTCAGGAACAGGTTGATAATGGCGGTCTGAGCAACCTGAGCAGCAAAGGCCCAGGAACCTTCCCGGGAACCTCATCAGGCCAGGATGCGTTCCTGCGGTTGACACTGCTGAGTATGTGTTTCCTCTCTTGTACCTGAACCATCAGAGGTTGGTTGTTGTGATTTGACTTTGACAAATGTGGTGTGGTTGAAAAATTTAGGGGTGGAACCTCGAAGCACGTAAAAGATTCCATTCGGCTCCTCAGTTAGTACGACCGGAAACTTCAAAAAAGTGAATTTTTGTCTGTCAGTGGAATCATCACGAACCTGGTTCGTACCGACATACCTTCCCTGGGGATAATGGAATGTATAACCCGTGAAAAAATAGGGAACACTGTAGTTCCAACACTGAGATATTTGTAAATTGGAGTTACACCGTATATTTGTGACACCAGTCCTAGAACTTTGTGACACACCTTGTATGTTTGCTGCTAACCTTATACTGTATACTAAAAAATATGATGGCTTCGAGAGAGCTATTGGGACCAATTGATCTAGTGCCAACGTATTACATCACTGACCTTTGCATCCTGTGGTTAGATTTTCTTCCAGGTCACTTCCATCCCCGCAATTGTCAATGCCTTTATCATCGCACACCAGACTGAGTGGGATACACTTTCCATTCCTGCAAGTGAAGTAAGGCTCACTGCTGCACAATGACTGGTTGAACCCTGAGAAGAAAGAGTGTGATGTCTGAATCAAAAACAATGAGCCTCATCCATGAATAAATGTGTCGAAACGTTCTCACACTGTGCATACGTTTAGCGTATACATGCCAAGTCCATCACACCACCGTGCAAACGTGAATGATTCAGAATTCATTCAAAAATGACGGCTCGTGTCTATTTGTTGTTGTTGTTTACGATGATACTAGTGCAGCGTGTTATACCGGAGACAAATTCCTTGTGTGTTCTACATACTTGGCCAATAAAGATGATTCTGATTCTGATTCTGATTCTGATAAAGCTCCGGCCTGCATAAAGCACAAGTGGCTATGTGGGGGCCTCTGATCTTTTGAATGGTCATTTGGTGACAGGGAATTACCGACAATGTTGTTTTTATATTTCTATCCTGCATTTGCATTTGATTGACACGAAAAACTCTCAGGCTTTGGATGAATGCATGCAGTTGGATGGCTTTTCCTGTTACATCATGAAAGCGTGTACTTGGTTGTAGTATTCTGCTCGATGAGTGACAACTGCTAACAGACAGCTGCAGATGCACAAATAGTAAGTACAGCACTTGCACCTGTTTGAATGGGACGAAGGTAATACCAGACTCGCTCACCAACCCCCCCCCCCCCCCCCAAAACATCCCACTGTTATTCTGCACAAGGTCACTGCTTTTTTAACCAAACCAAACTTTGGGATTGTTTAATTGTTACCCTTCATTGATTGCATTTTCACCAGTTGTTTTTTTTTATTTCATGAATGAGAAAAGAAGTGCACTAAGGGGGAGAAACGTTTGATTTTTTTTTTATTGGGTTCCCTGAAAAATTATTGATTTATGAAATATTTTACATTTGTTTTAGAGTCTTGAATAATTTGCATCGTTAAGTAAAACTTCCAAAAAAGAACAGCAATTAATTTTTGTAATTTCTAAACAGTACTTGGAAAAAAAAACGTTTTTTTTGTGATTACTTTGTACACTTCTTTAATTTAAGAAAAAACATCTGGACATGACAAGGTATGAAAAAAAATATTTGCTGTTGATCAAAAAAGTTTGTGCTAAAGATATCCTATTTGGTAAGAACAAGGAAAGCATAAAAAAACATGAAAAGATCATGAAAATTAATTTACTTCAATGATGCATCGATCTCAATTTTATATCTCTCTTTTTGCTCTCCGTGCCAAACGCCCTGACAGAACTTGTTTTTGGCTTTTGAGTAAATTCGTCTGTGTGTGCCCTGCAATTGGCTGGCAACCTGTTCAGGGTGTACCTCACCGACTTCCTAAAGATGGCTGTGATAGTAACTTTGTGTATTTTGTTGCCACTCTCATGATCCTGTCCTGTTTGTGTTGCAGTCGCCGGCAGTTTTAGAGGACGTTCCGTCCAGAGGTGCACCTATCCCGAATCTCATCATTACCATCTGTCGGATTATTCAGCCTTGCTCATGACTCTTGTTTCCAAGTGCCTGTATTCTCTACTAGACATTCATGCCTTTTTCCTCGTAGTTTTCTTGTCACGTTTTCTAGTGTTTTTCATGTAAGTAGGACTTGATGTTGTTGTTGTTGTTGTTGTTTATTGAACATAAAACATATACAGTAATAATTTGACAGAAAATAAGGTAGATAAAATAGTAAAAAGAAAGAAATCAGTCTTCATTCAACACAGTTATTATGTTCATGGGAGTAGGAAGAAGTAAAAACGTATCTAGTCCTACCCCGTTAAGTGTTTATATCTAATAAATCATTTTTATATCAATCAGAAAAGAAAAAAAGTAAGAAGAAAGAAGTCTCCATTAAGGCTCATACTTTACCCTTAACCGTGATATTTTTACAACTTTTGGTTTGTATCGGGATTATATAAATCCACACCCTGGCACTCTTGTGTCAATTTTCTCTTGTCTTCATAATGGATATTTCAATACCTTTCTCTATTTATCAACTTAGTTTTGATTTTGATCATAGTATTATTCTCATTTTGTGAAATACATGTATTGGATTTCCTTGTCCTTTTGTGACAAGCGATCTGGTTTTTTTTGCCCTTGCCTTTTGTAAGGGTTTTTGGTTTTGTCTCATTTTATCCTGGTTCTTCCTCACCAGCATCTTTCGTTGGACTTTGACGGTCTTGTAAATAAACCTTTTTTTGTCAACTCTTATCTGTGTCTACACTTTTAGAATCCAAATCCAGAGTACTCCGGAACTCCTAGAAGCCGCCTGACTTCTCCTGGTCTCTTTTTTTAAAAACCTAGATTTAAAAAAAAAGTTTTTTTTATTGTTGTTGTTTTTTTTTTAAGTACCGATATCATGAGCTCATGTAGTGGCTCAAACATCTTCTGTTCAGAGCCGGCCTTTCGTTTGACATGTAGAAGAAGCTGCCCATTCCTTTCCGTCCAACATTTTCACATTGTTGTCCTCAAAGGAATGTCCATTCCCTTTTGAGATGCAAATTAACTACAGACTCGACATCATCCTAAATCGGGCCACGTATTTGAGTAGAGGTTGCATGGAGTTCCTGTCTGAGTATTAGAGCTGCAGACGCCTTTAGGAAAATGTCTTCAATTTACTTTTATTTCAGCCATGTGAAAACATTGCCCAATTTCAATGTCTAATTTTAGACCAAAAGCAGAGTGTCCGTGTATGTGTGTGAGTGTGTGTTTGTTTACCAAGTCTGAACGATGTGAAGTCCCCCACGAAGTCTACTCTGGGCTGAGTCCCACGGGTGACAAGTCGCAAGGTCAGGTAGTTTCCTGTCGACAGCACTGGCCGTGGTGGACTCTTGCCACAAAGAGGGGGCCCAAGAGGAGGAGAATTCCTGTCCCATCCATCATAAAACTGAACAAATGAGCCTGCGTGACAGGGATCCCCTGAGCTTTCCCCAGAGGTGGGCTCCAGTTTGGGGTTTAGGGGAGCAGAGCCGCGTGGGGATTCGGGTAACACAGGGGCTGGGCTCAGAGGGGCAACTCGCAACAAACTGTAGACAAGGAAGAAGCGAAAATGGAACTGGACCTTGTCCTTTGGGGAGGTGGCCTGCATGGTGAGGTGGCAATCGGTCCCAATTGTTACAAAGTAGTACTTTTTAGATTCTTGATGGGAGTTGATGATCATGCCATCACCTCGGATGGTCTGACCGCAGAAATCCACCACATTCACTGATAAGACAAACACACCACAAACCAAGTGAATTCATTACAATGACAGCAACAACAGGACCTCAAGGTCAGTTTAGCCAAAAGGAGCACAAAGTTTTCATATGGAAAATCCACCTAGGCTGTGGCCTAAACTGAACCGGCGTGCAGCCTTGGATTCCTTTGATAGTGAGTGAATCTTCACCACCATTCGACACCCACCTCATGACACTGAATCTAAAAGAGATCCAAGAATTCTACCTAAGAGAAGTTTAACATGTAAAATTGATAATTTTGGCCATTTTCTGTTGCACCTGGACTTGGAGTCCTATCATACAATATGTTAAAACATGCTCTCAGTGACATTAACCCTTTCATGCATCCTGTAATCTGAATACATGACAAACTGTCCGCTGTAGTAACCACTGTCCCTGAAAGGGTTAAAATCCTGTTGCGAGGCGACACCACTTTTAAACTTGTTTACCTTCATAGACACTGCATTGTACATAACATTACATCAAACATTCATTCATTGACTTTCTGAAGCACTGATCTGCACAAGCGCCGCACATGTGATGGAGCCTATCCAAGCCGTCGTTGGGCGGTAGGAAGGGTACGCCACGAGCTGGTCGTCAGCTAATTGCAGCAACGTGTTTTAGTGACATTAATAAATAACAAACATCATAAAATATAGTACATAAAATGAGTAAGGCACACCCGACTCAACAAGTCAATTAGTTATGACACCCGCTTGGCCGTCATTGGCTGCAGATGATCACATGACATTGCTTGTCTAATCAGTACTTTGGGAAATTTAGTTCGCTTAGTAGTCAATGTGTGACTGTCGTGGTAGTACGTCGTACAATTAAAAATTAAAAAAAAGGATGCGTATCTCTTGAAATTGTATTTACTTTTTTCTGTTTTTAATAAATGTGTTTTTTTTAATACTGTATATACCGTATATATTTATTTTTCACTCATGAAGGGTTTAGTGAACGTGCATATTAACTGGTGGGGTTAGGTACCTCTAAAAAGGGTAAGAACCACTGCCTTCTCAACTGCTGCAGCTGTAATGAAGCTATGAGAACTGGTCACAAACATGGACATGAAACATATACAGTAATCCCTCGCTATAAGGCGGTTCACCTTCCGCAGATTTTTTCAGTGCAGTTTTTTTAATGCATTTTTTTAAACAGTGAATTGTGTTCTGCATCCTGATTGGCGAAGGGACTGACCAACATGAACTGTCTCCGCACCTTGTCTCTGTACAGCTTGCCAAATTTACCTTTGCAAATTTTTGGTCTTTGGTTTCATTGTATCAGTGGCAGATGCTGGTATGTCAAGGAGGGGAAGCTCAATTTCAGCCTACATCATAAAATGTGTCTGTTTATATATACGTGAATTCTACTCTCTGTTCCTTTTCAAAAAAATGAAAAGGATGCCTTCACCATAAGCTGGGTGATTGGCTCATTTCGCTGTCAATCAAAAAGAGATTCAGACTCAGACAGATCATCATGAAGAAAAGCTGAGCTTCTGCACGCCCACTGTCCATAGACTCCCACAGACACTGGAGCGTCCAATGGGCGGGACAAAACCAGCATTCATCCAATGACTCGTCTTGTTTCATTGCATTGCGACAACCTTCTCAGAACTCTCTCGACGCCCAGCATCCGTGCGGTTGACGCTCAGCGTCCACACTGTTTAAAGCTGAGTGAAGCTACGGGAATGAATGAGAAGAGAGTCGCCTCGTAACCAGTGATAAGAAGCTGGTTCAGAACAAAAGTTGAGCGCGTTGTAGCGCATATTTAGTCAATGACATGTCCACACAATTATACATACACACATATATTTGAACAGTTACTTTAAGACATTTTAGGGGAAGCTGAGCTTCCCCTGCAGTCTTAGAGCAATCACCTCTGCATTGTATACATAGTTCAGTATTGTATAATAACTGAAAAAAATAAAGCTTACTATCAAGTATCAAGTACAACTTTATTGTGTTTGTTATTTGAAATGTCTTCCTTGTCACATTTTTTTGCTTTAAAAAAAAATAAATTCTACTTCACGGATTTCACTTATCACGGGTTCTTTTTGGAACATAACCCCCGCGATAAATGAGGGATTACTGTAAATACAAATTACAGAAAAATAAATGAAAGACAAAAGTCTCTTCTGCACCTGTGTCGGAGTATTGTTTCTGGTATTGCTATCTTCTCTGCTCATGGACTATTTGGCTATTGACCTCGTTGTGTTTCGCGTTTTGTACTCTTGGTTTCTCTGCTTTTTGTAAGTACGCTTTTGGTTTTGTGATTTGGCTTTTCGCTCGCGTGAATTTTGATACATTGTTTTCGTTTGTATTCGCGGTTGTCATAATTCGGTTTAGGGACCAACACGTAGGGCACTACAGTAGCACTTTAGGGCTCCCCCGCCAGCTGCACACCTGTTGGTCATTTGGTAATTAGTTGTATAAAACGACTCCTGCCCGAACACTCTGTTGGGTCATTGTTTGCTCTTGCTCCTGTCATGTGTGTTGCTGTTTGCTCTTGTTTTCTGTCATGTTTAGGTCATTGTTATGTTTTAGATTTAGTCATGTTTTTTGTTTGATACTTTGTGTGTTTTGGATTTAGTTTTCTTTGTTTTAAATACAATTCTTCAAATACACCCCGCTCCTCCCTCCTGCCTGCTTTTTGGGGTCCACCTCGCAACGTGACAGCGGTCTTTATTTTTCTCCCTTGCCTTTTGAGCAAGTGCTTTTTGTTTTTCGTTTATGTTCTCTCTGGTCCTTGTTTTGACCAGCGCTTTATGTTACCTCTTTATCGGTGCGATTATTAGCATTAAAACATATTTTTGTTACGGAGACCTTGTCTACGTTTTTGGGATCCAGATTTAACTCAGCTTGTCCGAGTCGTGACACTCGATGCCATAAGAACACTCACAGGGAAACAACAATATGGGGAATATAAATACACTGTGACACCATATATAAGGCGCATTGGATTATAAAACACACTGTAGGCTTTTGGGAAAATTGAATGCTTTTAGGCGCACCATCTAATGCGGGAAATGCGATACTAAATTATAATGAAACAGAGCAATGATTCAACAAAAACATCAGACGGAAGGCCTTTTGTCAAAGCCTGGCCATGTGTTTCATCAAAAAAGATAATCTGACAAATAAATGTGTAGGAACACACTGTTGAACTAATTTAAAATTACATGATTGACTCAACATGAATATTTTGAATTTTTTTGTGATTAGTCGAAGCTGTAGTCACAATTCGCATGAAGATTTGATTCTCGTGTATACTAATTACCCTTAATGAACTTGAATGGATTGGTTGAAAATTTGGAAAAATGGCAGCAGAGAAACCTGCCTAGGCCATCACACAAACTCGTGAATCAGCAGTGGTGTTCTTCCATGAGCCGGACCAGGATATATGGGTGGGCAATTCCGGCTTTGGAAGCCCCATCATCTGGGCCGTAGGCCAAATAATGAGAAAATTTACAATCACCCATGGAGTTTATTAGCTCTGTTTCCAAGGGAGACCATTAACTCCTTCTACAATGACCTCCAGGAATGTCCCAAAGCCGGAGCCCCTGTTGGTGGGAAATGATCATTCCCTCCACTCGGCAAATGTGAGAGTAAAATTACAATTTGAGCTCTTTTTCAGTCATATTGTCATAAATGAAAGGCAGTATAAAATGTGAAGGCGTTTTGAGCAGTGAGGTGTGACAGTGTGGCGGCATTGTGTCAGTGGTGCAGCAGTATAGGCAAGCTTTGTATCCATGGATGAGCTGAGCATGGCTGATCCAAGAGATGTTCGTTTCATGCACACGCATGCGTGCACGCACACAGTGATTCTGGCTGGTTATTTGACTAAAAGTGGATGAGGGGCCACTCAATTCAGGATTAGCCCTCAAACTCACTATTGAAACATTCTGATAAACACCACAGACTTTCGGAGTGTGGGGGCTCATTATCATTCGTAAAATGCTCTTGACACGCATGACTGAATTCCTCAGCTAAAAACAAGTAAAATGAGCTTATTTAAACTCCCAAAACAAGCTAGTATAGAAATTTGAATGATGCGTACGACCACGTTTTCGATTGACGTGATAGGATTTCAGTATCGTTTTAGCGTATTTTAGTGAAGTGTGCGAGTGCATTTCAACACGGTGCGTGAAGAAATTAGACCTGCCTCTAGGCAAGCCACATCAAATGTGTGTGTATACAATACATGCCGATTTATATCGCGCTTTCACAACAGTGGGAGCTGTAACAAAGCGCTGAATAAAACAGTTGACATAAAGTAAAATAATAAACACAACACATAACATAAAATATGGACAGTCGTGTAGTCCTAACGACCTTTCCCTCATGCACTTTGTTGTTTAGAGCAGTTTGAGACAAACGAGGAGAGAATAGTATTCTTTCACCAGTGGAACAGAGACGTCATGCTCAAAATGTGCACACGTCGGCTACAAGCTAAGTTTCAACGTCAACAAGAAGCTGTGGCATCCATTGATGAAAAAAAGAGATTGGTTCACTTCTCCATTGTTCCATGTAAATCCATTTCATTTCCAAGCGGCGGCTCTCAGTTCCAAATACGCATCTACGCGATGAGAGGCATATTGGAAGGCAGGGGTCGGCAACCCAAAATGTTGAAAGAGCCATGTAGGACAAAAAAAACAAATATGTCTGGAGCCGCAAAAAAATAAAAGCCTTCTATAAACCTTACAATGAAGGAAACACATGCTGTTTGTATGTAGGAGACTGGACTGTCCCAGAATTGTTTGTTATACATTCCTTTCTTGTATGTTCACAAACGCCCCCATAGAATTTATTTTGTGATTTCCTCGTTTGATTTTTTTTTTGTTTTGGTCTTTATTTTCGCTTTTCTTAGTGTCAGTGAGGTGATCATGAATTTCCGTTTTTTGGAGGCTGTCTTTGAATGCATCTTGAGTTGAATGAGAAGAGAGAAGGCACAGAGTCAGACGCAGAGGTGTCTGTGTTTGTTGAGACTGTTAAAAGCATAAATAAAGTGTACGTTTTTAAAAACCAACACCACAGCTCTCCTTTATCGGAGCTGCAACATATATCTATATCTATTTGAGCTATATTAGCCTACTATCAAAACTTTTTCCATTTTCAAACTTTTTTTATAAAACTCCAGGAACCCACTAGATGTCACTAAAGAGCCGCATGTGGCTCTGGAGCCGCGAGTTGCCGACCCCTGTTGTAAGGGTACTCCTTTCTTTGCTTTTTCAAAGTAAAACATGGCGGTTGTCCAACAGTCGTGAAGCAGCCTGAATGAAGCAATAGGATTACTTGGTACTGTACACGGTAATTTAAATATAATGACAAGACATGATAATACTTGTTGATTATTGTCGTATAATAAGGATTTTCCTAAAGAAATTAATATGTACTCATGATTTTAATTTGTAAATGAGTCAGTCAATAGGAAGCCTCTTGGTATTTTGTGCACGCATTTACAGGAAGACAACGCTTTTTATGGGTACACACTGTCTCTTGAAAAGAGGCAGGTCAAAATTTGCTCCGTGACTGTCCGGGGAGAAGTGGCAGATTGACGTGAATATTGTGGACAGTGGGTCCTTATGAGAGTGTATCAAATTTGTATACCAGTTTGTTAAATTAGTGTGAATGACAACAATTTACTACTGCTCACGACAATGATTTACTAGTGTTGAGGACATTTCAGTAGTGTCTATGAGCAAGAAATCCATCAGTGTGTATGACAGCATTTCAGTCATGGGCATTAAAGCGTTTCAGTTTTGTATACCTGTATGAGAGCATTTCCCTATTGTTTATGAGCAAGCAAATACTGTAAATAAATGAACTTCAATAGTGTTTATAAGAAAGTTTCAGCCTTGTGACTGAGGGCATTTCAGGAGTGAATGTAAGAACTAATCCTGATATGCTTCAAATCGGCCTACGCTGGCCGGATATTACAAACACCACTACGCAAAAGGATCTGAATTTATATTGTTTCATTACAGAAACTAAATATATGTTTAGGGACTCATCTTTCACAATAAATAATAAATAAATGGATACGTAATAAACGTGAATGAGTTGACTGTTTTAAAATAAAATGTCAGAACATCGTTTTAGTGGATGGGTTCATAGCAATGATTTTTCATATTTCAGTCTTCACATGAAGTTTAAGGAAAACATAATAATCAAATTTCTAAATGATACTTGATTGTACTTCATAAAATTCATTAGAAAAAGTACCTGCTACTCATGTCTTAAGTCAGAATAGCTCAGTGTGCTCCATTTAGGGATATAACGACCAGTAGTTTGCTACATTGTTCAAAAAGGATTCAAATAAAGCATATCAATTTAACTCACTCAAAAGGTATCTGCATACGCATGCAATTGATGTTAATAATCACAATTCCACAGCTCTGTTCAGTTTTTTATGTGGTTATCGTATTTTCAGTGGCTAACTGAATATTGCTGGTCTTTGCGTTAAACAAAAACTATTTTCAATTGGTCTTTGAGTTAAGTTAGACGTCTACAAAAAAAATACATAAATAAAGGTTAGAGCTGTGGAGCAATAAACTGCTATAAGCCTGCTAAGGACTACGTTTGCGTACACGTGTTCGTTGTCACGGTGGACGTCTAACCTGTGTCGATGGCTGACCCGTGTAGACTCAAAAAGCAGAGTGGGAGTAACAGCGTGACCAGGCGCCCACAGGGCACGTCCGCATGAATCTCCATCATCCAGGCTGGCCGCGTCAATGAGGACTCGACTCACAGAGGAAAGATCAGCGCCATTCTCGCCCCGACGTGAAATGATCCCAACTTTGGAATTAAGTTGGCAGGAGGATTTTATCTAGTACTATGGAAAGGCCATTATGCACACGTAGTTTGTGTGTGAGTGTGTTAATCCCACATCTCGCCCCCACCTACGGTCTCGGACATCTCCACGACAACAGACAACTAATCAGCTGTCAGGCAGCAGTGCGTGTGTGTGTGTGTGTGCGTGTGTGTGTGTGTTTGGACGACGAACAACAAAGCGGCTCGCGAAAAGTTTAAAAGAAAGCGAATAAACTTCAGTGAACAAATGTCCTTTTATTAAATGACGTAAGGTATTAATATGTTATGCATGTACCCAAATGTAATTAAAACACAAATTATCTACATTTAGAAGTGTAGAATTGGTAACCTGAATGAACATTTTATATGTCCGATAGATTTCAAGTGATTTGCTATTGGCTGCTCAGCTGTTCTATGGCCAGGCGGGTGATGTGACTGCTGACAACAGGGACGGCTCCAGGATGTTTTATTTTCTCTCCTGGGGCTAGAGTGCTATAACGATACAGAAGGTGGCTGAGAAAATACCTTGAAAAAAATATTTTCAAATATCAAAATGCTGGAGTGTCTTAATTGGGGCTAGACAGATTTCTGACTGAGCCATCAATGAGTCTGGGCGTAGCGCCATCTCTAACAATGCAGCAAAATGGATTCCAAAGTGTTTCAGTCAAATGTATCTGTTGATATTTAGCCAAATGCTTCAGAACCTATTTGATGGCACTTCACTGCGCAGGCGGCCAATGATGCAAAGCTTATGGCGAAAGCAACCAAATAGTTTTTTAAGGTATAGACATGGAATTATCAATCAATCAATCAATCAAATTTCATTTAAATAGCACTTTCAGACATAAAAATGCAACTCAAAGTGCTGTGCAATTAAAACATCCAAAATACAACATAAAAAGAGGACCGTCCCACTTCCCCAAACATGAACAGATGCATATCACCACAAGCATGCCCGTGCTTACACACACACACACACACACACACACACACACACACACACACACACACACACACACACACACACACACAAAACACGCTGTCACGTTTACGAAGTGGTGGTGCACTCCAAAAAGCAGGCATGAGAGAGGAGCAGGGAGAACTTGACAGATTGTATTAAAACACGGAAACTAAATCCAAAACAAGCAAAGTCCTAACAACAAAACGAATCCAAAGTATCAAACAAAAAACATGGCAGAAGCTCAAAAACGGTAAAAATAGTAACAGAAACATGTCCTAAACGTGACAAAACTAACAAACATGACAGCAGCAGAGGAACAGTAACAATGACCCGACCATGAGTGGTCGGGTGGGAGTCCTTTTGTAGCCATAATTGGCTAACGACCAACAAGGTGTGCAGCTGCAGGGAAAAGCCCCACAGTGCCACCTGTTGGTCACGAACTGAAACATGACACGCATACATAACCTGATAAACTATCTTAAAACATGGCACAGAGAAAACAGATGAAGAAAATAGCACCCAAAGGGAGCTCATCCACGCTGACAAAAACGACACCTCCCAGTGTGAAGGCCCCTCATTAGGAAACATTGGCGCTACAAAATAATTAAAATAAGTTATCCAAAAGATAAACTAATAAGATGTGCCTTAAGCCTGCTCGAAAAAACAG